>NC_073302.1:449690972-450002864 GCF_027595985.1 Sorex araneus
TTTGCAATAGGGGTATTGAGTGGCCATCATGTACAGTCTCTAGTCTACTTTCAGCGTGCATCTCCCTCCCCGCTCGGGATTTCCAATCACATTTTACTTGGTGTTCCCTTCTCTATCTGGGATGACTTTCCCCCAGCGTGTGAGGCTAGCTTCCAAGCCATGGAGACAACCTCCTGGTATTATAAACTACTATTCTTGGGTATTAGTCTCCTACTCTGCCATTTTATATTCCACAGATGAGTGCAATCTTTCTATGTCTGTCCCTCTCTTTCTGACTCATCTCACTTAGCATGGTACTTTCCATGTTGGAGGACCCGCTCGGGAGGGGAGATGAGTGCTGAAAGTAGACTATAGATTGAACACGATGGTCACTCAATACCCCTATTGCGGGCCACAACACCCAAAAGGAGAGAGAGAGAACAAAAGGGAATGCCCTGCCACAGAGGCGGGGAAGGGGGGAGGCATGGAGAGGGGGGAATGGGATTGGGAGGTAGGAGGGATATTGGGTTCACTGGTGATGGAGAATGGACACTGGTAGAGGGAGGGGTGTTCGAACATTGTATGAGAGAAACACAAGTATGAAAATGTGTAAGTCTATTACTGTACCCTCATGGTGATTCACTAATTAATAAATAAATTAATTAATTAAAATAGAATTAATTAAAAAATTTAAAACATTTTAAAATTATTTTTTTCTTTTGGGTCACACCCAGTGATGCACAGAGGTTACTTCTGAGTCATACACTCAGGAATTACTCCTGGGGGTGCTCAAGGGACCATACGGGATGCTGGGAATCAAACCCAGGTCTACGTGCAAGGCAAACGCCCTACTCATTGTGCTATCACTCCAGCCCTAAGAATTTATTAAGCTGTGTTTGCTTTAGTAGGAGTCATGCAGCTGTGTTTGTGTCTGTTCAGTCCAGACTTCAGGGACTATGGTCTGGACCCAAGAGTGGACACGGCTATAGCTGGGGAGGTGGGCGTGGCTTCTGGAACTTCTAGGAGTATGGGGGGCAGGGGGGAGACTATCCACCCCAGCTCTGAAAAAAACACCTGGTCCTCAGCCTGGACACCGAGTACCTGAAATTATTCAGAGCTTATTCGTGAAGCAGTGGAGTTGAGCCCTTAGAGTAGCTGTAGTCTGGGGTGAGGGGCTTTGGCTGGGCGGGTGTTCTTCTTGCCCATCCTGTGGCTGAGCTCTATTTATTGATTTCAGCTTTAGATTTCCTTTCATCCACTAACTTGAGGTTTCATTTGTTCTATTTATACCTCTCATAGGCATGTGGTCAGATTGTTCAAGATTTTCGGGTTTTGGGGTATCTTTTTAGTTTTTTTAATTGAATCAGTATTAAATAGACCCTTATGAAGCTGTTCATGATTGGATTTCAGTCATACAGTCTTCCCACACCATCCCTCCATCAGTGTACAGTTCCCACCACCAGTGTCCCCAGGCTCCCTCTCATCATACCCCACCCCCACCCTCTGCCAGCCTCTATGGCAGGTGCTTTTCTTCTCTCTCTCTCTCTCTCTCTCTCTCTCTCTCTCTCTCTCTCTCTCTCTCTCTCTCTCTCTCTCTCTCTCTCTCTCCTTTTGGGCATTGTGGTCCCCAATACTGATACCGAAAGGTTATCAAGAATATCCCTTTGTTGGGGCTGGAGCGATAGCACAGCGGGTAGGTCGTTTGCCTTGCACGCGGCCGACCCGGGTTCGAATCCCAGCATCCCATATGGTCCCCTGAGCACCGCCAGAGGTAGTTCCTGAGTGCATGAGCCAGGAATGACCCCTGTGCATTGCCGGGTGTGACCCAAAAAGCAAAAAAAAAGAATATCCCTTTGCATACTTTTAACACTCAGTTCTTGTCCAGCTTGATCATTTCCAGCTATTATTGTCATACCAGTCTCTTCTCTATATCTTCCTCATCTTTTCCCCTCACACCCGGTGATGCTCAGGGATCACTCCTAGCTCTGCACTCAGGAATTATTCCTGGTGGTGCTCAGGGGATCATATGGGATGCCAGGCTCTGAACCTGAGTTTGGCATGTGCCAAGTAAGCATTCCCCCTGCTGTACTACCTCTCCAGTCCCTGTTCAGGATTTTCTTAATTCCTGATTTTCACACATCAGTAAAAGACTATAGAAATTCTTCTCCACTGTAACATGCGTTTGGGTTAACTCTCCATCCTGTGGCCCCAGACCCACGGCAGAGGAGCAATGACTGACTACAGGATGGTTCGGGGTGAAGGCTCCCCTTGTGGGTGCACTGAAGCCCACCCAGGAGTCTGGAGAGGGGCACTTCTTGCCCTGGTGTGGCATAACCCCGCTATGGCCCGCCCGGCTCCCTCACCTTTGCTTGGACGATGCTTGTGTCTGGTTCCAGGACCTTCCTCGGAGGGAGGATGAGATCACCCTTTGCCTCTGCACTTGACTGATGCCCCAGAGGGCTTCCAGACTGGTCCACCCAGATGCCAAGTGTTCAACTTCCTTTGTGCATCCCACATCCCTCCAAAGGCCCAGCACAGAAAAAGTCCCATGTCACAGGTAACTCAAGACAGAAACCCATTTCTCTGTCACATTTTCAGTCACCACACTGTGTGATTTGGCGCCCTGCAAGCCTCCAGCTGTGCCCTCCTCCCACCCCAGATCAATGTTGCCATTCGGGTCCTGCCTCTCTTTCCCCTAATGCCCCATTGCAGCTGTGTGGTCGTCCTAAAATACACCCCCTGCTTAAAACCTCCAGTGATGGCCTGTGGCCTAGGAGATGGTCCTTGAACCCCAAGGAGACCCCCGGGCCCTCCCTGCACCTCTCCCCCATGGGCTGGTTTCATCTCATCTTGGAATGTGGACATGGCCTTTATTTTATTTTTATAAAGTAGTTCACAATGTTTTATTACATTTATTTATTTTTTTATTGAATCACCGTGAGATACAGTTACAAAGCTTTCGTGTTTGAGTTTCAGTCATAGAATGATCGAACACCCAACCCTCCACCAGTGCCCATCTTCCACCACCTGTGTCCCCAGTATCCCCCATCTCTCCCCTCCCCAGGAGCCATTAAGCCCTTCTATACGAGATTACTATCATGCTGTTAAAGGTTGAGCCTTGTGTGATTATATATTTCTGTAAAAATATATTTCTCTCTAAGATTGGTTGACTTCTACTTTAAACTCCATCAAATGTGGTACGCTGCTCTTGGAATATGAGAGGTGTGAGGTATGAGATGTCGCATTTGTGGCTGTGAGGTCTAGGAATAGGGTCACTCATGGGTGAGGCTTGGCCTGAGCGTGTGGACAGCGGCCATGAGCCTGGCAGTGGTTAAGTTCTGGAGGTTTTTTGCTGCCGGGGCTGGGTCCTCTGGGGCAGGGAGGGGCCTCACCCGTCCCCACTCTGGGTTGCCCAAATGAAACAGCCAGGTGCAGGGTCTGGCAGCAGGACTATGGCATCTCGTTCTGTGCTCTCTTCCAAGAGATTTATAATGAGTCTCTGGATCATGGCCGTTGATGAGATTATACGGCACCAGCCAGAGGTGGCTTGTGGGTGTGACTGCCAAGCTGCCAGAAACGGGGGGAGATGGGAGCAGGTCACCCATGTGTGGTTCTGTTGAACCTGGATTTTTCAGTCACAAGTTCGACACACCTGGGTTTTCTGCAGATTCTCTTGTGGGTGGGGTCAACCGGAGCATGTGGAGAGCGGCTGCTGCGCACCCCATTTCTATAGGCCTCCTTCCCTCTCCCTGGGAAGCAGGTAAGTCCTTCAATAAGTGAAGGACTTATCTGACGTTCCCGGTTGAGCATGGACCCTCTCCCTCATTAGACCAATAGCAGTGCGGTGAATAAAATCAAGAACAGACAGATGAGATTAAGTTGGGCAGCCTGGGAGGACTGCATGGAGCAGGAGGCCTTGGTATGAAAACTCAGAATCACTTGGGGTCCAGGATGTGGGCACTTAAACATAATCTTGCGTACATATGTTTTGATGCAGTTATTTTTAAAATTTTATTTATTTATTTTTTTGCTTTTTGGGTCACACCCGGCAATGCACAGGGGTCACTCCTGGCTCATGTACTCAGGAATATTCCCTGGCGGTGCTCAGGGGACCATATGGGATGCTGGGATTCGAACCTGGGTTGGCCGCGTGCAAGGCAAATGCCCTACCCGCTGTGCTATTGCTCCAGCCCCTGTTTTGATGCAGTTATGAAGGCACTTGTACAGACCTATGAGCACCATTTCCAGCAACAGAGCTTTAGAGACTTAATACTGGGGTCACATGGGCTTCCTAAGCACCCCAGAATGAGTCCTTTACCCATCATCCTCATCCAAGCAAGACCCTCCCAAACTGCTCATAACTGATTTTCACTAACAAAGAGACGTTCCCCCCACTCCTCTTCAGATGTTACTGACATAAAAGTCTGGGAGCAAAACGGGCAACATCCCTGATGCAAGGAGAGACTTGAGAGGGAAATTATATAAAAAGAAATTTCAGCGACCCAAACTGAGGTGGGGACTCTGAACCAAGAGGCAGATTGCAGAGACGGTCAGGAAATGCTCAGTGTGTTCGCGTGATACCGTAGTAAATTAAAATGGCCAGAAAGATCAAAATGCAGGTAATAAGAGCAGAAATTCCAGAAGCCACCCAGTCCGAGTTCCTGCACAGCCCGGTCCCCTGGCAGCTCCCCTGGGCCGCGGCCACGACCCTCCACTGCTTCTCCAGCTCGCGCCGCACCAGGCCCAGGAAGCGCGCGCGCTGCTCCGCGCACTCGGCCCCCGCGCTCCGCTGCTGCAGCAGCAGCTGCGCCTCCCGCGACAGCTCTGAGCTCAGGAAGCCGCCCTGCAGCTCCCGCTCCAGACTCTCCACCTGGCCCATGAGCTCGGCCAGCTGCCAGCGCTGCTCGGCGCCCGTGGCCCGGTTGTTGAAGCCGCAGAACCTCCTCCCGCACTCCCGCAGGAGCCCGGGCAGCCCCGAGTCCCTCACGCTGGCCAGGTAGTCAGCCAGGGGCTCGCCCTGCAGGTCCTCCTTGTGGGTGAAGAGGACGATCACGTGTCTCATGGCCCCTGGCCCAAAGACCTCCTTCACCCTCCTGACAGCCTCGGCGCCGTGCGCGGTGAAGCGGCCCAGCTGAGTGACCAGCAGCAGCACGTGGGGCCTGGGGACAGAGAGCAGGTAGCAGTCCCCGATGTTCTTGTACAGGTCTTGGGTGGGCGGCCCGGCGTCGAAGATCGGGGGCGTGTCCACCACCAGGATGCTCCTCCCTTCCCAAGTGCCCCTGGCCTCCTGGCACTGTCTGGTCACGCTCTGCCCCGCCACGTGGGACTCGAACTCTGGCCGGCAGAGGATGCTATTCCCGGTGGCGCTTTTCCTGCTGCCCGATTTGCCCATGAAGACGATCCTCAAGGAGGACGAAGCGTCAAAACCGGCACCTGCTCTGCTGCCTGAGAAAACAGTTTGCACCCGACTATGTCCGAGTTCCTTAAGTTTAGGTCACCGGCCCTAGTGGCCTTCCAGGCAAGCTACCCCGCTCCTGCCCCAGAGATGGACACACACCAGGCACGCACACGAGATTTGTGAGCCGAGTTAGGAAGCTGGGGGCTGCAGGAAGACACAGAGCCAAGAGTGGAAGGGCTGCCCTGCACGAGGGCCGGGGATGTCTCATCACGAGAAGCCATGCGGGGGGTGGGGGGGATCAGCAGTACCACCTTCTGCACCCACAGACTCCCAGGCACTGTGTAAGGTGCCCCACACGTTCACCAGACTGGGGGTGGTTTTGGGGTCTGGTCCTGCACCAGGATGTCCCTGGGTCTCTGCTCATTGGGGGGACGGGGAGCTGGATGCTTGGGATGGGAGGCAGAGGGTGAGGGCGGATGACCTGGCTGGGCTGGGGAAGACCAAGGCCATCAGAAGCGCAGGTGGGAAGGACCCAGTTTGCAGCCGGAGGAGAGCAAGTCTACCAGAAGCCCAGTGCAGAGGCTGACCCCAGCCCAGCACAGAGTCTGCCCTCAGGGGTCTCTGAGGCTCCTCTGAGGCAGGGCCTCAGCCCGTTCAGGCTCTCACAGCCAGCCAGTGCTGGTTCTTTGTTCTTCACGACTGTGGGTGCTTACCATGAGACACGGCTACTAAATCCCAGGGAAATGCACCCTCTTTACAGCTGACACGGGAAAGCAGTTTCATTTGCACAACTGGGCTCCATCCAAATCCTCGGGCCTCTTACCTCATTCCCACATTGCCCAGCTATGGTGAGAGCGACCATGAGGAGGGAGGGGCCCTGCTTCCTTCTTCCTGTTAGGATAACTGGGTTCTGTCACTGGGCTTGAGGTGAGAAAAATGTAGAGGAAATACTGGGTCTCCCTGGGGCCCCACCCTGGAGCTCCTGAGAGCCAGAGGCTTTCTTACCTTCACTCACGCTTCCGTATTTGCTGCCATGAAACGCTTCCATTCTCTTCTGGAATAAAAACAGAAGGAAAGGAAGAGAAAGCGTTCATCCAGGGGTCTGGAGGGCCTGAGGCCACCTCTTGTCACACACCTAAGTCTGCCTAGACAAGTGGATTTTCTACTCAGATTGTATTTTTGAACTAACAGCTAAAAATGATTTTCTGCAAGCTGGGTGATGCCAGGTGACACTAACAGGATTGATCATTGTTTTTTATTTCCCTCATCATTTTACAGGAAAGAGGAAAATACTTTGCAACAAATCAGTTGATAACATTCTCCAATTTAATTTTATTTATTTAATGACATACAGATATCCAGTTAAGTTCTGCAGTTGGACTTTGACTCTTTTGTCTCAAACATCATGCAGGTCTGTAGGTAGTGATAGGCATTTTGAAGTGGAGAGATGCAGAGTGAAGGATAAGGACCCACTATTTGCAACGAACAGGCATTTTCTGTCATTTTTGGCTTTGGTATTGGGCACAAGGGCTATATGCGGAGACCCAACCTTTCCGCTCTGATGCCCTGAGACTCCATTTCCCCCTCCAGGGGCGGGGTGCAAGTCAGGACTGGGGGGACAGGGAAGTTCGGGGGAAGTGGAGGAGACCCCAACTCTCCAGGGACACCACCAGGGACCCTCTGGGTTCTCAGCCTTGCTCCAGGAAGTTCCTGCGGATCACAGGGGCTAAGAGGTGGGGGGTCTTGCCAGAAGGGAGGGCCGGGGTGCAGGGACTCCAGAAGGCGACCTACGTGAGGGGTTCAGGAAGGAGTCTTGGGGGCTTTCAGCCTGTCCAGCCCCTAAAAACCGTCTCTGGCCCCGAAGCTCAAGGTCCTTGCCAGAGCCTGGACCTTTGAGACCCCACCGGGGCGCGCCTGGGACCATGAGATGCTGGATGGGACAGAGAACTCTCAGACCCGCAATCTAGGACCCCCTGTGCGTCCCCTTACCCGGTGGGGCTCTAGTTCTCGGCTCGGGCTCCAGGGCTGCGCAGCAGGACAGAGGGACGCGCCGGGGTTTGGGGTGTCCAGGAGGCGGGGGTCGTCAGCGGTCCTCGGGGGCCGCGGGGGGCCGCGCGGAGGCTTTGAAACAGGAACCCCGAGCAGCTGCAGGAAAGATCAAGGGGTCCCCAGCGCGCCCGAGAATCCCTCCGGGAGGCGGGGAACAGCCGCCAGCAGGTCCCGGGACTGCGCTTCTGGGTCGGAACCTGAGCCCTGAACTTCCTGCAGAGCCTGGGGCGCCGCTGCCCCTCCAGCGCTGTTGGATAACGTGTTAAACTAAACCGATTTTGGGGAAAGGCCGTGAAGGCAGTGAAGGAGGCCCCCCCCCCCGCCCCCGACCTCCAGGCTCAGAAACGCCCCGAGACACAGGAAAGGTCTGCGGGACCCCTGCAGCCTCCCCAGGCTCTGCGCCTACAATGTTCCTGCTCCCAGCTCTGAGCCTTGGGGGTCCCCTTCCCTGATGGGGGTCCCGCCCCAGAGGGACGCAGGCCTGGGCAATGTGTCCCTGGGAGCAAGGATGGGATATCCGCTGTTTGTCACCGTCGGGGCCTCCAAGACAGAGCAGGAACCTTGCACCACTCCTTTGCTGAAAAACGAAACAAAAAAAATCTCCCAACTGAAAACAAACGGCTTCTCGGCAAAGTGGGATGGAGAACACGGGGAGGCCTTGGCGGGTCCTGGACGGAACAGTCGCAGGTCCTGAAATAAGGCAGCTTTCAAGCGCTAAAGTGCAGATAAAGATGGACAAGTAGGGGTCGGACGGGGGTCTTGTCAACATTGTTTTCCTGTCATGAAGAAGTAGGATTTTTTTCCTACTGGTTTCTAGTCATCCTTATGCTCTTTAATTCTACGCGATATTCCGATTTATTCATAATTCCTGTGTGATGGAGTTGGTTGGGGCGGGGGAGGGGAGTGAGGAGGAAACACAGCACTGTGGGCTGATGAGGTTGGTCTTCTGTTGGTCAGACTGACCCGCTCCTGGGCTCTCCCAGAAAACCCACGCACCTCTCAAGAGCTTGACTGGTTGAGCCCCCAAAGATCTTAGAAACAAGCACCCATTGCTCACTGACCTTCCCGATGCAGCAAACCTAGAGGGGCTTCTTTTCACGAGCATCCTGAAATTCCTCCTTCTTCCTCAGAAGGTGTCTGAAAGCCCGTGTCTATGTACGCACATGGATATGCACTATGTATTATGTCTATGAATTTATATTCTATCTAAACAAAGCGGCATGTTGTTCAGGCTGGAAGACTGCCATTTGCCAGAACGAGATGAGCGTGGAGGTCACGCTAAGTTGAATGAGGCTGACACGGAAAGACAAACACTGCGTGATCTTAGTTACATGTGAAATGTAACAAACTGAGCAGAGAGAAGCAGTTTTGGAATGTGGGTCACAGGGGCTCAGATGCGAGTGTGCAAGATGTTGTCTGAGGACACAGACTTGCAGTTGTAAGGACGGTGCAGTGGAGAGCTCGAACACACAGCACGGGGTGATGGTGCCTAAAACTGCACTGAACACCGGGAATTAGCTCGGAGAGTGGGTTCCAGAAACTGTCACCTCACTCACGCAAATGTAACTCTGAGGTCAGCTGTTAAGTAGTTTCACCATAGTGATAATTCATCATGTATGTGCCCGTCAAATTTTTATGCTTTGCATCTTAATCATACTCACGGTTGATTGAAAAAGTCAAGTAGGCAAAGTCTTGTGAGGAGAAGAGCTCAGAGTGGCCCGATTCCAAGGAGAAAGCCCTGAAGTGTTCAGGGCTTGATTGTGTGGTGGGAGTGAAAGGATTTGGATTTGCTATTTTTCAAGAAAAAAACAGAGTGTTAGTGTGAAGGGCGGTCATGCAGAGCAGCGTACCCAGAGCTGTCTGTTTGGGTGAAGTCTCATTGTTCAGTGAATTCCGCCTTTTACCCAGCCAGTTTGGTCTTTGCAGGGTGGACGGGAAGAGCACGAAGACTGACTCCATGCCTTGGTGCTCCTGTTAACCTGGCCCGTTTCTGCTCCTGATTTCTGGGTGAATTAGAGGAGTCCTGCCAGGTGAAATGGTCCCGGCTGCTTTGCAGGCTGGCAGCTTGTCCAGCTGTTCCTGCAGAATCTGGGGGTAGTAGGTGGTGCTTTCTGGAAGTCTAAGAAGACTCCCCCTTATCTCAGCATCACCAGTGACCCCTGTGAGCCCCAGGTGAGGATCCCAGGTGCATTTTGTCAAGGTTAATGTATCTGGTTTCTCTGAAGTGTCTTCTAACGGGGCTGGTTTCCTATTGCACCAGGCAGCACAGACCCAGGAAGCTGTATGTTGATTACAGGCTTGCTGAGGTATCCCTCTCCGCACCCCCCACCAGCCTTCTGATAGATGGGAATGAATTCTAAGAAGGAACCTGGAAGTCTGAGATCCTTTGCCACTGGCTGAAGGTGTCCACATTATGCAGGGTCTGCTGAAAGTTGGGAAGCTCTAATTTAAATAGAAAAAATAAAAACAGGTATATTATACCAAACAGTGTAGCCTGGAACACTATTCCCTCCCAGATCAAACTATCACTGACATTTGACTTCAGGGTTCTCAGAGTCCCCAGCAGGCAAGTCTGTGGGATTGGACCAGGTATCTCAGGGTGTGCATGATACCTGGACATAGCCCAGACCAAAGTTTCCAGTTCCTCCCGTGCTGAACCCCTTGGGACTTAACATAATTGGAAGATTCTGTTGACTGTCTCCTCAGCGCAGCCCTACCCTGCTGCCCAGGGTCTATGTCAAGATCAGAACCGCTTGACCTGGGAACCTGGGGTTCTTGGTCTGGGATGTTCCTACCTGCTGGGACCCTCAGGCAGGACCCCTGTAGCTGCTGATTTGCATCTTCAGAAAACATCAAATACAGCACTGGGCAAGGACAGAAAGTGTGTGCATACCTGGTTCATCTGCAGAGAGGGTAGATGAAGTTTATTTGCACAGCAGGTAGGAGACACAGAGCAGTGAAGACACAGGAAAGACTATGACCAACGTGTTCTGTGAAAATCCACAGTGTTTGCTGCTGTTAGGCTCAACAGCACATATTAATCACTTGACAGTTTCAGCCAGAGAATAAATTAGTTTTTTTGAATGGAAAGGAACAGCCCTGGGCTTGTAGAGACAGAAGGATCTCTGAGCTCAGCTAGAACAGTTCTCCATCTTCTTCTTTCCCCAGACACCCTCCAATTTTACTGTTATGGAGACTGAGGCCAGGACAGGTGCCACCGAGAAAACCAGCTTATTTCACAGAGACAAACGTTGACACTGAGCCTGCCTGCATTGAGAAAACTTATTTCAGGAGCTTCCAACCCGGGAATGGAGTATAGAGTAGAACATTAAAAGTAAAAATACAAAGTGAGACAAACCAAAAGTAAAGAAAGCGTGTGGCCAGCTATGCATCTCTGTGTTAGGCCAAGGTGTTTCAGGAGGCAGGAGTGTCCTGGAGTGAGAGGTCAGAGCATCCTCATAAAACTTTCACTTCAGACTAATTGATGGACTATTGACTTGATTTTATTGCATGTGGGTGGATTCCCAACCTTACTATTTGTGGAATCCTGGGTAACAAAATCTAGAAAGGAAACCTCAGGCCAAACCATCAAACATCAGTGAATGAGAGCAATGAGAGTTCATGAAGCATACCAAGATGATCTCACTGTTATCAAAACCTAGGAGGGAACTTGGAGACAATTCTGATTCTTAGTGTCTTTTTAACATAGATAAACAGCTTCTGGAAAACCACATTGCAGGTGGTATTATATGGTGTGAGGTATGCATTAGGATTTGTCTTTTTGTGATTTCTCCCCTTTCATTCTGATTCAATTGATTCCGGCTTTTCCCTCTTCTTTTTCCTCATAAGTCTAGCCAAGTGTTCATCTATCTTATTTATTCTTTTGAAGAACCAGCTCCTGGTTTCATTGACTTTTTTGTAAGTTTTCTTGGTTGCTCTACTATTTATTTCTACTCTGATTTTTTTTGGGGGTCACACCAGGTGATGCAGAGGTTCCTCCTGGCTCTGCACTCAGGAATCACTCCTGGCCGTGCTCAGGGGACCATATGGGATGCTGGGAATTAAACTTGGGTTGGCCACGTGCAAGGCAAATGCCCTACCGCTGTGCTAGTGCTATTGCTCCAGCCCTTCTACTCTAATTTTTAATTTCTTCCTCTATTAATTTTGGAATTCATTTGTTCACCCTTCTCTAGATGTTTAAAATGTGTGCTTCAGATTTTTATTTGAGATTTTTGGTTCTTTCTGAATCAAGGTCTATATTACTATATATTTTCATCTTTATCTTTGCATTTTGGTAGACCGTTTGTAATTTTTCTTGCAATTTTCCCTACAAATAGCAGCATTTCTATGTAAATGTATGATACACCTTGGGGGGATGTTTCTTATGCAGCATTTGGGAAAAAATGCTTTTGCTAGGAAATCTCATCAAGGATTGTTTCTATTTTTCCATAATGCCAGCTGGAATGATATCACAGTGGGTAGGTGTTTTCCTTGCACACAGCCGACCAGGGTTCGAATCCTCCGTCCCTCTCAGAGAGCCTGGCAAGCTACCGAGAATATCACGCTCACACAGCAAAGCCTGGCAAGCTACCTGTGGCGTATTTGATATGCCAAAAATAATAACAACAAATCTCACAATGGAGACATTACTGGTGCCTGCTCGAGCAAAATCGATGAACAATAGTGCTACAGTGCTATTTCCATCTTAGTACTGCTTTTGCTGTGTTACATAGGTTTTGTTAGTTTATTTTGTTTGCTTTTGTTTTGTGGCCATACATGGTGGTCCTCTGGGCTTACTTCTGGTTCTGTACTCAGGGATCACTCCTGGCTGTCCTTGGCAGACCATATAGAGTGTCATGGATCAAACTCACATTGGTTACATGCAAGGCAAGCTCCCTACATGCTGTAATGTTCCTTCAGACCCTAATTAAATTCTTTAGGTTGAGTGCTGTTTTGCCCCGTACAAGTATAGCAGTCCCATTATTTATTTGTCTACCGTTGGTTTGTATGATTGTTTTCCATCCTTTCATTAGTAGACTGTAGTTATCCTGTGGATTCAGGTGTGCTTCCTGTTCAGGTGTGCTTCCTATAAGCAGCAAATAGTTGGGAGAAATCACAACAGACTTCTGAGAAATTCAAAATGTCGTCACAGGTTACTATGAACAACTTTACACTGTTAAACAGGAAAGCCTAGGAGAAACACAGAGATTCTTAGCATCATTGAACCTCCCAAAACTGAATGAGAAGTTGATAGAAAATCTGAACAGGCCAATTAAAACAAGGAAATTGAAAACATAATAAAAAATCTTCCCAGGAACTGAAGCCCCGATTCAGAAGGGTCCACTGGTGAGTTTTGTTCCCCTTCAAAGAAATTTTACTACTTTTACTCCTCAAATTCTTGCAAAATATTGAAGAAATAGGAACCCTTCTTAACAGCTTCTACAAAGCTAGCATGACACTAATTCTCAAAGAAATGGTATTAAAAATTTTTCAGATCAATTTCCTGGATGAACACTGATTCAGCAACAAAATCTTAGTGAACCAAATCCAGCAACATATCAAGAAAAATACACCACAATCAAGTGGGATTCATCTCAGCAACATAAGGATGGCTCAACACATGTACATCAATTATTGTAATAGACTCTATCCATATACTGTATCCGAGGAAGGTTAAAAAATCATATGAATATACTAGTCAATGCAGGTAAAGCTTGACAAAATTCAACATCTATTCATGATTAAAACTTTCAACAAAATAAGGACAGAAGGAAGCACCCTCAGTATCCTGTAATAGTAATGGCCACTATAACAAACCCTGTCAGTACTATTCTCAGTGCTGACAAACGGAAAGCATTCCCCGTGAGGCACAAGGCATGAGTGTTCGCTGTCTCCACTTTTATTCAATAAAGTCTTCGAAGTCCCATCAACAGCAATCAGGCTGGATAAAGAAACCAAAGGGATCCAATTGGAAAAGAGGTCAAATTATCATTACATGCAGATGACATTATAATACACAAAGAAGACCCCAAGGAGCTCACTAAAGAAAGCTCTTAGAAACAATAAACCAGTACAACAAAGTAGAAGGCCGCAATGCCAATACAAAAACAATTATGCAATCTGTATATGTAAATACGAAACTAGTGGAGGTGTAGATAAAAACTCCACCATTCCAAACAGTGTCCAAAATCATTAACAATAAAAGGAAACATTTCTTTTCCAATGAATCCAACGCAACAAAAGATGTGAAAGACCTTTACTATAAAATCATAAGCCATTTAATATTTCTCCCAGAGAAGAGAGATGCATCAGCATTAAGATATTTTAAGTGTGTTTTAAAGTTGCACAGATTTATTGTACAAGTGTGTATCTTTGGTCAGAAGTGACACCTCGGGCTGAAAAGGTCAGGATGTCGCTCTCTGTCGTGACGGACACTCTGTGATCTGTCTTCTGCTCCGGGTCAATGCTCCTTCCTGGCCGGTTCCCGCGCTGTGCATCTGCTCTGATGCTCAAGAGTCCCTGAGGTGCTCCCGAGCGCCCTGGTACCCCTGCAGCAGGTAGAACAGGAGGACGCCCCCCAGCAGCAGGGCCAGGCCCACCCACGGGCGGTTGGCAGGCGCCCGGCTCCAGGCCCACAGCCCTGCCAGCAGCCTGAGTCGCCGTCGGGGCTGGTGCATGCGTGCGGCCAGCCTCGCTGCCACCCTGCGCAGCTGGTCCTGGGCGCTGCCCAAGCCCTGGGTCTGCACCAGCTGGAAGGGCCCGCCGGTGTAGGGGCCGCCGCCCTGGTCCCTGAGCAGCTGCTCCACCTGCGCCATCAGCTCAGCCACCTGCGCCTCCCGCTGGCCGCCCGTGGCCCGGTTGTTGAAGGCGCACACGCGGTGCCCGCACTCGGCCACCAGCTTGCGCAGCGCGCGGTTGTCGCCGTCGCGCACGTACTCCCGCAGGGACCCCCCTGACAGGTCCTCCCCGCGCGTGAAGACCACGATGGTGCGCGCCAGCACGGCGTCCCCAAAAGCGTCCTTCACGGCGCTCACGGCCAGCTGGTCCCCGGGGGTGAAGCGGCCCAGCTGGGTCACCAGCAGCAGGACGTGGGGCCCCGGCGCTGAGAGCAGGACGCAGCGGCCCCGCTCCCACCACCGCGGGTCCGAGTCGGGGATGTCGGAACTGAACAGGTCCGGCGTGTCCAGGACCTCCACGTGCCACCGGCCCCACCTGCACGTCCCCACGGCGCAGGTCGTGGTCACGGGCGTGGCGCTGAGCCGGGACGGGAAGCAGTCCCGGCCCAGGATGCTGTTCCCCGTGGCGCTCTTCCCGGTGCCCGATTTCCCCACCAGGAGGAGCCTCAGTCTGGGCTCCTGCAGGAGCTGCGCGGCCTCGGGATCTAGGGGACAGACAAACTATTAGTTCCCAGCCCCCCTTCCGCGCCAAGCTGCTCCTCGGGAGCCTTTGAACCCCGAGTCCCCGGGCCTGCGCCTTTCCCTTTCACGCAGAACTTCCCTGGGGTCACTTTGGGCTCCTGTGTCATCACTTTCTTCCAACCTTTGCCTTCTTCACAGGCACCTGCAAATGCTGGAGAACTTTGCCAGTCCAGAACATTCCCCTTCTGACAATACTTGCAGAGCTGCTCTATACCCGAGATCTGTGGCCTGTGCGATTGGTCTCCCAGGAGACTCCCCATGCCCTAGGTGGAGGGACCATGGCTCTGGGGTCCCAGACACCCCAATTTCAATCACAGCCGCTGTCCCCATGGGCAGCCCCAGGCTGTTCTCTGGTGACTGCGTGGTCCTTGCACTGCAGCCCTCTGAGCCTCCGGCTCAACCTTGGGAAGTTCTCTAAGAGTTAAGTCTCTTCTAGAAAAATGGGTTTGTTGTTTTGAATTGGAGGAGAGATTCTGGTGAGATCAGCTCTGCCCCCAGCCCCTCACCCAGCCTCCTCCCCTCAAACCCTCTGCCTAACCGGATGCTGAACTGACCCTCCACCTCTGTTCTCCATCTCCTGCTGCCCCCAAAATTGTGTCTCTCCAGGTCTGTACTTTATCCAAACTAGCTGGATTTTTATCTGCATTTTGCATTTTTGGGGACGCACAGGCTAGCCCAGGATCACAGACCCTCACAGGTGGGCAGGTTGGGGTGCAGCTGAAGTGAACCCTAAGGGCTCCTGCTGGTTTCCCTGTGGGTGTGTCTCTGTTGGGTCCTGAGTTGCCCTTCCCGCTGCTCCCAGGGCTCACCCCGGGGTAAGTATATGCGCAGGGACATGTGCTCACCATAGACACTTTCTTCATCCCTTGCCATCCTCCGTCCTCCCATGCCCACCTGCAAGAGTCCAAATCCAGTGTTAGTTCATTCATTCATTCATTCATTCATTCATTCATTCCATTCATTCATGCATGCCTGTATTTCTATGAGAGCAAAATCACCTGCACTGTGCCAGGCAAAGTCCGTAAAAAGAGTTGCATTGCCTGAAAAAAATCCGTGGGCCACATCCTCTAAAGATTTAAATTTAGGGATGAACATTGGACTCTGTCATATGCTGTAGTGACAGTTTTACCTCCATGCCAGCGGTTTGTGTTTCTGCACCTGGTCCCCTGCCATCTTCCTAAGATCGGACCTGAGAGTTATTTTGCGGTGGTCATTCTGTGATAGTTACTTTTTGTTCTTAGAAATCCACAAACTCCAATGACTGAGTTGAAAGAAACGCACGCCCAGGAGCTTTAGAGCAGAGAAAACTTTAGCTGAAGCCAGTGATTCCTGCCACAGTGGGAGGAGGTTGTGGGCACCAGGGACCACGGAGCTCGAGGGGAGTCACAGGCAATCCCCACGTGCTCTGGGAGAGTGTGTGTGAACTATTTTAAAATATCTTTTAAGAGGGGAGGGAAGCTGCAGGTGAACTATCTTATTCCTTGTATGTGTACATAGGAAGTGAAGAACCTTCACTGTATGACTGTTATCACTGTCATCCCATTGTTTGTCGATTTACTCAAGCGGGCACGAGTAGCATGTCTATTCCTCCCAGCCCTGAGATTTTAGCTGCCTCTCCTTACTCGTCTTTCCCAACAATTGGAGGCTCTATCGTTACTGTTTTTGGCGTATCGAATATGCCATGGGTGGCTTGCCAGGCTCTGCCCGTAAAGAACCTTATATTCAAAATATTCAGAACTCGAAATTCATGTTACCCAGTGCCTCGAAATTCATGTTACCCAGTGCCTCGAAATATTGCTTTTTTCCAGAATTATTCGACTGTTTATTTTTAAAGTACACACTTTGGAAACCAATGTCAGAGATTCTGATTTATTTCTCATAAAAACTAGTTCACAAAGCAGTAAATTTGAAGCCAGTTGTTTATTTGAGTTCTTCATTGCAGGGGAGAAAATCGAGAGTCCCTGCCAGCGGGGTGAGTGCTGATGCTGGGGTTGGGGAGCAGCCACATAAGAAGAAGGGGGTGCTGAACAAGTTCTAACCTCAGATGTCCCTTGAGATGGCCCTGCAGTGTCCAGAGAGGACAGGAAGAAGCTGGGGTGGGGGGTACATTCGTCCTCATCCCAATGGCCACATCTCAGCTAGGACCAGCTATGGGTCCAGAGGAGGGTCTTGCCTTCACTGGCTGTGCAGCTTGACAGTGTTTCCTGCCTCTCACAGTCTAACCTGTCCCCAGATGTGGTTCAGCACACATTTCTCTTACAGTGCTCAGGAGTGTAAATGAGGCAGGCTTTGCTCCTAAGCAAGAGCTGTGTCTCCCAGGCTGGAGAGACGCGCTTTCCATTCCTCTGAGCTAGATCAGCTGGGAGCTGGGAGCCGGGTTCAGACTCTGGGAGCCTGGCCTGGGTTGCTGGGATGTTACTGCGCGGTGCCTGGTGATTGCAGGTGCTCTGGCACAAACACTCCGGGACCTCTTTCCCTCTGGCTGCTAGCAGAGCCCTCTCCCCTCTTTGACTCACCTTCCCAGGACAGGCACTGAGGCTGCTTGGAGAAGTCCCTGACCCGCTACTTTGTCCTGGGCAGTGAGAAGAGCAGGCTGGTGTCTCCCAGCAGAGAGGAAGTCTCTGTGCTCTCAAACCACAGGGCTCAGGAAGCCCAGGGGGATGGAGGGGGGAGGACTTAAAGAGACACACACTATCTACACTGAGTTGTGGGTTTCAGGGTTTCTCTACAAATCTCCCCTCCTGCTGTGACATAGGAGATGTGTGGACCAGCATGGCCCCTGATAGCAAATATCTTGCTGTGGGTCAGGTGCTGCCCTTGCATGTGGCTGACCAGGTTTGATGTACGGCATTCTGTATGATCCTCTGAGCACCACCAGGAGCAATTCCTGAGTGCTGAGCAAGGAGTAAGGAGTAAGCCCTGAACATCGCTGGGTGTGGCTCACAAACCAAACCAAACAAAAATACCTTGCTGTACCTGAGGAAGATAAGGGGATTGTTCATCCCTGAGAACTGACCCTGTTCTAGAATTACTGATGTAATTTTTCCATTATCCTGCTCTTTTTTTTTTTTGCTTTTTGGGTCACACCCAGCGATGCTCAGGGGTTACTCCTGGCTCTGCACTCAGGAATTACTCCTGGCGGTGCTTGGGGGACCATATGGGATGCCGGGGATCGAACCCGGGTCGGCCGCGTGCAAGGCAAACGCCCTACCCGCTGTGCTATCGCTCCGGCCCCTATCCTGCTCTTTATAGGGATTTTCTTACCCCACTCCCATAAAAAATGGTCCAGAGAAACTTCAGCCCCCAACCCCATAAAAAATGGTCCATAGAAACTTCGGCCCAGTCCTAAGAATATGATTAAGCTGTCAGCAGCAGCTCATTGATTGGACATGCCTATGGTGGTGCCACCCTGGTGCAATGCTACCCTGACTCTAGTCTATCAGAAGATTCTGGAAACATAGAGCCATCATTCTCTGAGAAAGGAAGTCATCTAGCTGGTGGAGGATGTTGGGTGTGAATACTTTACCCAGTTTCAGGTTGGCCTCAGTACAGACCTAGTTTTGCTGAATTTGCCATTAATTCTAATTATTCCTCTTCTCTCAAGAGGATAATGAGAGCAAGGCTATAAAGTGAGCCAATGTCAAGTGGTGAATGGGTTACCAAAGACTGGGCCATTGGCCTGTTCATGCCACTCGCCAGCTACATACATGGCCTACCTAACTCAGGGAAACTTCTTGAATTGGACTGTCCCTGGAGAAAGTAAACTCTGAGCTTCTTGTATTTTGTTGTCCAGGGTCTAACTTTATTTATTTATTTATTTATTTATTTTATTTTTTTAATTGAATCACCATGTGGAAAGTTACAAAGTTCTCAGGCTTATGTCTCAGTTATACAACATTCAAACACCCATCCCTTCACCAGTGCCCATATTCTGTTGGAATATTTCCCCTTTTCCAGCTGCCTTCTGGAGTTTTGTCACAGAAACCTTTTGTCACAGAAACCTAGCTGATCTTTGACCCGCAGATCTAAGGTGCTAGCCAGGCTTGATTTGACATTGTAGATTCCAGGCTGCAGCCCAGCCTGGTCTTTGGGATGTAAATCCGAGTGCTTTCAGCCCAAAGAAGGCTTTGGTTTTGGTTTGTATCTTCTTTCCGGGGGGCCTAGATTAATGGCCTGCAGATACAAGAGAATTATGTTGCCTCAATGTTCTTCCTGTAAGATCTTTTGGTGCCTTTGGTGACGGCAATGTATTGCGCCCTTTGGAAGGGCCATGATCAATAAAAGGGGTTCGGAGAGAAGGTGAGGGGGTGGAAAGTGTATAGAGGCGGGAAAGTGTATAGAGGTGGAAAGTGTATAGGGGCGGAAAGGTGTAGAGAGGACGGAGAGTGTATAGAGGGAAGACTGGAATAAACTGCAAGTGAGACCAACCATCATGGCTCCGTTCCTTCCTTCGCCTGCCACATCTTCGCCATCAACCTCCCCGGGGTGGGAGAAGCGGCTGGAGGCTACCGAACTCGGGTGGCGGGAGAGACAGCTGCTGCCCTAGGCCCTGTGCCTGGCTCGGTGCGGTGAGGCATCCCTTCCCTTGCCCGCGCTTTTTCTTTTTATTTTTATACAATATTCCACCACCAAAAAACCCCCGTCCCCGCCCCCCACCCCCAACTGCATAACTGATGAATTTCACTTCATTTTCTCTTTACCTTGATTACATTCCATATTTCAACACAAAACTCACTATTGTTGTTGGAGTTTCCCCCCAAGAAGGACAGCCCTACTACCAAAGAAGCATTTGATAATTAGTTTTCCATTACTTAGAATGAAGAGATGTGTAGCCCCACTGCTCCAAGTACATAACTCTTTTTTTTTCTTTTTCCTTTTCCTTTTTTTCCCCTCTCATCCCCCTTCCCGCGCCTCATAGTATAGTGGTAAATGGGAAACAACCGGTAAAGAGGGATATTTCCTCTTCTCGGCCGGCATGGGGCTGTTGCTTAGTTTACAGTCTAGAGAATTGGCTGCTACTTTGGTTACCTTCAATATTTCAACAAAAAACTCACTGTTATTATTTGGAGTTTCCCCCCAAAGTCAGACCTTCTAAAAAGGAACCGTTTCACATTGCTGACAATTAAGAGATGTTAAGTCGTGTGGCCATGGCAGCGGCCACGCAGTTTTGGATTTCTGTATAAAGTCCAGGGAAAATTCTGCCAGAAATTGCATAGCCCATCTCACAGTCCCAGTGCATTGCTGTAAGAAGCTGCGCTGGATGCCAAACTGTGTTAGAAGGTCTCTGGAATCAAAGTCTTGAGGCGCAGAGGGTCCGTTTCACTCTCAGCAGCTCCGGATTTATCTGAGCCAAGGGCGTGCCAGTTACACCCACTTCCCATGATTACCTAGGAGCCCCAAAGTGTAAAAACTGTATACCTCTGGGTTAGGAGTCTTAGAAGGTGGCTCTCACCACATAGATATTGCTGCCGCCACCATTTTCCATGCAGAAAAACAGGGTGGAGAGGAAAGATCCATCCCCGGCCAGCGAGGGGTTGTAGCCCAGCTCACAGTCCCAATGCATTGCTGTAAGAAGCTGCGCTGGATGCCAAAATGTGTTAGAAGGTCTCTGGAATCAAAGTCTTTAGGTGCAGAGGGTCCAGGCTCTAACTTTTTATCTCTTTCTTGCCAGCACATTTTTTCTTTGATTTTAAGGTACGAAAAGTTTCGACTTCCTGTTTTCCATCTGTTGCAGGGGACAGTCTATTGAATGACTGACACTTCTGCTGTTTTCATTTTCACTTCAGTGGGAAAGGTGATGACAATTAATTTGACTATTGATTAGTTTAATGTGAAGACATGGTCCCCATAGCATGGCCAGGAATGTCACTGAAAAAGTTGGTGTGTTTCTCTCAAAATAAAAATAAAAGAAATTTGGGGCTGGAGCAATAGCACAGCGGATAGGGCGTTTGCCTTGTAAGTGGCCAACCTGGGTTCAAATCCTAGAATTCCATATGGTCCCCCGAGCATTTCCAGGAGTAATTCCTGAGTGTTGAGCCAGAAGTAACTCCTATGTATTGCCAGGTGTGACCCAAAAAGCAAAAAAAAAAAAAAAAAGGAAATTTACCAAGGCAAAGTAATAATGACATGATGCACTTTTTATTTATGAAGTAATAATCCAAAGGGAAGGATACAGAGTAAGTGGAACGTATTTGTAAGTTTCTTATATTTTACTAGATGCCTTTAACTCTCACTTTAAGGTAAGAGTATTAGTGTATCAATGTACCTCTGTCACTATATAACTGTCATCCCTTGTTCACTGATTTACTCGAGCAGGCACCAGTAACGTCTCCATTAGTCACAGCCCTGAGATTTTAGCAGCCTCTCCTTACTTGTCTTTGCCAATGCTGCCATATTGGAGGCTCTTTCAGGGTCAGGGGAATGAGATTATTGTTACAGTTTTTGGTATATAAAATAAACCATGGGTAGCTTGCCTGGCTCTGCTGTGCAGGCAGGATACTCTTGGTAGCTTGCTGGGCTCTCTGAGAGGTATCTATCTATCTGTCTATCTATCTATCTATCTATCTATTTATCTATCTATCTATCTCCCTCTACTATTTGTTGCCTACTGTAGAGGGAGAGCCTGGCAAGCGTTCTAATGGTAATGGCATATTATTGCACTGTTAGCACTGTTGTCCCATTGTTCATCTATTTGCTTGAGTGGGCACCAGTAATGTCTCCATTGTGAGACTTTTTTTAACTGTTTTTGGCATATTGAATATGCCATGGGTAGCTTGCCAGACTGCCGTGTGGGCAGGATATTCTTGGTAGCTTGCCTGCCTGTCCAAGAGGGATGAAGGAATTGAACCCGGGTTGGCTGTGTGCAAGGCAAATGCCCTACCTGCTGTGGTATTGCTCCAGTCCTGAGATATATATATATATATATGTGTGTATACATATATATATAAAGTTCTTATTATTAAAGTTTGCTTTGCCCTTATGAGGGCATATTATTACTACTGACAATATATCTATGGTACAGCATATGTTTCAGACCCAAGAACAATGGAGAAAGATCAGAACAGTTTTGCATATCTGTTTATTTTGTAATATTAGTTGCACAGGGGGATTTTAACTGAATACAGAAGTGTTAAAATTAACTTTCCCAACAACTCAAGGTTGACTTGCTTGATCTCAGAGTTGATATTTTCATTTGTCTTTTGGGTCAACTCACATTACTTAATTATTCTTTGTGGATCTGAAACTCCAATTTTATTTTTTTTTATTAATAGTTTATTTTTAATTAGTGAGTCAACGTGAGGGTACAGTTACAGATTTATACATTTTTGTGTTCATGTTTCTCCCTTACAAAGTTTGATAACCCATCCCTTCACCAGTGCCCATTCTCCACCACCAGTAAACCCAACATCCCACCCCCCCTTCCCAGTCCCGTCTCCCCCCACCCCACCCTGCCACTATGGCAGGGAATTCCCTTTTGTTCTCTCTCTCTGGTTAGGTGTTGTGGTTTGCAATAAAGGTGTTGAGTGGCCATTGCGTTCAGTCTCTAGTCTATATTTGGCCCACATCATCTTTCCCCCACATGACCAACAACCACATTTTACTTGCTGTTCCCTTCTCTGAGTTGCCCAGAATGAGAGAACAGCCTCCAAGCCATGGTGACAACCTCCTGGTACTTATTTCTACTATTCTTGGGTGTTCGTCTTATAGTATATTATTCTATATTCCACAGATGAGTGCAATCTTTCTATGTCTGTCTCTCTCTTTCTGACTCATTTCACTTAGCATGATACTTTCCATGTAGATCCACTTATATGCAAACGTCATGACCTCATTTTTTCTAACAGCTGCATAGTATTCCATTGTATATATGTACCAGAGTTTCTTCAACCAGTCATCTGTTCTAGGGCACTCGGGTTTTTTCCAGATTCTGCCTATTGTAAACAGTGCTGCGGTGAACATATAAGTGCATATGTCACTTCGACTATACTTTTTGGCTTTTCTGGGATATATTCCCAGCAGTGGTATTGCTGGGTCAAATGGGAGCTCAACCTCAAGTTTTTTGAGAGTCGTCCATACTGTTTTCCAAAAGGGCTGAACTAGCCGGCATTCCCACCAGCAGTGTAGAAGGGTCCCTTTCTCCCCACATCCTCTCCAACAGCGGTTGCTTTTGTTCTTTTGGATGTGTGCTAGCCTCTGTGGTGTGAGGTGGTATCTCATGGTTGTTTTGATCTGCATCTCTCTGACGATTAGTGATGTAGAGCACTTTTTCATGTGTCTTTTGGCCATTCGTATCTCTTCCTTGGTAAAGTTTCTGTTCATTTCTTCGCCCCATTTTTTGATGGGGTTGGATGTTTTCTTCTTGTAGAGTTCAACCAGTGCTTTATATACCCTTGATATCAACCCCTTATCTGATGGGTATTGTGTAAATATCCTTTCCCATTCTGTGGATAGTCTTTGTATTCTGGTCACTGTATCTCTTGCGGTGCAGAAGCTTTTTAGTTTAATGTAGTCCCATTTGTTGATCTCTGTTTTTACTAGATTGCTTAGTTCCGTGTCATCTTTGAAGATACCTTTATCTTCAATATCCTGGAGGGTTTTGCCTACCTTGTCTTCAATGTACCTTATGGTTTGTGGTCTGATGTTGAGGTCTTTAATCCATTTTGATCTGACTTTTGTGCATGGTGACAGATCGAGTTCTAAGCCCATTTTTTTGCATGTAGTTGTCCAGTTGTGCCAGCACCATTTGTTAAAGAGACTTTCCTTGCTCCACTTCACCTCTCTTGCACCTTTATCAAAGATTAGATGATCATACATTTGAGGTTGTGTGTGGGGATATTCCACCCTGTTCCATTGGTCTGCAGTTCTGCTTTTGTTCCAGTACCATGCTGTTTTAATTGTTACCGCTTTGTAGTAGAGTTTAAGGTTGGGAAGGGTGATGCCTCCCATCATCTTTTTCCCAAGAATTGTTTTAGCTATCCGTGGGCGTTTATTGTTCCATATAAATTTCAGGATTGCTTGCTCCGCTTCTTTGAAGAATGCCATGGGTATCCCCATAGGGATCGCGTTAAATCTGTATAATGCTTTGGGGAGTATTGCCATTTTGACAATGTTTATTCTCCCTATCCATGAGCAGGGGATATTTTTCCATTTCCTCATGTCCTCTTTTATTTCATGAAGTAGCGTTTTATAGTTTTCTTTGTAGAGGTCCTTTACTTCTTTAGTTAAGCTGATTCCAAGGTATTTGATTTTCTGGGGCACAATTGTGAATGGGATTGCTTTTTTCATGTCCCTTTCCTCTGTCTCATTGTTTGCATATAGGAAGGCCATGGATTTTTGGGTATTGATTTTATAGCCTGCGACTTTACTGTATAGGTCAATTGTTTCTAAGAGTTTCTTACTAGAGCTTTTAGGTTTCTCTAGGTATAGTATCATATCGTCTGCGAATAGTGAGAGCTTGATTTCTTCCTTTCCAATCTGAATCCCCTTAATATCTTTTTCTTGCCTGATGGCTATTGCTAATACTTCCAGTACTATATTAAAGAGAAGTGGTGAGAGTGGACATCCTTGTCTTGTCCCCGATCTCAGAGGAAAAGCCCTTAGTTTTTCTCCATTGATGATAATGCTCGCCATAGGTTCATGGTAGATGGCTTTGACTATCTTGAGAAAAGTTCCTCCAAAACCCATTTTGGTGAGAGTTTTTATCATGAATGGGTGTTGGATCTTGTCAAATGCTTTTTCTGCATCTATGGATATGATCATATGGTTTTTATCTTTACTTTTGTTGATGTGATGGATTATGTTGATTGATTTCCGAATGTTAAACCAACCTTGCATCCCTGGGATGAATCCCACTTGGTCATGGTGTATGATCTTTTTGATGAGTTGCTGGATTCTATTTGCTAGTATTTTGTTGAGAATCTTTGCATCGGTATTCATCAAGGATATTGGTCTATAGTTTTCTTTGTTAGTGGTGTCTTTGTTTGCTTTTGGTATTAGGGAGATATGTGCCTCATAGAAACTGTTCGGAAGGGTTCCTGTCTTTTCGATTTCCTGGAAAAGCTTAAGGAGAACTGGCAACAAGTCTTCTTTGAATGTTTGGAAGAATTCGCCAGTGAATCCGTCTGGACCTGGGCTTTTGTTTTTGGGGAGACTTTTGATTACCGTTTCGATTTCCTTGATATTTATGGGCCTATTCAGGTATTTCACGTCTTCTTGGCTCAGTCTTGGGAGGTTGTAGGAGTCAAGGAATTCATCCATTTCTTTTAGGTTCTCTTGTTTTGTGGCATACAGACTTTCAAAGTAGTCTCTGATGATCCTTTGAATCTCCTTGGTTTCTGTTGTGATGTCCCCCTTTTCATTTCTGATTCGGTTTATTAGGGTTTTCTCTCTTTCTTTCTTTGTGAGTCTTGCTAGCGGTTTATCAATCTTATTTATTTTCTCGAAGAACCAGCTCTTTGTTTCATTGATCTTATGGATTGTTTTTCGGGTTTCCATATCGTTAATTTCTGCTCTAAGTTTTATTATTTCTTTCCTTCGATCTGGTTTGGGTTCCTTTTGTTGGTCCTCTTCTAAGATCTTGAGCTGCGAAGTCAAACTATCTATATAGGCCCTTTCTTCCTTTCTGAGGAAGGCTTGCAGAGCTATAAATTTTCCCCTTAACACAGCTTTAGCTGCGTCCCATAGGTTCTGGTAGCTTGTGTCTTCATTCTCATTTGTTTCGAGGTATCTCTTAATTTCTTTCTTGATTTCCTCCGTGACCCACTCATTGTTCAATAGTGAGTTGTTTAATTTCCAAGTGTTTGATTTGGTTCTCCGAGTCTGTGCATGATTAACTTCCATCTTCAGTGCATCATGGTCTGAAAAGATAGTTGATACAATTTCTATCTTTCCAATTCTATTAAGGTATAACTTGTGGCCCAGAACATGGTCTATTTTGGAAAATGTTCCGTGTGCACTGGAAAAGAATGTGTATTCTTTCTTTTGGGGGTATATAGCCCTGTATAGGTCTATTAGCCCTGTCTCCTCCATTTCTTCCTTCAGGGCCTTCGTTTCCTTGCTGAGTGTTGTTCTTGTCGATCTATCCAGAGGTGATAAGGCAGTGTTGAAATCTCCAACTACTATCGTGGTGCTAGTTATGTCCTCCTTAAATTCTGTTAGGAGTTCTTTTAAGTATTTCGCTGGTCGTTCATTAGGTGCGTATACATTTAGGAGTGTGATTTCTTCCTGTTGCACATATCCCTTGATGAATATAAAATGACCTTTGCTGTCCCTTCTGATCTTTTTCAGCCTGAAATCAATGCTATCGGATACTAGTATGGCCACCCCTGCTTTTTTTTTGAGGGGGCTGTTTGCTTGCAGGATTGTTTTCCATCCTTTGATTTTTAGTCTGTGTTTGTTCCGGCTATTCAGATGTGTTTCTTGTAGGCAGCAGAAGGTTGGGTTTAGTTTCCTAATCCATTTTGCCACTCTATGCCTCTTGATTGGTGCATTTAGCCCGTTAACATTAAGAGAGATTATTGTCATTGGATTTTGTGCCATTTTTTTGTAGGGTTTGTTGTTCTTATAGGTCTTTTTCCTTGTCTTATAGTAGCCCTGTGAGTCCTTCTTTTAAATTTGGTCTTGAGTCTATGAAGTTCCTGAGCTGTTGCTTGTCCATGAAATAATGTATGGTTCCTTCAAGTTTAACTGAGAGTTTAGCCGGGTAGAGTATTCTTGGTGAGGCATTCATTTCATGAAGTTTTTTCACTATATCCCACCATTGTCTTCGGGCTTGGAGGGTTTCTTCTGATAGGTCTGCTGTGAATCTAAGGGGTGCGCCTTTGTATATGATCTCCTTCTTTGATCTTGCTGCTTGCAGTATTGTGTCTCTATCCACGGCATCCATCATTCTGACTATGATATGCCTTGGGGATTTTCTATTTGGGTCCCTTTTAGCTGGCACCCTTCGGACTCCTTGTATCTGGATGTCCACATTCTCTAGCTCTGGGAATTTTTTAGCAATGATGTCTTTAATGGTGTTTTTTTCATTGGGATTGGTTCCGTGTGGTTCCGGCACTCCCATGATTCTTATGTTGTTTCTCCTGAGGTCGTCCCCTAGGACTCTAACTCGCTCTAGAGCCATTTTGAGGTCTTTTGCCATTATTTGCTGTTGTCTATATGCTTTTGCAGCTCATCTTCAAGTTCACTGATTCTGTCTTCGGCTGTAGTCATTCTACTATTGAGGGCTCCTACGGAGATTTTCATTTCATCTACTGATTCTTTTAGTTGTGTGACTTCTGTTCGTAGCTTTGAAATTTCTGCTCTCATTTCTTCCTGGATTATCTTGGTGGAGCGTTCCAACGCGGCATCCATATCCTCCCTTAATTTATTGGATGTTCGTTCCATAGTTGTGTTGAGTTCATGAATCATCCTCACAATTTCCTCTCTGAATTCTCTATCTGAGAGGAGGGTGTATTTCTGGGAGGTCGCTGGTGAGGTTAGTGAGATATTTTCTTGGCTCTCTCCTAGTGGTGGGGATTTTCTCAGTTTCTTCATGTTGTTATGGGCTTTACTATCTGGAGCTCTCGTTAACTTGGGAGGAACCTCGACTAAAGATTTTTGGTTATGCTCTTTTGACAAAGTACTTTTCCGTGCAAGTTGATGTGTTCATTGACAGTTTTTGTGAAGTTAGGATAGGCTAGGTTAGTTGAGTATCAAAATACAGTAACTAAGATGATGAGGGAGTTCTTCGGAGAAATGAGTTCAATAAATTATAGCCAAAGGACAATGCGTGGAATGGTAAGAAAAATATCTGCGGCCGCATTAGCGGCCGCCGCTCTGGAAACAGGCCACGCCCACTTTTAAGGCCACGCCCCCAAATGACAGGACACGCCCCTAACCTTTTTGGACACGGGAGGGCGGGATCAGGCGCGGTGGGCGAATGACTGGGACCTGCCCGGCGGGGAGGGGGTGCTCCGAGCTGTCCCGCTGCCGCGGGCGGGCACGGGACGCAGGGGGCGCTTTTCCAGGTGGCGCAGGGTCTCCAAGGGGAAGAGCCAATATACCTGTCGGACACGGGAGGGCGGGATCAGGCGCGGTGGGCGAATGACTGGGACCTGCCCGGCGGGGAGGGGGTGCTCCGAGCTGTCCCGCTGCCGCGGGCGGGCACGGGACGCAGGGGGCGCTTTTCCAGGTGGCGCAGGGTCTCCAAGGGGAAGAGCCAATATACCTGTCGGACACGGGAGGGCGGGATCAGGCGCGGTGGGCGAATGACTGGGACCTGCCCGGCGGGGAGGGGGTGCTCCGAGCTGTCCCGCTGCCGCGGGCGGGCACGGGACGCAGGGGGCGCTTTTCCAGGTGGCGCAGGGTCTCCAAGGGGAAGAGCCAATATACCTGTCGGACACGGGAGGGCGGGATCAGGCGCGGTGGGCGAATGACTGGGACCTGCCCGGCGGGGAGGGGGTGCTCCGAGCTGTCCCGCTGCCGCGGGCGGGCACGGGACGCAGGGGGCGCTTTTCCAGGTGGCGCAGGGTCTCCAAGGGGAAGAGCCAATATACCTGTCGGACACGGGAGGGCGGGATCAGGCGCGGTGGGCGAATGACTGGGACCTGCCCGGCGGGGAGGGGGTGCTCCGAGCTGTCCCGCTGCCGCGGGCGGGCACGGGACGCAGGGGGCGCTTTTCCAGGTGGCGCAGGGTCTCCAAGGGGAAGAGCCAATATACCTGTCGGACACGGGAGGGCGGGATCAGGCGCGGTGGGCGAATGACTGGGACCTGCCCGGCGGGGAGGGGGTGCTCCGAGCTGTCCCGCTGCCGCGGGCGGGCACGGGACGCAGGGGGCGCTTTTCCAGGTGGCGCAGGGTCTCCAAGGGGAAGAGCCAATATACCTGTCGGACACGGGAGGGCGGGATCAGGCGCGGTGGGCGAATGACTGGGACCTGCCCGGCGGGGAGGGGGTGCTCCGAGCTGTCCCGCTGCCGCGGGCGGGCACGGGACGCAGGGGGCGCTTTTCCAGGTGGCGCAGGGTCTCCAAGGGGAAGAGCCAATATACCTGTCGGACACGGGAGGGCGGGATCAGGCGCGGTGGGCGAATGACTGGGACCTGCCCGGCGGGGAGGGGGTGCTCCGAGCTGTCCCGCTGCCGCGGGCGGGCACGGGACGCAGGGGGCGCTTTTCCAGGTGGCGCAGGGTCTCCAAGGGGAAGAGCCAATATACCTGTCGGACACGGGAGGGCGGGATCAGGCGCGGTGGGCGAATGACTGGGACCTGCCCGGCGGGGAGGGGGTGCTCCGAGCTGTCCCGCTGCCGCGGGCGGGCACGGGACGCAGGGGGCGCTTTTCCAGGTGGCGCAGGGTCTCCAAGGGGAAGAGCCAATATACCTGTCGGACACGGGAGGGCGGGATCAGGCGCGGTGGGCGAATGACTGGGACCTGCCCGGCGGGGAGGGGGTGCTCCGAGCTGTCCCGCTGCCGCGGGCGGGCACGGGACCTGAAACTCCAATTTTAGTCCCATATTCCTCTTCTGTCAATTGTTTGCTTCCCTAATTAATGATAATGATTGTTTACTTGATGATTCTTTGTATCTTTCTAATTCATGGTGATTCAATAAAAAAATCATACTCTCAGGAATTTTATTATTGTTTTATAAATTTAATATAAATTTCATTGCTACTTTATTAGATTCCGTTGAAATTATATTTTAAAGATGAAAAAGAATTTAGGAGCATGTAACTAATGTTAGAGACATATAAATGAGAAGAATTTTGTTTATAGCTTTCCAAAGGTTCTGGTACCATATAAAAAAGCAGTACCCTTTAAATAATTGATCTACTAACAAATTGAGTATGTTAATATTGAAAGTTCCATAGCATTTCACAATTGATGGACATCAGGCTCTGTGATTCATTTAGTATAGTGACTAAATAATTACTGATCTATAGCTATGATCTGGGACACTTGCATGTCCAGTATTATTTCTCAAAATTATCATTAATTTTTGGATATAATTAACAATAAGCTTCAGAACCAAGAGCACATAGTAAAGAATAAGCAGAGAGGAAGGGGGCACATTTTTTAGATTCCACAGAACATAATTAGGAGTTTCTCAAACAACTGAAGGCAAAATAAAAGACACACTAGCATTTTGGTCAGAGCTCTTCCTAGGCACTTGGCAGAGACCAGGGTTGAGCTGCATTGCTGAGTCTCCATGGACTTTCTCAGATGCCCTTTGAAATCCTACAACCTTTCTCCTGACCACACGGGTCCACATTCTGATGCTGTTCCCAGGCTGTACAGTGGGTCGGTATAGTGGTTACCGCCTTTCTCCATCACCAGGCCTCGGATCACCGCCATCAACTCCTTTATTTGCTCATCCCAATTGTCCCTTTTCGCATGGTTGTTGAAGGCACAGATTCATCCCCCACACACTGCCACCAGCTCCCGGAGGATGTGGGTATCTGAGCTGTGGATGTATTCCATCAGGGAGTCTCCTCCAAGGTCTTCCTTGTGTGTGAAGAGGATAATGGTGTGTGCCAGGGCCTCCTCTCCAAAGATCTCCGTCACTCTCTCTGCAGCCTTCTGGTCCTGGGTGGTGAACCGGCCAAGCTGCATCAACCAGGATCAAAACACTGGGGCCTGGTGCGGAGAGCCAGTAGCACCTCTGCACCTCTTTGTCCAGGGCATCCGAGTGACCCTCCTCAGAAAATACATCTGGTGTGTCCACAACGACCATGTTCGTCTCTTTCCACTTGCTCTGACTTTCACTGCATATCTTTGTGATGCCCTGGGCCCCCAGCCCGGACTCGAACACTCGTTTCCTGAGGATGCTGTTTCCAGTTGCACTTTTGCCAGTCCCTTACTTGCCCACCAGAATGATTCTCAGCTCTGATCCTCTGGTGTTTGGGTTTTTCATATTAAATTTTGTCGGGAGAAAGTTACTGTCATTACTGCGTTGATCATGCCAAGGGACTATTTCAATAAGGACATATTTACACAATATGGGGAAAGATGTCCTCCCAATAGGCTGCATTTGTGAAATAGAACCCAATGAACATCAAATAGAATAAGTAATGATTTTTCAAGATTTTCCTAGATCTCTCTAGCACTATAGGATATTTTCATGTAGGGTCTTAAACAAAAGCCCTCGTATGTGTGTTGCAGGGCGGTGAGACAGATTCAAAAGCTATCTTGTGCATGGTGGACCCTGAATTGTGAGAGCTCCAGAGGTCAGAGCTTTGACTGGATTACATCTCCAGCTGGATCTGGTAACACGACTGTTTCAAGGCAAGAGATGCTTCCACCGGCCTGGGACAGTTAGAAATTTGGTCAAGACCAGCCATGAATAGCTAAGCGACAGACATACTGGAATGAGTGTGCAAAGTGACTCAAATGAGGAATCAGCAGATATTTTCTCATGGCTTAGGGGGACTTTTTAATAAAAAAGAGACAGAATATGGAAAATAGGGCTCCAGGGAAGCAGTTTACCAGTGACTATATTGACTTTGGTCCAGTGTTGTTCCTCAGAGACACAGAGACAGAGACCAATAAGACAATGATTATTTTTCCATTCAGACCCATGTGAGACCCTGATTTCCTGCAGCCTTCTCTCAACACCCCGCTTTTTTTTTCGCATGGCCTATATGTGGGTGGAGAGTGAACGACACTCCTTGTGTTACAGAGAAACCATCAGTCTCCCCGGGTGAGTGAAGAAGCAGCAGGTGGTGCCTCAGTTTCAGTGCTCTGCCAGCAGGGCTCTTTCTTTATATTTTTATTTGTGGGCCTTACCTGGTGGTGCTCAAGGTTCACTCCTGGCTCTGTGTTCAGGAATGACTCTGGCTGGACCCTATAGGATTCCAGGGATGGAACCCAGGTCTGCCACATGTCAGGCAAGTGCCCTACCCACTGTAGTGTTGTGCTAGCCCCACTGTGCCCTTCTTGCTGTCATTCTCTCTTCTCTCAGGACCTCCTGCCCTTTCCTTGCTTTCCGGGGACACACCCTTCCTTTTTTCATTTCCTTTCCTGGATCTGCTCCCCCATGTGGATTTAGTCGCATTCCTTCTCTGCTACCCCACCTGGGTCCCTTCCTGGAGCAATCTCTCTACCACGTCTTCATTTGAGTCCCTGCCCAGGGACTCAGTGAACTCAGAGCTTGACCCTAGCAGACATCTTCCGGTACTATAGAAATGCATCCGATTGGCCCCGTCAAACCCGAACCCCACTCCATTTGCTCAGGACCCCGTAATCTGCTCCCCTCCTGTGAGTGGGAGCACCTTCACCACACATGTGCTTTTCTTGCTGAATCCCAGCTCCTTGTCCCAGAGCTGCACAGGCCTGAAGCACAAACCCACAGGGTGGCCTGATTCTTCCCTTTGTTTCTTTCTGCGAGAAACTCTGCAGGAAAATAGAAACTGAAGCAGCCTGTAAATTGAAGTCATCCTGGCAAGAGGGCAAAGTTGTTCATTGAACCCGGCCACTTCCCTGCTGCACAGTTTGGGAACTAGAAATCACCCAGTAGAACTTTTCATAAATACAAACTTACCTGGTTTTTGGTTAATAGCAGCAGATGCTCTCGTTTCAAACCTGAGATTGGTCAAGTCTCAAAGAGAAAAGAAGAGCCAAAGTGAACACTAGTTTGTGTTCGTTCCAGGGGTTTTTGTCTAAAAACTCATTTATGCCTCATACATAAGGGAAATTATTAAAATGGAAAATTTGTTCAGTAGGGATGTGTTATTCTGGTATTTGCTCCTCAATAATTAGAAAAAGTGTGTTGTATAATTTCAGTTGGACAGGAAAGCAGGGCAAAAATGTTTTGACTCCCTTTAAGTGGGGACATGGATGTGTTGTAGGATGTGATTCTGAGGTCTTCATGATGGAACTGGAATTCTACTATTAGTTCCCATGTTTCCCAGGTCTTTGGATTAACTGATTTATCCTCCTGGCTCCCAGGGTTTTAGGTTTTCTGAACATAGATCTGGGTGTTTTCAGTCCCATCATTACACAAAACCAAATGCTTAAAATAAACCAGCCTTAGAAACCAATTCATTATATCTGTCTCCTGTTCCCATATACCCGTCTGTAAATCCATACACACACACGTATAATTGGAAATATTTTGGAAATAGGAGAGTTCTAAACTTCACCGCATCAGTGATTTAGAGGTTCATGCCACAGAAAGAATGCTTCCAACCTTCTCTCTGGGAGAAAATATTGAAAGGAAGGAGGATTTAGGGGAAGAAAATTCATACACACATTTTTTTATATCTCTTGAAAACTCTGATTTATGCACTCAGGTAGAAAGTGCGGGTACCATTGTGAGGAAAAAATAAAAATAACAAGAAGAAAAAAAACCCAAATCACTGAAACGGGGCTTATGCTCTAACCCAGGGAAAGCCGGTTGCTCTGCATCCAAGTGGAGTCGGCAGATGCCTCTCTGGACCCTGAGTTTTGACTCAGAGGACAGGGAGCTGTAGATGGGACCCAGGTTATGCCGCTGGTCAGACAAGGACACTTAGCAGTTCAGTTGCAACAATACCCTTCTCTTAGTCTCTGATTAAGAATAAAACAAAGGAAACCACACAAACCCTCTCTAAAATCACCCTGATTTCTGTCTTGAGGTTTTTCACATTTAAATTTTCAATCAAAGATGATGAAAATTCCCCTAGATAAGAAATTGTTAAAAGAGTCAGCAGAAAAATAAACATCAGTTATATCTTCTGTACCAATTGGATTACATCAGATTATGTTGCACAACAAACCCTCAGGGTTAAAATACTTACCTGATGTCCTGTGAGCTTCTGTGGGGCAAGAGTCAGTGTTCAGAAAAGGCTCTACCAGAATTCAAGAACAATAATTTAATTACTGCTATGTTGTTATTTATTGTCATGAATCATAAATTCATTATTTATTTCAATAGGGAAAAGAATCATCTAATTACTCAGACAATGGGTGGAATGGAAGAAAAGCAGTATGACTTCTAAGAATTAAGGATGTTAAGCCATTTACAGAAAAATTAAGGCATTGACATAATAATTTAAGTAAAGCATTGTAACATACAGGCCCTCTGGGACAATTCTATTGAATGATCCATAAGTAGCAACTTGAATACAACAAGAGGAAATTAGAATGATTAGGCTAGGTTGTACAGGAGTTTTGAAGCTAATAAACATTTTTAAATGATCTTCTAACTGTCACATGAACACAGGAAATGTTTTCAGTATCTTCTTCCCACAGACCTCTTTAACTCAGAGCAGTTGGATGGACTGACTGAGTCCGGGAATCATACTTTTGAGGATGCTGAGGGTTCTCTCCCCCTAACGTGCTGCTCAGCTACTGCTCCCTCAACAGCAGCGTGCTGTAGATGTATATTCTCGACTTGCTCTTCACCTCTACCCTCTCACTAAAGTGGAAATATTTGGGAACTACGACAGTTCTAAGTTTATCCCACGAGTTATTGAGGTTCCAAGCCCCAGAAAGAATATTTCAGACTTCCTGATGATGTCGGTGGACCCTACGGGTGGCTCACATGAGTCGTGGGGAGAGAAAGACGGTCTCCTCCCACTCTGCCGCTGCCACCTGGTCCTGCTGGGAAAACGAGGACTGGTAAAGTCTACGATGCTTTGCAGGAAGGGAAAGACCAGTCCAAGGTCTTTCCCAGGATTTTGGGGGTTCTTGTCTCACTCACAGAAAAGAATTTCAGGAGTAGACAAGCAGTGAAGTAAAACAGATTTTATCTGGAGGGCTTAAGGTGTGGAGGGACAAGGGGTGAAAAAGAGTAACGCCCTCAAGAGAGAACGCGGGCTTCTCCAAGGGTGGAGAAAGCCCCCACACACATCCCAGTATTAGACACGAAAGCATGAAAGCCCACATATGAAGAGGGGAGATGCAGGCAACACATATGCTCAGGCACCACATGTGCTCGGCCACATGGGCGCCAGCAGCACATGTGCTGGGGCAGCATATGCGCACGCTTCCTTTGTTCAAGGTGTCTTTTATAGGGTTTCTCCAACCTGCCCCCACTTGGGGCTTCTTCACAGGTAAAAGTCCATTGCTAAGGAGTTTACTAGGGAGGTTGGGAGTGGTGATGGTCTTCTTTGGGCTGAATTAATCAGGTTGAGGGAGAGGTCTGAGGGAATTTGAGGAATTTCCTTCATGGGGAGGGGTCCAATCTCCACAGGGTCCACTGCTGAAGGTCTTATCCATATCCACAAAATTGATCACCTGGGGATTTTCCTTCCAGAAAATTTGCTGACCTGTTTCATTGTCCAGGGCCTTTCCCTATCTACCGGCCTACATCACTGAGAGAAAATATTAAAGGGAAGGAGGATTTAGGGGAAGAAAACTAGATCTTTGCTTTCCTTAAACAGAGGCATTGGGCTTGTACAGGAGGGAAAGATTCTCCCATGGTCAAATTCCTCAGAAATCTATGATTTTATATGTATGAGTGAAATATTGCATTTCTCCTCTCTTTATGTCTTTCAAATAGTTTACTTTAAATCAAGGTCATTTTGTATGGACAAAGGAAGACAGTTAATATTATGCTTTTGTAACTTGGGATTTAATTTAGCTTCCCAGGCATCTGCTTTCTCAGTTGCCCTTAGTTCCTAGCACCCCAAAAGCAGGGTCCTGACGAGGGACTGAAAGGACCCAGGGCAAGCTGTGAGCTACCCTGGCATCGATATGGGCCAGGCCAAAGTGCCACGATTCTTAACTATAAGTTAAGAGCTTGTTATAAATGGATAAACATGGAGAGTATCATGCTAAGTGAAATGAGTCAGAAAGAGAGGGACAGACATATACTCATTTGTGGAGTATAAAATAACATCACATGAGGCTGACAACCAAGCACGGTAGATACAAGGGCCAGGGGGATTGCCCCATAGCTGGAAGACTGCTTTGTGAGCGGAGGGGAAAAGGCATATGGAATAGAGAAAGGATCACAAAGAAAATGATGACTGGAGGAACCAGTTGGGATAGGAGATGCATGCTGGAAGTAGATAATGGACCAAACATGATGACCTCTCAGTGTCTGTGTTGCAAGCTGAAATGCCCAAAAGTAGAGAAAGAGTATGGGGAATATTGTCTGCCATGGAGGCAGGGGGAGAGTTGGAAAGGGGGAGTATACCTGGGATATTGGTGGTGGGGAATGTGCACTCGTGGAGAAATGGATGTTTTATCATTGTGAGATTGTAACCCAAACATGAAAGCTTGTAACTATCTCACAGTGATTCAATAAAATTTGAAATTTTTTTTTTTAAAAAAGAGCTTGATCATGGACAAATACTGTCATGATCCAAAAGCAACGATGAGACTAGGACCCTGCTGGGGACAGGAAAGACTAATGTGGCCTGAGCACTGCAGTCTGAGATTGTGATGACCCCAGGAGAGCAATTCTATAAGCTTAATGTATGACTTACTATGTCCATACAAAACGATTAATATTATGAATGCTTATATGTTTGTTTCCAGAGGATCTTGTTTCCAGAAAACAAGATCCTCTGTCTGCCTCCTCCAATTCCCGGCATCTGAGGGAGGGATCCAACCCAGACAACCCACCCTGCCAAAGATAAATACCTAACTGGCCGACCCCCACTACATCCACTACCTAGACACCGCCACCCTCCAGGTTGCTCTCCGGACCGCGTGGCCGCAAAGCGGCCGTGCAACGCACCATAAAACTCTTAATACCTATTATTCTCATACCAAATTTGATAGGGGTCAAATTTAGTGTGAACCATGGTAACACCTCTAAGGGCAATTGGAGGCAGCCCTAAAAGCCTTCATCCCTCTCAGAGAGCCCGGCAAGCTACCGAGAGTACGGAGCCTGCACGGCAGAGCCTAGCAAGCTACCCGTCGCATATTCGATATGCCAACAACAGTAACAACAATTGGCCTCATTCACCTGTCACCAAAAGAGCCCCCAATATGGCAGAGTTAAGAAAGATGAGAAAAGAGAGGCTGAAAAAATCTCGGGGACGAACTAGACTGCCAAATCGAAAAAGACTAAGATGATTGTCTGTACTTTCAACGCACAATCACTGGCATCAGAAGCATCCATCGAGGACCTGATGGTGCAAGCGCAGAAGATCAAGTACGACATCATTGGTCTGACCAAAATGAGGAGACATCAATCACATCACGCCATTTTCGACACTGGAGAAGAATTGTTCCTCGGAACATTCGACAACAGAGGCGTTGGTGGCATTGGTGTCTTGAAACACGAACTTGGCCATGAGCATCGATTCATTTGAAGGCCTAACATCCTGGATTGGATGATTATGCTTTAATAGATGTGGCTCACTGCCTGCAGTTTCTATCTTCATCATCTACGCACCAACTTCCAATTATGATGAAGAAGAAATTGAGAGGTTCTACATGGAACTGGAGAAGTTCTATAAAGAAGACCCACACCTTCTACAAGATCATTGTTGGTGATTTTAATACCAAGATAGGACCAAGAAGGTTGCCTGAAGAACTCCAGAATGGCACCCATGGTCTAGGATGGAACGATCAGGGTGAGAGACTATCTGAATTCATCATGTCGACCAAGACCATCCATGGTAACTCACAGTGCCAGAAGGCCAAATCTAAACGCTGGACATGGGAGTCTCCCGGTGTACAGTTCCACAATGAAATTGACCACATCATATTGAATTGAAGGTTTTGCATGATCGATGTCGCTGTTGTCCCAAAATTCCAAATGGGATTGGTCACGGTCTCCTTCAAGCGAAATTCTACTTCACAGAGCAGGGAGAAAAGTCTGCAAAATTTAAGTCTAAGAAGACAACTCCCAGAATGACCACAAACTGGGAGCTCTTTGGCACTATTGCAGCAACATGGGAGATGCCATCCTTGGCAACATCGACGAGGAATACGATCGACTGGTTCAGCACCTCCATGTCTGTGTAGAGAATGCCGAGAGGGAGAAAGCCACAAAGAGACGCCTGTCTTCTGAAACTCTTGTGCTCATTCATCAACGTGATTTGGCATGAGCCTCAGGCAACCACAAACTAACGTCCGAGCTCACAAAGCTGTGCAGAGATGCAATAAAGGAAGACATCAAAGAGAGAAGACCATCAGTGTTGGCCAGTGCAGTGGAAGCCGGGCAAAGTATTCTCAATGCTCGCCTGTCCTTTGCCAACTACAAGACCAAGGTGACTGCCCTCCGACGTCCCAATGGATCTATCACATCCTCCAGAAAGGCAATGGACACAATTATTCACGACTTCTACTGGGATCTCTTTGAAAGCCATGTCCACCTGCCCACATACCAAATTCCACAGGATAGATATGTCGTTCCCAGCATTCTCCCTTCTGAAATCCGACACACCATTTCGCTGGTAAAGACGCGAACAGCACCTGGTCCGGACAAGGTCAGACCCGAACACCTGAAGAATCTGCCACCAGTACCCATCAATACACTGGCCTGACTGTTCACAAGCTACCTGTATGAATGCAAGGTTCCGTCCCAGTGGAAAACCAGTAGGACCATTCTGTTGTACAAGAAGGGAGACATTCACGACATCGGCAACTATCGCCCAATCTGCCTTTTGTCTGTCGTCTACAAGTTGTTTACTCATGTCATCCTGAATTGAATAGGCAGAACACTAGATGAAGGACAACCATGGGAGCAAGTCAGGTTCCAAAGAGGACTCTGCACGATAGACCATATCCACACAGTGAACAAACTCATTGAAATTTCGCGAGAGTTCAAGATGCCACTCTGTCTAACATTCATCGACTTAAAGAAGGCCTTCGATTCTGTTGAGACTGAGGCGGTCATCAAAGCCTTGGTCAAACAGGGCATTCAAACACAGTATATCAAAATCCTCTGGAGCTGTATTGTTGATTCACCACCAGGATCTCACCATTCTACAAGGAAGTGATCATTGGCGTAAAGAGAAGGGTGCGGCAAGGTGATACAATTTCACCAAAACTCTTGAGTGCCGTCCTGTAGGATGACATTACTTTGCCCTTTCCCTCCTTGCCACAAGTAGCTTGTCCCGGTTTTACCCAGAGTTTAGGCTTACCCCAGTCACACCCATCAAGGTGTTCCCGAATCTCTCCCATCCCTTTGTTTAGCTATAATCACTTCTCCATGCTCTCTTCCCCAAAAGAGTTAATCCGCGGCTTTCCCTTGCAAGGTCAGACCTTCCTAGGATACTGCATTTATATTATGTAAGTTAATATTGCCTTTCTCCTCTTCTTGTGCCTTTTGTATAATTTACTTTAAAGCTATGACTGTTTTGTATAGACACAAGAAGACAATATTATGTTTTTATAACTTGGCAATTAATTAGCCTCGAATATTATTCCCTCCTGGGCATCTGCTTTCTCCACTTAAGCCTCAGTTGCCCTCAGTTCCTAGCACCCCAAAGTAGGGTCCCCGACGTGGGATGGGAAGTATCCAGGGCAAGCGGTGAGTTATGTGCTACCCTGGCATCGAGATGGGCCTGGCCAAAGTGCCTAATTCTTAACTATAAGTTAAGAGCTTGATCATAGACAAATACTGTCATGATCCAATAGTAATTATGAGACTGGGACCCTGCCAGGGATAGGAAAGACTGATCTGGCCTGAGCACTGTAGTCTGGGATTGAGATGGCCCCAGGAGAGCACTTCTATAAGCTTTAATGCATCTCTTATTGTGTCCATACAAAATAATTAATATTATGAATTCTTATATGTTTGCTGCCTTGAGAAGAGAAACACATTAATGGGACTCCGCCCTTGGGTGGATCCTTCTGCTGAAAGAGAATTAAGTCCTAGGAGATGCATCCCCCTAAGGGAAAGGACCTTACCCTATTGATGGTGACCACACCTATGTGTACGCCCCAACCCCTTCATGCTGTGGAGATTTAACTAGGCTGTAAGAGTGGGTTGGGGGGCCAGATCCACGGGGGCCAGATCCACGAGAGCGGGAGAGAAGCGGAGAGAGAGAATGAAATAAACGGATCGAGCAACCAGTTTGGTCTTCTTCCTTCTTCCTTCCGTCGCCTGCCTTTGACCGACAGCACACACAACGGTTCTGGGGCACCAGACGCAGGCGGTGAGACAGAGCCGCCCGGAGAGCCCGCGAGTGCCCGCGCCCCTCGGCGAGCTTTAGTTTTTTACACCGCCCTTGAGATCATCAGGCGACAACTGAAATGGGAAGGAATGGGAGTGATATAGACGGTCGGCAATTACACCACCTCCGCTTTGCTGATGACATCTTTCTCATAACGCCAAACATTAGCCAAGCAGCACAAATGCTGTCCTAATTCGACCTCGAGTGTGGAAAGGGCGGATTGTAGCTGAATCTGAACAAGACGATGTTCATGAAAAATGAACTGGTGCCTGAAGCTCCATTTGCTCTCAATGGAATGAACATCTCCAAATGCAGCAGCTATGTGTACCTGGGTTGAGAAATCAACAAGAGGTACGACTTGGTGCCAGAACAGTGCAGGAGTAAGAGAGCAGTGTGGAATGCATTCAAGAGCGTCGAAGAGGTGGTTAAGAGAAAGAAGAACCTCCGACTCCGGGCACATCTTTTTGATTCCACCATTCTTCCTGCACTAACATATGCCTCAGAGACCTGGGCACTATGCAAGCAGGATGAGAATGCTATTAGGGTATCCCAAAGAGGAATTGAAAGAGCTATGCTGGGAATATCATGTCTCACTCAAATGAGAAAAGGAATCTGGAGTTCTGACCTCCGTTAACAGTCAAAACTCAGGGATGCTGTCTTGTTTGCCAAGGCATCAAAAATCAGATGGGCCGGTCATGTCATGCGATTCAGAGACAACTGTTGGACTAGAGCTGTTACAGACTGGATTCCACGGGACGTCAGAAGACCTCGTGGCCGCCCACCAACTAGGTGGTCAGAGTTTTTCGTCGAATCCCTGAATGAACGATTTGAGGCTCTTCCTGTTCCTGGATCGAGTAGATATCATTGGGCTGCACTAGCTCGCGACAAGGACAAATGGAGATGTTACTTGTGCCCGCTCGAGAAAATCGAAGATCAACGGGACTACAAGTGATAAAAGTGATATATATTTGTTAGAAAAGGAGAGGAGAAACACACCCTTGTGATTCCACCCTTGGGTGGGTCATTTTGCTGAAAGAGAATCTGTCCTAGAAGCAGCATTCCCTGAGGAAAAGAACTTTAACACTATTGATTGTGACCACACCTATGTGTAAGCCCCAACCCTTCATGCTTTGGGATTTAACTACACTGTAAGAGGGGACTGGGGATCCAGATGCAGATCCAGAGCAAGGAGAATGAAGTAGCATGGGGGAGGAAGAAGCAGAGGAGAATCAGAGGAGAATGGAGATGGGAATGGAATAAACTACAACTGAGACCAACCAGCCTGGCCCTCATTCCTTCCTTTGCTGCCCATCGTCATCAACCACCCTGGGGTGGGGGAAGCGGTATGAAACTAAAAAACGTGGGCGACGGGAGAGATAGAGCACCGCTGCCCCTTTTTTGTATTCACAAACTTCTATAAGGGACATTTTTAAAAACTTGTAAGTTCTCATTTGGGGGAAAAAAAGATAACATTTTGCATTTCTGGTTTTTCTGTTTTGGCAACCGAAGGGCAGGCACAGTGTGAAAGAAGGTCTCTGGACGCAGGCGCGCCTGTGCTGGTTCCTGCCGCCACTTCCTGCTTTTCTCTGTCATGAGGAGGGTGTGTGACAGAGCTTTCGTGTCTCATTTCAGTGGAAAATATAGGCGACATCTTCATACACCCGAGAAATTTTAAACTGCTGCTGCTGCTCTTCACGTTTCCCCCAAAGACAGTCTGAAGCTCTGAGAGGAAAGACAAGGAACTCACAGGGGAGCCAGAGCCGAGGGCAGAGCTGGGCTTCCAGCCCCAGCTGGCAGGGCGGTAAGTGGCCGTGTGGGGTGGCGGTGTCTGTGAGCAGTGGGTGCCTTTGAGTCTGTGTGTTGTGTTTGGAGCGCCTGTGAAAGTGCATGTTGTGTTTATGTTGCATGTGTTGTCGACTGTGTTTCTGAGGGTATGTTTGTGAGTGTTGCTGTTTTTTATGTCTGCGTGTCACTGGGTTAAAAGGGAGACCTGTGACTCGGGGTGGGGAAACTTTGACCCCTCTGCTTCTGCCTCAACATCTCTGGTTACTGTAGGGCAGAGTCCCTGCTGTCGCTGTCATTATTTTCAGGAGAAGGGGTTGGGGCTTTGGTTATACCCAGTGGTGCTCAGGGTTTATTCCTGGCTCGGTGCTCAGGGATTTCTCCTGGCACTTCTCAGGGGATCATATGGGGTCCTGCAAGGGAAGCGCCTTCCTGCTGTGCTCTCTCTCCAACCTATATCGTGTCATTCTTGAGAAACACTCCAGGGCAGAGGGCGGAAAGTGTCCAGCAAGGACAGCATGAGGGGCTCCTGCAATGGGGGCGATGCCAGTCCCTGGCCGTGCTCTCGTCAGGAGGGCACAGGAGTTCCTGGCTGAGGTTATGTGACCTGCTGTGCTCTAAATGTCACAAGATACACCGGGATCAAATAGGGAAGAGGTGAAGGGCACCTACTGGGCCCTGCCCTCACCTATGGGAACACTGAGGCCAGGTAGAGGGACCGATCTGAGGAACGGCTGTGGGGGTGACTGCTCAGACCTCCTGGAGCTCAGCAAGACTCTGCTCAGTCTGTGACACTCCTGGGCGGTGGCCTCGTCCTGCTGCTTCCCAGCCCCCCATGTGCAGTCACACCACAGGCCTTCCCCACAGGCCCAGCCTGACCACTCTGTGCCCTAAGATCCCGGAGTCTTCGGCTCCCACTGAGCCCCCAGTGCTGCTGCTCAGACGGTCCTGACCTGTGCTTGCCCTGTTCCTCTCCCTCACATGACCGCCCGGGGCCCTTGTATCATTATAAGGCAGCTCAAGGCTGCCCTTTCCTCAGGCATGAGCGACTGCCCCTTCTCCATGAAATCTCCTCAGATCCCAGTGTAGAATACAGGGGAGGGAAGGAATGAAGCAATATTTCACTTACAAATACAAAATCAAAAAATTTGAGACTTTGACTTTACAAGCCACAGGTACTGCCCAGGGGAAACTAGTGATTAACAGGTGTGAGGAACTGGCCCAGAACAGAACACAGGAATCAATTTAGCTTTCTCAAGACTCTTTACAGGAGCCCGAGTTGCGGAATAACTTGTTTTTCTGCCCCTGAGCAAGGAATTTGGAGACAGGCGCCCCCGGGTTGCAAGAAGGGTGGTGTACAGACCAAATATCCCAATGCCTCTCACAAGACCCAGGTCACAAGACCCATGACAGCCCCCAAAGCCCGGACATTCCTGAATATTGACGCGAATGCTGATCTCTAAAACCATAGGCTAAGGAGTGATGTCCTTTTAAGTGGATTGGTTAACAAAGTTTGTAATACTACAAATCTATTTGCTATGAAATGCTTGGGCTCTGCTGTAACAGCCGGGCAAGGCCTATATAAGATCTCCTTCAGAGAAGCTCGGGAATTGCTCAACCTGCTAGACTTGCGTGTCCACGTAGGCTACTGGACCCTGGCTAGCCAGTCTTTCAATGAGCCCTACTTGCTGTTGGCAGTCTCTGGAGTCTCTTTGTCACTAAAGGGAGATCTCCATCCGCGCCCTAACACAGGTAGAGAAAGCTGAGCACAGAGAAGTTAAGGATGAATACCGAGTAAACAGGAGTGCTTCAGGAGCATGTGAGGGGTGTTACTCAGTAAACCTAAACTCCTTGTTGTGGGGGGAAAGCACAACCCAATGTGGTCCGACAATAGTGAAGCAGACCGATTCTTTCTGTAAGAGACAGTCAGGTGCCTCTTCAGTCTTGGTGCAAGCAAGGGGACATGGAACTGTGTTTTTCTTTCCAGATGGAGGAGGAAGGATCTGAGTGCATCCTTCCCCAGGCCCCAGCAGGAGCACAGTGTCGGGATCCTAATGCAGACCTGCAGGCAGGTACAACTGGCCCAGCAGATGCGACCTATGGACGGGCACAGACGGGAACTGCAATGCAGGTGGAGTTTGCAGAGGCAGAAGACTCAATGGCCACAGAAACTGCCTTCCCAGCGCTGCAGTGGAGGGTGTTTGGGGTGGGGTCTGTCCTCACCCCAGAAGTGACAGAATCACCTGGTGAGTTCTCCCCACGATGAGGGCCTGACCCACAGAGACAATCACTTCCCTTCCCCTGAGGCCGGTCAGACCTGCAGTGGGTTTGGTTCACCAGGACCAGCCCTCAGGGCCAAGGTCTGCAGAGTCCCCGGGATAAGCAGGTGGTGCTGCTTGTGCCTCAGATCCAGCTCCTCTTCCGAGGCTTCTCCCAAAGAGACACTGACCTGGGTGTGGGCTCCACCCTCATGGGCCCAACTCTGCCACTCACCTGGGGAGACAGATCCAGGTGCCTGGAGACCCGTTCATTCCCTGCCTGGGAGAGTATGTTTGTGAACTATGAAGTATTGGAACACACATGATTATTTCATTGCATAAAACTCACATTCCCTAACCTGAACAATGGAAAACATTCAAATGAAATAACCTCATAGAAAAAGTTGTCGGTACAAGTTCGACAACTTCTGTACTTAAAGATAAATATTATGAAAATGAAAAACAACCCTGGAGCTCACTTGATAGTGGTGAATCTAAAGTCGTGATGAGCACTGGCTCCGGGATGCCCAGAGGGTTGTCAGCCAATGTCCAGTTTTGCAGTAACTCAGAGCACAGACAGAGCACCTTTTACCTCCCCAGAGAAAGCAGCGACAGGCCCTGCACATACGCACACATGCACATCCCTGCACACACAAGGACTGCTTGCCAGCGCAGCTCACACACACACTGTTCAGAAATGCCAAAAGATGCTAGCGCGGACCTGTCTGCCATGCAAGAGGGCAGGGTACCTCCCCCACAGGCCCCCCGGGGTGAATGGCCTCCAAGCCCTAGCCCTTTGCTCCCCTCGAATCTAGGTGTGCTGGAGAGCAAGAAGACCCCTCAGACGCTGAGGCTGATGCTGGTGGGCAAAAGCAGAAGTGGGAAGAGCGCCACCGGGAACAGCATCCTGGGCCGGACCCACTTCGAGTCGAGACCCTTCGCCTCAACTGTGACACAGACCTTCCAGACAGGGACAAGGCAGTGGGCTGGGAAGCAGCTGGAGGTGATGGACACTCCCGATCTTTTGTGTCCCTTGGACCCTCCTGCGGTGTCCACTCAGCGCATGTGCGAGGCCATCACCTTGTCCTCCCCAGGGCCCCACGCGGTGCTGCTGGTGACCCAGTTGGGTCCATTCACAGAGCAGGATCGCCAGGCGGCCCTGCGCCTCCAGCAGCTCTTTGGGACGGGCGTGCTGGCACACACCATCCTGGTGTTCACCCGCAGTGACGACCTGGCTGGGGGCTCCCTGGACGAGTACCTGCGAGGCTCCGACAACCGGGACCTGGCCATGCTGGACGTGTTGTGCGCACGGCGCCACTGCAGCTTCAACAACAGGGCGCAGGGGCGCGAGCGGGAGGACCAGCTCCGGGCGCTCATGGAGCAGGTGGAGGTTGTGCTGTGGGAACACGAGGGCCGGTGCTACAGCAACAGCGCGTACCTGTACTGGCGGGAGAGGCCACACGGGGATGAGCCAGCGAGGCCAGCAGTCCCGGGGCAAGGCTCCCTGGAAGAGCGGGAGGAGGAGGCCTGGCTAGAGCTGTGCAGGGTCCAGAGGGAGTCTGAGGTATTCCACAAACGTGTCCTTGGGAAGGCACTCCTTTGAGAATAGTCTGGACTTTGGCAGGAACAGTTCCTACTTCTGTTGGTCTGTGTCCAGCAGCCAGTAGTGACTTTTTAGAAAAATTATTATTATTTTAGGTGGGCTGGAGTGATAGCACAGAGGGTCGGGCTTGTGGCTTGCACGGTGCTGACCCAGATTCGATTCCTCTGCCCCTGTCGGAGAGCCTGGCAAGCTACCGAGAGTTTCTCGCCCCCACGGGAGAGACTGGCAAGCTCCTGGTGGTGTATTCAATATGCCAAAAACAGTAACAAGTATCAATGGAGACATTACTGGTGACCGTTTGAGCAAATTGATGAACAACGGGATGACAGTGATGACAGTGATGATTACTTTAGGATTTTGACTGTCCCAGTCTCAGGTCTTGTTGTGTGCCAAGGCCACAGGGTGATGTTTTCTAGTTCCAGCTCATATCCTGGAAACCTCATCTCACCCTCCAGAACACGGGGCCTCCCCTCTTTTGAATCCTTCACAAGCCAATAATTACCTTTCCATGATAGAACCTAGAGCTTTTGCACCATGTATCTCATTTTCCATGTAATCCCACAATACTGTGTTCATTGGCGCTCCTTCTGTGCTGTTGATGGAACATATCGGACTGGGGTGTGGACCACGGAACTCCACATCCATTGTGAAATGTCTTCCCCTGTAAAGATACCAGGGAGAATGAATTTTATTTTGGTTTTGGGGCCACTCAATCTGTGCTTAGGGATTATGGTTCTTTGTGCAGGAATCACTTATGGTGATTATGGTGGTACTTTGGAGAGCCATAGCCAGGGATTTGAACAAGGGCCTTCACATGCCAGGCAAGCGCCTACCCATTGTACTATCTCTTAGGCCCCAACAGGCATTTTTAAATTTGTTTGTTTTTGTGCCACTCCCGGTGTTTCTCAGGGTTTACTCCTGGCCCTGTGTTTAAGAATCACTCAGGATATCAAATATGGTATCAGAGATTGAACTAGGTCTATTGCACGTAAGACAAGGGTCAGATCCCTTTTACTCTGAATGGCATTTAATGACTTTTTTTTGGTTTTTGGGTCACACCTGGCGATGCACAGGGGTTACTCCTGGCTCTTCACTCAGGAATTACCCCTGGCGGTGCTCAGGGGACCATATGGGATGCTGGGATTAGAACCCGGGTCGGCAGCGTGCAAGGCAAACGCCCTACCCGCTGTGCTATCGCTCCAGCCCCCATTTAATGACTTTTAATCCCATTTTATGATCCATGTATGGTGGGTTAAAATATAGCAAAAGGTCTTTGATATGTGGGCTTCTGGATGCGACAGATCTGGACTGAGGAAAGAGGGAGTAGAACTTGAAGGCAGAATAAGTCCCTGTTTTCATATTAATGGAGGCCATCATAAATCTTAGTGAATTTCATCGGAGTAATTGGCTAGATAAGACAATCTATCTTATAAATAGATTGTGTATAAATCCCAGGAAAGGAGATAGACCCAGGATTCACTACAGGTCACTGAGTTGTCAGGTAGACATGGTCAGAACAGGAGCACTTCCATAAAGCAAACTTAATTAGGGAGCTACACACCTCTATGCTATTCTCATGGTATTTGCTTACTGGTATTAGAGAACAAGGCAATTAAATCCTACTTACAAGTACTTTCCTCCTCCATTGCTAGTGGGTTTAGAGAATGGCTGTGTTAGTGTCTGTTATGTGAGTGCTCTAGCAAGGTATTTGTGGGTATAGAATAATGGAATCTGGGAGGAATACAAACCTGCAAAGAAGAGAACGGAAAGACTTAATCATTATAAGATGCAGTCTATCTGGCTGATGGAAATTCTACCATATGGTGTCTTTCTAGAGGTATTTATCCACTGAAAGTTTCAGAAGTCATGCAGGGTCGGAGAAGAGTGTCAGCTGGTGATCTATAGTTACAACTCCATCGAACCATATAAGTAGATAACTGATTCCACATGTATCTCAGGTTCTCTGAGATTAAAGTTACACTTGGAGAGTCATACCAACTGATGTGGCAGAATAGGAGGATAAAAATTTCTGTTTTTTATTTCAATTTTTTTGATAAATTTTTATATTGCTTTCCATAGAGGTTTAACCAGATGACATTCCCACCCACCAACAGTGGATTCCTTTATCACCACAACTTCACCAACACAAAGTTTCCAGACTTTTTGATATATATATAATTTTCACTGGTATGAGAGGACACCTCAATACCATTCTTCAATATTTGCATCCCATTATCATATCTTTTCCATAATCATGAGCACTTTTCCAAATGCCCATTGGCGATCTATTTGTCTTCTTTGAGGAAGTGTCTGTTTATCTCCTCTCTCCACTTTTGAAATGTGTTGTTGGATTATTTTGTTATTGAACTTTGTGAGTACTTTATAGATATTGGATATAAGTACTTTATCTGCTGTATTGTGTACAAATATTTTCTCAAATTAATTTGGGTGTCTTTTTATTATAATCTGATTTCCTTCTGATGTACAAAAGCTTTTTAATTGGATGCAGTCACATTTGTTTATTCTTGCTTTTGTTGCTTTTGATCATCTCACTGAACATACCTCTAGGATTGATTTATTGGTGTTCTTCTATGTTTTTCATGGATTTTGATCTAATCGAATACTTTAATCCACTGAGTTCACTAAAAATTTAATTTATTCATTTTCATGAAAACACCATGATTTACAAATTGCTTATAATACAGTTGTTTCAGTATACGATGTTCCAACACCAATCCTACCACCTATGTGACTTTCCCTCCACCAATGTTCTCAGTTTTTCTCTCACCCCACTCCCAGTTTGCCCTTGTAGCTGGCACAGAGGAAATTTATTTTGTATTGCTTAATCCAAAAAAACTTCAAGAAATGGCAAATGGAATTAATTGATGATAAATCGTTAAAAGTTAATTGTGATGATTGTTGTGTAACTTTGTTTTACTTGAGGTCACACCCAGAGGTGCTCAGGGCTTACTTCTGGCTCTGGGCTTATGGGTCACTGTTGGTGGATTTGGGAGAACATATAGTGTGCTTGAGATTGAACCTGGTGCTCAAGGCAAGTGCCTTACCTGCTTTACTATCTCACTGGCCTGCTATATGATTGTTAACCTATGTAAACAAAGAAATAATATAAAATATTTGCATTAAATTTTATTTTACACTTGGGTCTCATTGTGGCAATATTCATGTCTTCCTATCCTTAATAAAACTTTTAAAACATTCTTTTATAATTTATTTTGGCATTTGCATGGAATATGTAAAATCTACAAAGGTAAAGTTTAAGAAGAGTGAATTGAACTAAGAAAATTTAAAGTAAAAAATCTAAATGGGCCTATAAAAATACAGTGTGCTATTCTAAGAAAATGACCACAGCATATACTAGTAATTTATCAAATAAAAGTTGTCTATATATTAATTTTTCTTACAAGATTGTTGGACATCAATCCTAAGTGTTTTAGGCTTCACCAGTGAATTTCCCCTTTCCTCCTCCCAGAGAAGCTTACCATGCCCTTGGTAGCATCCCTAATTTGGTTTAAGTCTATCTTCAATCTTTCCTCTGTGTTGAATATTAACCCTAAGTGCTTTGGGCTTCATCAGTGAATTGTCCCCTTTCTTCCACTCAGAGAAGCTTACATGCTGTTGAAGGCATCCCTAATTTAGTTAAATATCTTTAACCTTTCCCTTGTATTTTATTACTCATTGTCACAGTTCTCCAAGTCAGTCTTGATTACTTTTCACTGTCACTGTCATCCCATTGCTCATCGATTTGTTCTAGAGGGCACCAGTAACGTCTCTCATTGAGAGACTTATTGTTACTGTTTTTGGCACATCCAATACTCACGGGTAGCTTGCCAGGCTCTGCTGTGCGGGCTCCATACTCTCGGTAGCTTGCTGGGCTCTTCGAGAGGGGCAGAGGAATCGAACACGGGTTGGCCACGTGAAAGGCAAAAGCCCAACCACTATGCTATTGCTCCAGCACCCTTGATTAAGTGTAGCATCTTGATTACTTATAAGTCAAAAATTTCTGGTAGTTCTGAACTCTGTACTTGTACTATTTTGTATTTTTTAAAATTTTTAAAAATTTTATTGAATCACCGTGAGATAGTTACAAGCTTTCATGTTTGGGCTACAATCTTACAATGATCAAGCACTCATCCCTCCACCAGTGCACATTCCCCACCACCAATATCCCGGGTACACCCCCCCTTTCCCACCTTGCCCCTGCCTCCATGTCAGACAATATTCCCCATACTCTCTCTCTACTTTTGGGCATTATAGCTTGCAACACAGACTGAGAGGTCATCATGTTTTGTCCATTATCTACTTTCGGCATGCATCTCCCATCCCAACTGGCTCCTCCAGCCATCATTTTCTTAGTGATCCCTTCTCTATACAATCTGCCTTCTCCCCTCCACTCATAAAGCAGTCTTCCAGCTATGGGGCAATCCCCCTGGCCCTTGTATCTATGGCCCTTGGGTGTCAGCCTCATGTGATGCTACCCTACACTCCACAAATGAGTGCAGTCCCTCTATGTCTCTCTCTCTTTCTGACTCATTTCACTTAGCATGTTATTATCCATGTTTATCCATTTATAAAAAAATTTCATGACTTCATCTCTCCTGGAAGAATCGAACCTGGGTCAGCTGCGTGCAAGGCAAACACCCTACCAGCTGTGCTATCGCTTCCAAATATTTATCTATGTAAATGACCACTCCAATGGGCTGGAGTAATAGCACAGCAGGTAGAGTGTGTGCCTTGCACGCAGCTGACCCAGGTTCAATTCCTCCATCCCCCTCGGAGAGCCCAGAAAGCTACCAAGAGTATCTCATCCGCACGGCAGAGCCTAGTAAGTTACCTGTGGCATATTCGATATGCCAAAAACCGTAACAACAAGTCTCAAAATGAAGAACGATACTGATGCCCGCTTGAGCAAATCGATGAGCAACGGGATGACATTGATACAGTGATACAGTAAATGACCAATCACACCTATATTCTTACCTCAAACCCCCTTCAGATGTTCTATAAGTATGCTAGCAACTCTGCATTAAATGGGCCACTTTCACCATCAGGTCGTATTCCCCTGTCTCCCTGTCTCTCTGTCTCTCTGTTGGGGTGACCTGGGGAGGAAGGGAGGTGTGGAGGCAGCTCTGGGCCACCGAATACACACATGTGTTGTCGCAGCAGCAGCCCCCATGATTTATATGTGAACTCACACAAGATGACATTAGAATATTTTTATTCAAGTCCCATCTACTCATCCATAGATGTGCTTATATATTTAAATGTTTTCACACTTTGAAAGTTTCATAAAGAAGGTTATTAATATTACTTTGTGCAATTTATGATTGTCACTTTTCACTTGTCATCCAGTTGATCTTCGATTTGCTTGAGCGGGCTCCAGTAATGTCTCCATTTGTCCCTGTTGCGTGCTAGTGTAGCCCAATGGTATCTGCTAGCTACAGGAACAAATGAGCCTCAAAACGTTCATTCAGGGTTTTGACGAAGAAGTCTGACCATCAAATAGGTGGGTGGCCGTGTAGTCTTTTGACATCCCGTGGAATCTAGTCGGTAACAGCTCAAGTCCAGCAGTTGTCTCTAAATCGCATTACGTGTCTGGCCCATCTGATTTTTGATGCCTAGGCAAACGAGACAGCATCCCTGATTTTTTTCTTTACGATTTATTTTTTTATTATTTTTTAAATTTTCACTGGGACGGAACCTTGCATTCAGGCAGGTAGCGTGTGAAGAGTCGGGCCAGTGTAGTGATGAGTACTGGCGGCAGATTCTTCAGGTGTTCGGGTCTGACCTTGTCTGGACCAGGTGCTGTTCGTGTCTTTACCAGCGAAATGGTGTGTCGGATTTCAGAAGGGAGAATGTTGGGAATGACATATCCATCCTGCGGAATTTGGTATGTGGGCGGGTGGACATGGATGTCAAAGAGATCTGAGTAGAAGTCGTGAATAATTTTCTCCATTGCCTTTCTGGAGGATGTGATAGATCCATCGGGACGTCGGGGGGCAGTTATCTTGGTCTTGTAGTTGGCAAAGGATAGCCAAGCATTGCTAATACTTTTCCCGACTTCTGCCACACTGGCCAACACTGCTGCTCTTCTCTCTTTGAGGTCTTCCTTTATCGCATCTCTGCACAGCTTTGTGAGCTCGGATGTTAGTTTGTGGTTGCCTGAGGCTCGCGCCAAACCATGTTGACGAATGAGCTCGAGAGTTTCTGAAGACAGGCGTCTGTTTGTGGCTTTCTCACTCTCGGCATTCTTCGCACAGACATGGAGGTGCTGAACCATTCGATCGTATTCCTCGTCGATGTTGTCAAGGAGGGCATCTTCCCGTTGCTGCAATAGTGCCAAAGAGCTTCCAGTTTGTGGTCATTCTGGGAGTTGTCTTCTCAGACTTAAATTTTGCAGACTTTTCTCCCCGCTCTGTGAAGTAGAATTTTGCACGAAGGAGACAGTGGTCTGATACCTTTTGGAATTTTGGGACAACAGCGACATCGGGCAGGCAAAACCTTAGATACAATATGAAGTGGTCAATTTCATTGTGGAATTGTTCACCAGGAGACTCCCATGTGCAGTGTTTAGATTCAGCCTTCTGGAACTGTGAGTTACCATGGATGGTCTTGGTTGACATGATGAATTCAGACTGTCTCTCACCCTGATCGTTCCATTCTAGGCCATGTGTCCCAATGTGGAGTTCTTCAGGCGACCTTCTTGGACCTACCTTGGCATTAAAATCACCAACAATGATCTTGGAAAACCAGTAGGACTGTTCTGTTGTACAAGAAGGGAGACATCCACGACATCGGCAACTATCACCCAATCTGCCTTTTGTCTGTAGTCTACAAGTTGTTCACTCATGTCATCCTGAATAGAATAGGCAGAACACGAGATGAAGGACAAACATGTGAGCAAGCTGAGTTCTGAAGGGGATTCAGCACGATCGACCATATCCACACAGTGACCAAACTCATTGAAGTTTTGCGAGAGTTCAAGATGCCACTCTATCTAACATTCATCGACTTAAAGAAGGCCTTCGATTCTGTTGAGACTGAGGTGGTCATCGAAGCCTGGCCAAACAGGGCGTCCAAACTCAGTATATCAAAATCCTCTGCGAGCTGTATTGTGGATTCACCACCAGGATCTCACAATTATACAAGGAAGTGATCATTGATGTAAAGAGAGGGGTGCGGCAGAGTGATACCATTTCACCAAAACTCTTCAGTGCCGCCCTTGAGAACATCATGCGACAACTGAAATGGGAATTAATGGGAGTGAAGATAGATGGTTGGCAATTACACCACCTCCGATTCGCTGATGACATCGTTCTCATAACACCAAACATTAGCCAAGCGGCACAAATGCTGGCCGACTTCGACCTCAAGTGTGGAATTGCAGCTGAATCTCAAATGATGATGTTCATGAAAAACGGACTGGTCTCTAAAGCTCCATTTGCTCTCAATGGAATGAACATCTCCAAATGCAGCAGCTATGTGTACCTGGGTCGAGAAATAAACAAGAGGAATGACTTGGTGCCAGAACTGTGCAGGAGGAAGAGAGCAGCGTGGAATGCATTCAAGAGCGTTGAAGAGGTGGTTAAGAAAACGAAGAACCTCCGACTCCAGGCACATCTTTTCGATTCTACCGTACTTCCTGCACTAACATATGCCTCAGAGACCTGGGCCCTATGCAAACAGGATGAGAATGCTATTAGGGTATCCCAAAGAGGAATCGAAAGAGCTATGCTGGGAATATCATGTCTCACTCAAGTGAGAGAAGGAATCCGGAGTTCTGACCTCCATCGACGGTCAAAAATCAGGGATGCTGTTTTGTTTGCCAAGGCATCAAAAATCAGATGGGCCGGTCATATCATGCAATTCAGAGAAGGTTGCTGGACTAGAGCTGTTACAGACTGGATTCCACGAGACGTCAGAAGACCTCGTGGCCACCCACCAACTAGATGGTCAGATTTCTTCGTCAAACCTCTGAATGAACGATTTGAGGCTCTTCCTGTTCCTGGAGCGAGCAGGTATCATTGGGCTACACTAACTTGCGACAGGGACAAATGGAGACGTTACTGGTGCCCGCTCAAGCAAATCGACAATCAATGGGACTACAAGTGACAAGTGATATATATATATGTATACACACACACATATATATGTGTATATATATATATATATATATATATCCCAGGACTGGAGCGATAGCACAGCAGGTAGGGCATTTGCCTTTGACACAGCCAACCCGGATTCAATTCCTCCATCCCTCTTGGAGAGGCCGGCAGGCTACCAAGAATATCCCCCCCACACACGGCAGAGTCTGGCAAGCTACCCGTGGCATATTCAATATGCCAAAAACAGTAACAACAAGTCTCACAATGGAGACATTACTGGTGCCTGCTCAAGCAAATAGATGAACAATGGGACAACAGTGCTAACAGTGCAATAATATGCTATTATCATTAGAATACTTGCCGGGCTCTCCTCTCCAGTAGACAACAAATAATAGAGGGAGATAGATAAATAGATAGATAGATAGATAGATAGAGATAGATAGATAGATAGATAGATAGATAGATAGATAGATAGATAGATAGATAGATAGATAGATACCTCTCAGAGAGCCCAGCAAGTTACCGAGAGTATCCCGCCCGCACAGCAGAGCCTGGCAAGCTACCCGTGGTTTATTTGATATACGAAAAACTGTAACAATAATCTCATTCCCCTGACCCTGAAAAAGCCTCCAATATGGCAGCGTTGGCAAAGACAAGGAGAGGCTGCTAAAATCTCAGGGCTGTGACTAATGGAGACGTTACTGGTGCTTGCTTGAGTAAATCAGTGAACAACAGGATGACAGTGATATAGTGACAGTGATACATTAATACTCTTACCTTAAAGTGAGAGTTCAAGGCATCTAGTAAAATATAAGTGTAAAAAACTAAAGCACACCGAAGGGTGTGTGCACTCGCGGGGTCTCCGAGTGGCTCTGTCTCACTGCCCATGTTTGGTGCTTTGGAACGGCTGTGTGTGCTGTCAGTCAAGGGCAAGCGATGGAAGGAGGCTCTCGATCTCTCTCAGGATCTCTGGATCTGGCCCCCCAACCCACTCTTACAGCCTAGTTAAATCCCCCCAGCATGAGGGTTTGGGGCGTACACATATGTGTGGTCACCATCAATAGGGTAAGGTTCCTTTCCCTCAGGGCATGTTTCTCCTAGGACTGATTCTCTTTCAGCAGGAGGATCCACCCAAGGGCGGAGTCCTGTGAATGTGTTTCTCCTCTCCTCATCCAGCAAACATATAAGCATTCATAATATTAATCATTTTGTATGGACACAATAAGAGATGCATTAAAGCTTATTGAATTGCTCTCCTGGGGCCATCTCAATCTCAGACTACAGTGCTCAGGCCAGATCAGTCTTTCCTATCCCGAGCAGGGTCCTAGTCTCGTCATCACTTTTGGATCATGAGAGCATTTGTCTATGATCAAGCTCTTAACTTATAGTTAAGAATCAAGCACTTTGGCCAGGCCCATTTCGATGCCAGGGTAGCACATAACTCACTGCTAGCACTGGATCCATACTGTCCCTCGTCGGGACCCTGCTTTTGGGGTGCAAGGAACTGAGGGCAACTGAGGCTTAAGTGGAGAAAGCAGATACCCGGGAATGAATAATATTCGAAGCCAATTAAGTCCCAAGTTACAAAAACATAATATTGTCTTCTTGTGTCTATACAAAAAGGACATTATTTTTAAGTAAATTATTCAAAAGGCATAAAGAGAGGAGAAAGCAATATTATAATATTCAGTATCCTAGGAAGGTCTGACCTTACAAATTAGCATGCCATGTAATGCGATTCAGAGATGACCGCTGGACTAGAGCTGTTAGCGACTGGATTCCACGGGACATCAGAAGACCTCGTGGCCGCCCAGCAACTAGATGGTCAGATTTCTTCGTCAAATCCCTGAATGAACGATTTGAGGCTCTTTGTGTTCCTGGAGTGAGCAGATAGCATTGGGCTGCACTAGCTCACGACAGGGACAAATGGAGACGTTACTAGCGCCCGCTCGAGCAAATCGAAGATCAATGGGACTACAAGTGATACAAGTGATTTTTAAATTTATTTTTTTTAATTTTATTGAATTTTATTGAATCATCGTTAGATAGGTACAAGCTTTCATGTTTGGGTTACAATCTCACAATGATCAAACATCCATTCCTCCACCAATGCACATTCCCCACCACAAATATCCCTGGTATATCCTCCCTTTCCCACCCTCCACTTGCTTTCATGGCAGACAATATTCCCCATACACTCTATTTACTATTTATTAAGCTTGAATTGTAGCATATAGGCTTAAAACTTCTTTATAATTAATGATCCTCAGAAAAATAAATATTTAGGGCTAGAGATGCATACAAAGATTAAGGCACTTGTTTTGCACACAACTTACCTTGTTCGATCCCCTGCACTATCAGGAATGATTCCATAGCGCAGAGCCAGGATGTAGTATGCTCCCCCCACCTCTACTCCAGTAGAACTTTAAATACAGTGTCAAGCAATAGAAAGAAGGTTTAGGATTATCAATAGTGAGTGTAAATGCCTCTGGCAAATTTTAATGTCATCATCAAAAATGTTTCAAAGGCAAATGAACTAGATATAATTATATATAAAACAATGCTGAGATCAATCGCATTTAAAGTAGTTGGGAAACAAACTGAACATAAAATAAACTTCTGCATCTGCTTATTTGAAAATTCCTGGAGGCCGTTTTATCCCAAAAGCATTTCTGATTTGCATAGCAAAGAAAATTGTTATTAATATTTTCTTTTCATTTATTTATTTATTTATTTATCTATTTATTTATTTAATTAGTGAGTCTCTGTGAAGATACAGTTGAAAATTTACCCATTTTCGTGCTTGTGTTTCCCTCATACAATGTTCGAGAACCCATCCCTCCACCAGTGTCCATTCTCCTACATCAATGAACCCAGTATCCCTCCCACCCTCCAATCCCGTCGCCCCCACACCCCACCCCGCCTCTGTGGAAGGACATTCCCTTTTGTTCTCTCTCCTGTTGGATGTTGTGGTTTGCGATAGGGGTATTGAGTGGCCATTATGTTCAGTCTCTAGTTTACTTTCAGCACGCATCTCTCTTCTCGCTCAAGATCCCCAACCACATTTTACTTGGTGTTCCATTCTCTATCCGGGCTGCCTTTCCCCCAGCATGGGAGGACAGCTTCCAAGCCATAGAGCCAACCTCCTTGTATTATATACTACTATTCTTGGGTGTTAGTCTCCCACTATGTTATTTTATATTCCACAGACGAGTGCAATCTTTCTATGTCTGTCTCTCTCTTTGTGACTCATTTCACTTAGCATGATACTTTCCATGTTGATCCACTTACGTGCAAATTTCATAACTTCATCTTTTCTAACAGCTGCATAGTATTCCATTGTATAGATATACCAAAGTTTCTTCAACCAGTCATCTGTTCTAAGGCACTCGGGTTTTTTCCAGATTCTGGCTATTGTAAACAGTGCTGTGATGGACATATAAGTGCAGATGCCATTTTGACTATACTTTTTTGCTCCTCTGGGATATATTCCCAACAGTGGTATTGCTGGGTCAAATGGGAGCTCAACCTCTAGTTTTTTTGAGAATTGTCCATATTGTTTTCCAAAAGGGCTGAACTAGTCGGCATTCCCACCAGCAGTGCAGAAGGGTCCCTTTCCCCCCACATCCTCTCCAAAAGCGGTTGCTTTAGTTCTTTTGGATGTGTGCTAGTCTCTGTGGTATGAGGTGGTATCTCATGGTTGTTTTGATCTGCATCTCTCTGATGATTAATGATGTAGAGCACTTTTTCATGTGCCTTTTGGCCATTCGTATCTCTTCCTTGGGAAAGTTTCTGTTCATTTCTTCGCCCCATTTTTTGATGGGGTTGGATGTTTTCTTCTTGTAGAGTTCAACCAGTGCTTTATATACCATTGATATCAACCCCTTATCTGATGGGATTGTGTGAATGTCCTTTCCCATTCTGTAGATTATCTTTGTATTCTGGTTACTGTATCTTTTGCGGTGCAGAAGCTTTTTAGTTTAATGTAGTCCCATTTGTTGATGTCTGTTTCTACTAGATTGCTTAGTTCCGTGTCATCTTTGAAGATACCTTTATCTTCAATATCGTGGAGGATTTTGCCGACCTTGTCTTCAATGTACCTTATGGTTTGTGGTCTGATGTTGAGGTCTTTAATCCATTTTGATCTGACATTTTTGCATGGTGTCAGGTTGAGGTCTAAGCCCATTCTTTTGCATGTGGTTGTCCAGTTGTGCCAGCACCATTGTTAAAGAGGCTTTCCTTGCTCCACTTCACATCTCTTGCTCCCTTATCAAAGATTGGGTGATCATACATTTGAGGTTGTGTGTGGGGATATTCCACCCTGTTCCATTGGTCTGCGGCTCTGCCTTTGTTCCAGTACCATGCTGTTTTAATTGTTTCCGCTTTGTAATAGAGTTTAAGGTTGGGGAGGGTGATGCCTCCCATCATCTTTTTCCCAAGAATTGTTTTAGCTATCCGTGGGCGTTTACTGTTCCATAAATTTCAGGATTGCTTGATCTGTTTCTTAGAAGAATGACATGGGTATCCTTATAGGGATCGCGTTAAATCTGTATAATGCTTTGGGGAGTATTGCCATTTTGACAATGTTGATTCTCCCTATCCATGAGCAGAGGATATGTTTCCATTTCCTCATGTCCTCTTTTATTTCATAGAGTAGCGTTTTATAGTTTTCTTTGTAGAGGTCCTTTATTTCTTTAGTTAAGCTGATTCCAAGGTATTTGATTTTCTGGGGCACGATTGTGAACGGGATTGCTTTTTTCATGTCCCTTTCCTCTGTTTCATTGTTTCCATATAGGAAGACCATGGATTTTTGGGTATTGATTTTATAGCCTCGACTTTACTGTACAGGTCAATTGTTTCTAAGAGTTTCTTACTAGAGCTTTTATGCTTCTCTATGTATAGTATCATATCGTCTGCGAATAGTGAAAGCTTGATTTCTTCCGTTCCGATCTGAATCCCTTTGATATCTTTTTCTTGTCTGATGGCTATTGCTAATACTTCCAATACTATATTAAAGAGAAGTGGTGAACGTGGGCATCCTTGTCTTGTCCCCAATGTTAGAGGAAAGGCCCTTAATTTTTCTCCATTGATAATAATGCTTGCCATAGGTTCGTGGTAGATGGCTTTGACTATCTTGAGGAAAGTTCCTCCAAAACCCATTTTGGTGAGAGTTTTTTAATAATGAATGGGTGTTGGATCTTGTCAAATGCTTTCTCTGCATCTATTGATATGATCATATAGTTTTTATCTTTACTTTTGTTGATACAATGGATTATGGTGATTGATTTCCGAATGTTAAACCATGCTTGCACCCCCGGGATGAATCCCAATTGGTCATGGTGTATGATCTTTTTGATGAGTTGTTGGATTCTATTTGCTAGTATTTTGTTGAGGATCTTCCCATCAGTGTTCAACAAGAATATTGGTCTATAGTTTGTTTTCTTTGTTAGTGGCGTCTTTGTTTGCTTTTGGTATTAGGGAGATAATGTGCCTCGTAGAAACTGTTCAGAAGGGTTCCTGTCTTTTCAATTTCCTGGATGATCTTAAGGAGAACTGGCAAGAAGTCTTCTTAAATTTTTGGAAGAATTCTCCAGTGAATCCTTCTGGACCTGGGCTTTTGTTTTTGGGGAGATTTTTGATTACAGTTTCGATTTCCTTGATATTTATGGGCCTATTCAGGTACTTCAAGTCTTCTTGGTTCAGTCTTGGGAGATTGTAGGAATCAAGGAATTCATCCATTTCTTTTAGGTTCTCTTGTTTCATGGCATACAGACTTTCAAAGTAGTCTCTGATGATCTTTTGAATCTCCTTGGTTTCTGTTGTGATGTCACCCTTTTCATTTCTGATTCGGTTTATTAGGGTTTTCTCTCTCTCTTTCTTTGTGAGTCTTGCTAGCGGTTTATCAATCTTATTTATTTTCTCGAAGAACCAGCTCTTTGTTTCATTGATCGTTCAGATTGTTTTTCGGGTTTCCATATCGTTAATTTCTGCTCTAAGTTTTATTATTTCTTTCCTTCGATCTGGTTTGGGTTCCTTTTGCTGGTCCTCTTCTAAGATCTTGAGCTGCGAAGTCAAGCTATCTATAAAGGCCCTTTCTTCCTTTCTGAGGAAAGCTTGCAGAGCTATAAACACAGCATTAGCTGTGTCCCATAGGTTCTGGTAGCTTGTGTCTTCATTCTCATTTGTTTTATCTCTTGATTTCTTCTTTGATTTCCTCCGTGACCCACTCATTGTTCAATAGTGAGTGGTTTTATTTCCAAGTGTTTGATTTGGTTCTCTGTGTCTGTGCGTGATTAACTTCCATCTTCAGTGCAACATGGTCTGAGAAGATAGTTGATACAATTTCTATCTTCCCGATTCTATTAAGGTATAATTTGTGACCCAGAACGTGGTCTATTTTGGAAAATGATCCATGTGCGCTGGAAAAGAATGTGTATTCTTTTGGGGGGGGGCGTGTATAGCCCTGTATAGGTCTATTAGCCCTGTCTCTTCCATTTCTTCCTTCAGAGCCATTGTTTCCTTGCTGAGTGTTGTTCTTGTCGATCTATCATGAGGTGATAAAGCAGTGTTGAAGTCTCCTACTACTATCGTGGTGCTAGTTATGTCCTCCTTAAATTCTGTTAGGAGTTCTTTTTAGTATTTAGCTTGTAGTTCATTTGGTGCGTATACGTTTAATTGTGTGATTTCTTCCTGTTGTATATATCGTATATATCCCTTGGTGAATATTAAATGACCTTCGCTGTCCCTTCTAATCTTTTTCAGCCTGAAATCTATGTTGTTGGATAGTAGTATGGCCACCCCCGCTTTTTTGAGGGAGCTGTTTGCTTGCAGGATTGTTTTCCATCCTTTGATTTTGAGTCTGTGTTTGTTCTGGCTATTCAGATGTGTTTCTTGTAGGCAGCAGAAAGTTGGGTTTAGTTTCCAAATCCATTTTGCCACTCTGTGCCTCGTGATTGGTACATTTAGACCGTTAACATTAAGAGAAATTATTGTCATGGGATTTTGTGCCATTTTTCTGTAAGGTTTGTTATTCTTATATGTTTTTTCCTTGTCTTATAGTAGCCCTGTGAGTCCTTCTTTTAAATTTGGTCTTGAGTCTATGAAGTTCCTGAGGTGTTGTTTCTCCGTGAAATAGTGTATGGTTCCTTCAAGTTTAATTGAGAGTTTAGCCAGGTAAGGTATTCTTGGTGAGGCATTCATTTCATTGAGTTTTTTCACTATATCCCACCATTGTCTTCGGGCTTGGAAGGTTTCTTCTGATAGGTCTGCTGTGAATCTAAGGGGTGCTCCTTTGTATATGATCTCCTTCTTTGATCTTGCTGCTTGCAGAATTGTGTCTCTATCCATAGCATCCATCATTCTGACTATGATATGCCTTGGGGACTTTTTATTTGGGTCCCTTTTAGCTGGTACCCTTCGGACTCCTTGGCTCTGGATGTCCATATTTTCTAGCTCTGGGAATTTCTTAGCAATGATGTCTTTAATTGTGTTTTTTTTCATTAGGATTGGTCCCCTGTGGTTCTGGTACTCCAATGATTCTTATGTTTTTTCTCTTGAGGTCATCCCCTAGGACTGTAATTTGCTCTAGAGCCATTTTGAGGTCTTTTGCCATTATTTGTTGTTGCCTGTATACTTTCTGCAGCTCGTCTTCAAGATCGCTGTTTCTTTCTTCAGCAGTAGTCATTCTACTGTTAAAGGCTCCTACTGAGTTTTTTATTTCATCTACGGATTCTTTTAATTGTATCACTTCTGTTCGTAGCTTTGAAATTTCTGCCCTCATTTCTTCCTGGATTATCTTAGTGGATTGTTCCAATGCTGCATCTATATCCTCCCTTAATTTATTGGATGTTCGCTCCATAGTTGCTCTAAGTTCTTCAACCATCTTCACGATTTCCTCTCTGAAATCTTTATCAGAGAGGAGACTATTTCTGGGGAGTCATTGCTGGGGTTGCTGAGATCCTCCCTTCCATCTCTGCTGGTGGTGGGGATTTTCGCTGTTTCTTCATGTTGTTATGGGTTTTACTGTTAGGCGCTCTCCTCAGTTGAGAGGAGTCTCAAGAGAAAGCTTGGGGCTATGATCTTTGTACAAAGGACTTTATGTGCAGCTTGATGTTTTCATTGACAGTTTTTTTGAAATGAGGATAGGCTAGGTTAGTTGACTATTCACATATAGTGACTAAGATGACCAGGGTATTCTTCAGAGGGATAGATTCTATCGATTTTGGCCAAAGCACAATGCATTGAGTGGGAAAAATATCTTTGGCCACTCCAGAATGAGGCCACGTCCCTTTTTGAGGCCACGCCCCCCGACGTGTGGATACGCCCCTAACAACCTGGTGGGGAGGGAGAGTTCAGGGCTGCTGCAGTCAGACTGAGAGGCGGGAGACGGGCCTGCCTGGGGTCTCCGGACCCCAGACCGTGGACGTGGGGGAGATCGTGCGCTCTTCAACAGGGGGCTGGGTCTCGGAGGAAAAGTCCCCCCAAAGATTCTTTAACCAGTCATCTGTTCTTGGGTACTCCGGTATTTTCCAAATCCTGGCTATTGTAAACAGTGCCATGATTGGTGCATTTTAATTGGTGCATTTAGCCCATTAACATCGGGAGAGATTATTGTCATGGAGTTTTATGTCATATTTCTGTGGGGTTTGTTGTTCTTGTGGGGTTCTTCTTTGTCTTACAATAGCCCCTTTAGTCCTTCTTTTAAGTTTGGTTTTGAGTCTATGAAGTTCCTGAGCTGTTGTTTATCCGAGAAATAGTGTATGGTTCCTTCGAGTTTTTCACTATGTCCCACCATTGTCTTCGTGCTTGGTGTGTTTCCTCTGATAGGTCTGCTGTGAATCTAAGGGGTGCTACTTTGTGTGTGATTTCCTTCTTTGACCTTGCTGCCTGCAGTATTGTGTCTCTATCCACAGCATCAGTAATTCTGACTATGATACGCCTTGGAGTCTTTTTATTCGGGTCTCTTTTTGCTGGTACTCTTTGGGCTCCTTATATCTGGATGCCTGCCTTCTCCAGCTCTGGGAATTTCTTAGCAATGATGTCTTTGACTGTGTTTTTTTTACTGGGGTTACTTCCCTGTGGTTCTGGTACTCCAGTGATTCTTATGTTGTTCCTCTTGAAGTCATCCCCTAGGACTCTGATTCACTCTAGAGCCATTTTGAGGTCTTTTGCCATTATTTGTTGTTGCCTGCAAGCTTTGTGCAGCTCATCTTGAAGCTTGCTGATTCTGTCTCCGGCTCTAGCCATTCTACTGTTGAGGGCTCCTTCTGAGATTTTAAATTCATCTACAGATTCCTTTATTTGTGTAACTTCTGTTCATAGCTTTGAAATTTCTGCTCTTATTTCTTCCCGCATTTTCTTGGTGGACCGACCCAATGCTTCATTTATATCCTCCTTTAATTTATTGGATGTCTGTCCCATGGTTACTTGTAGTATGTCGACTCTCCTCAAGATTTCCTCTCAGAATTCTTTTTCTGAAAGGTCGTATATGTGGGAAGACCCTGTTGAGGTTTCTGGAATCTTTTCTTCATCCTCTCTTCATGGTGGGGATTTTCGCTGTTTCTTCATATTTTTATGGAAGTATAGAGTTGGAACCTTCTAGTTCTCTATCCCTATTCCCTCTTGCTGCGGGAGGAGGGGCTCTGGCAGAAGGCCATGTCCCTTTGAGACCACACCCCCTGAGATACATGCCACGCCCCCAGTAACCACTTGGGACATTGGCGGTGCTCAGGGTGGGCTGATTACCTGCAGGACACGGGTGGCGCTGTTGGGGCATGAGCAGAGAGGCATGGCGACAGGATGCAGCGTCTGGGGGGTTGTGGGAAAGCCGGGAAGCATCCCTGATTCTTGAACCTTGAATTGGGGTTGGAATTTCCAATTGCTTCTCTCACTTGAGTGAAACATGATACTCCTAGCACAGCTCTTTCAGTTCCTCTTTGGGATACACAAATAGCGTTCTCATCCTTTTTGCATAGGGCCCAGGTCTCTGAGGCGTATGTTAGTTAAGGAAGTATGATGGAATTGAAAAGTTATGCCTGGAGCCAGAGGTTCTTTGTCCTCTTAACAACTTCTTTAACTATCTTGAAGGTGTTCCAAGCTTCTCTCTTCCTCCTGTGCAGTTCTGGCACTAAGTCGTTCCTCATGTTGATTTCTTGACCCAGGTACACATAGCTGCTGCATTCAGAGATATTTGTTCCATTGAGAGCAAATGGAACACCAGGAACTAGTTCGTTTTTCATGAACATTGTTTTGATGAGATTCAGCTGCAGTCCGACCTTTCCACACTCGTAATTGAAGTTGGCCAGTATTTGTGCCGCTTGGCTAATGTTTGGTGTTATTGGAACAATGTCATCAGCAAAGCGGAGGTGGTGTAATTGCCGACCGTCTATCTTCACTCCCATTCCTTCCCATTCCAGACTTCGCATGACATTCTCGAGGTGGCACTGAAGAGTTTCGGTGAAATATTATCACCCTGCTGAACCCCTCTCTATATGTCAATGATCACTTCCTTGTAGAATTGTGAGATCCTGGTGGTGAATCCATAATACAGCTCACAGAGGATCTTGATGTCCTGAGTTTGAATACCCTGTTTGATTAGGGCTTCAATGACGACTTCAGTCTCAACAGAATCAAAGGCCTTCTTTAAGTCGATGAACATTAGACAGAGTGGCATCTTGAACTCTCTCGAAACTTCAATGAGTTTGATCACTGTGTGGTTTTGGTTGATTGTGCTGAATCCTTTCCAGAACCCGGCTTGCTTGCATGGTTGTCCTTCATCTAGTGTTCTGCCTATTCTATTCAGGATGTCTCGAGTGAACAACTTGTAGACAGTGGACAACAGGCAGATTGGGTGATAGTAGCCTATGTCGTGGATCCTAAGTGGAATTGCAGGGTCAGATGGCAGTTCAATTTTAAGTTTATTGAGAACCCTTCATACTGTTTTCCAAAGGGGTTGTACCAGAAAACATTTCCACCAGCAGTAGATGAAAGTTTCTTTTTCACCATATTTCTACCACAACAGATTTTTTCTACTGTTTTATGATATGTGCCATTCTCACTAGTGTGAGGTGATATCTCATTTTGAACTTGATTTGGATTCTCTGATGATAAGTGATGCTGAGAATTTTTCATTTCTCTACTGGCCATCCTCCTCTTTTCCTCTGAGAAATGTCTATTCATTTCCTTTCTCCATTTTTTAAAGGGGTTGTTTGGTGATCTTTACGAGTTCCTTATTTGTCATGGTTATCAAACCTTTATCTGATATGTTGAATGCAAAATAATTTTCCCATTCAGCAATCTGACTTTTAACTTTAGCCACTGTCTCTTTAGTCATAAATAACTTCTTTAATTTTATGGAGTTCCATGTGTTAATTTTTTTATTGTGTTGTTTCTCTAAGTGGTATTGGCTCACTGAAGCTGCCTTTGAGGTCCAAATCGTGGAGTGTTCTATCTATATTTTCCTCAATGTACTTTACAGTTTCTGGCCAGATCTCAAAGTTTTTGTTCCACTTTGAGTGACTTTTGTGTACAGTGTGATAAATAGAACTAGTTTTATTATCTTACAATAATTTTGTGTCTTCTTCAACAAAATTTGTTGAATAGGCTATCTTTATTCCATTTCATGTTTTCAGCTCCTTTATCAAAAATTAACTGCCCATGTATAAGGGATTGTGTTTTGTGGTTTTCAATTATCACCCACTGATCAGAGCCTAACTTTATTCCAGTATGGTGCAATTTCGATGACGATAGCTTTATGATATAATTCAAAGTTAGATAATAATATGCCACCTAATTTCTTATTTTTCAATATTACTTTGGATATTTGAGGTCTCTTTTGATTCCATATGAACTTTATTTTGATTTTTCTATGTCCCTGAAGAATGTCATTTGAATTTGAATGGAGATTGCATTGAATAATAGGTTGGATATTGATTTTAATGGTATTAATTCATCCAACCCATGATCGTGAAATATTTTCCATTATTCTAAGGTCTTTTCAAATATCTTTTTAAATATATCTTTCTTAAATGACTTAAAGTTGTCATAGTTTAGGTATGCCACACTTTTTGTTAAGCTGATACCTAGATACTTGATGTTTTGGGATACTAATTTAAATGGATAGAATTCTAGATCTCTTTCTCCCTGATACATTTTTGTATATAAGTGAACTAAGTTTTCAAGTGGCAAGGCAGCATAGGGGCCAGGGAGAAAAGATAGATGATCAGCAACAGGGGAAAGGGTTAAGGGAAGTCAGACACATCAGTGGTATTAAGGAATGATACAGATAAATATGTAAACCAGAGAATCAACAACACTGAAATAAAAACTTTAACAACAAACTTTAACAACAAAACTTAAAATGGACCTGTCAGGATGACAGCTGGGTTTGGGAGGATAGGAGTGGGAACATGTTAGGACAACATTGGTATGTCCTGTTCCCCTTGCCACAGGAAGCTTAGGTTTATCACAATGCTCCTGAGGCACGTCCATTCCACTGTGTTAATCTGTAAACTCCTCTCTATGCTTTCTTCCCCAACCGGTCTATCGCCTTTTCCCCCGATTCAGACTCTGTTCACTTGTAAGGTCAGATTCCTCAGAAATTTCTGACTTTATATGTATGAGTGAAATACTGCCTTACTCCTCTCTTTATGTCTTTGAATAGTTTAAAGCCATGTCCTTTTGGCTTTAGGAAGACAGTTAATATTATGCTTTTGTAACTTGGGATTTAATTTAGCTTCAAATATGCACTCCCAGGCATCTGCTTTCTCAACTTAAGCCTAAGTTGCCCTTAGTTCCTAGCACCCCAAAATCAGGGTCCTGATGAAGGACTGAAAGGACCCAGGGCAAGCAGTGAGCTACCCTGGCATCGAAATGGGCCAGGCCAAAGTGCCACAAATCTTAACTATAAGAGATTGATCATGGACAAATGCTGTCATGATCCAAAAGCAACGATGAGACTAGGACCCTGCTGGGGACAGAAAGACAAATCTGGCCTGAGCACTGTAGTCTGAGATTGAGATGACCCCAGGAGAGCAATTCTATAAGCTTAATGTTTCTGTTACTATGTCCACACAAAATGATTAATATTACGAATGCTTATATGTTTGTTAGACAAGGAGAGGAGAAACACACCCATGGAATTCCACCCTTGGGCGGGTTGTCCTGCTGAAAGAGAATCTGTCCTAGAAGCAGCATCCCCTGAGGGAAAGAACTTTAACCCTATTGATGTGACCACACCTATGTGTAAGCCCCAACCCCTCATGCTTGGGGATTTAACTAGGCTGTAAGAGCGGACTAGGGGATCCAGATCCAGATCCAGAGGAGAAGGAGAATGAAGTAGCATGGGGGAGGAAGAAGCAGAGGAGAATCAGAGGAGAATGGAGATGGGAATGGAATAAACTGCAACTGAGACCAACCAGCCTGGCCCTCGTTCGTTCCATCTCCTGCCCATCATCAACGACCTCGCCAGGGTGTGGGAAGCGGCATGAGACTAATGAATATGGGTGGTGGGAGGGAGAGATAGAGCACTGCTGCCCCTTTTTTTGTGATTACACACTTCTATAAGGAACATTTTTAAAAACTTGTAAGTTCTCACTTGGGGAAAAAAAAGATAACATTTTGCATTTCTGTTTTTCCTGTTTTGGCAACCGAAGGGCAGGCACAGTGTGAAAACAGGTCTGGACACAAGCGTGCCTGTGCTGGTTCATGCTGCCACTTCCTGCTTTTCTCTGTCATGAGGAGGGTTTGTGACAGAGCTTTCGTGTCTCATTTCAGTGGAAAATATAGGCGACATCTTCATAAACCCGAGACATTTTAAACTGCTGCTGCTGCTCTTCATTTTTCCCCCAAAGACAGTCTGAAGCTCTGAGAGGAAAGACAAGGAACTCACAGGGGAGCCAGAGCAGAGGGCAGAGCTGGGCTTCCAGCCCCGGCTCACAGGGCGGTAAGTGGCCGTGTGGGGTGGCTGTGGTTGTGAGCAGTGGGTGCCTTTGAGTCTGTGTGTTGTGTTTGGAGCGCCTGTGAAAGTGTGCATCGTGTTTATGTTGCATGTGTTGTCGGCTGTGTTTGTGAAGGTATGTTTGTGAGTGTTGCTGTTTGTTTTGTCTGTGTGTCACTGGGTTAAAAGGGAGACCTGTGACTCGGGGTGGGGAAACTTTGTCATTATTTTCGGGAGTAGGGGTTGGGGCTTTGGATATACCCAGTGGTGCTCAGGGTTTATTCCTGGCTCGGTGCTCAGGGATTTCTCCTGGCACTTCTCAGGGGATCATATGGGGTCCTGCAAGGGAAGCGCCTTCCTGCTGTGCTCTCTCTCCAACCTATATCGTGTCATTCTTGAGAAACACTCCAGGGCAGAGGGCGGCCGCAGACTGCGGTTCCTGTGAGGTGCCATGCATGGCTGTTCTAGGAGAGGGGGAGGCGAGAGTGTAGACACCCTTTGGATGCTGCAGGGGGTCTAGTTATTCCCTCCAGGGTTCTGTTGCCTCTTGTTGGAACCTCTGCCCTTCTACTCAGCCACCCTGGCCCTCGTGGAAGGAGATTTCTTTGGTAAAGTGCGGTGTCAGTTTTCAGCAAGGACAGAGGAAGCCAAAGACAAAGGGCCCAAGGGAAATGCAGTTAGCAGAGATGATTCCAGAAGGCTCTGACAGGAACATGCTGTGTCCTCACTAGAGGAGAGTCTGGGTCTGGGTGAGACTTTTCCCCACACTGGTCAGTCCCTGCTCAGGGCTGCTGGGGAAGTCCAGCCAGCCTGAACTGAGTCCATCCCTGCCTGCAACTAGGGCTGACATGACTGACTCGGCCAGTAGATGCGGCAGGAGCCACGCTGGGTCTCAGGGGTCTTGCCTGGGCAGTGGGGGAGGATTGAGGTGGTTGCCTGGTCAATGGTGGCCAGTGACTGTGGCCATAGGAACCGTCTCTCTGGGTCCCCAAGCCCAGAACCTTCCTAGGAGCCCTTCTTACTTGGACGTGTCCCTGTGTCCTACATGCTCGGGAAAGATCACATGGTTCCCTGTCCATCCCGCAGAAAGTGTCCAGCAAGGACAGCATGAGGGGCTCCTGCAATGGGGGCAATGCCAGTCCCTGGGGTGCTCTCGTCAGGAGGGCACAGGAGTTCCTGGCTGAGGTGATGTGACCTGCTGTGCTCTAAATGTCATAAGATACACCGGGATCAAATAGGGAAGAGGTGAAGGGCACCTACTGGGCCCTGCCCTCACCTGTGGGACACTGAGGCCAGGCAGAGGGACTGCTCTGAGGAACGTCTGTGGGGGTGACTGCTCAGCCCTCCTAGAGAACAGCAAGACTCTGCTCAGTCTGTGACTCTCCTGGCCGGTGGCCTCCTCCAGCTGCTTCCCAGCCACCCATGTGCTGTCACCCACAGGCCTTCCCCACAGGCCCAGCCTGACCACTCTGTGCCCTAAGATCCCGGAGTCTTCGGCTCTCACTGAGCCCCCAGTGCTGCTGCTCAGACGGTCCTGACCAGCGCTTGCCCTGTTCCTCTCCCTCACATGACCGCCCGGGGCCCTTGTATCATTATAAGGCAGCTCAAGGCTGCCCTTTCCTCAGGCATGAGGACTGCACCTTCTCCATGAAATCTCCTCAGATCCCAGTGTAGACCACAGGGGAGGGAGGAGCAGGGAGGAGGAGAGCGATAAGGGCCCCTGAGGCAATAAAAATCTCAGACTCTCCACCCTTCCCTGCTCTAAAGTAAACTATGAAAAGGACATAAGGGAAGGAGAAAAGCAATATTTCACTTACAAATACAAATTCAGAGAATTCGAGACTTTGACTTTATAAGCCACAGGTACCGCCCAGGGGAAACGAGTGATTCACAGGTAGAGAAAGCAGAGCACAGAGAAGTTAAGGATGAATGCCGAGTAAACAGGAGTGCTTCAGGAGCATGTGAGGGGTGTTACTCACTAAACCTAAACTCCTTGTGGTGGAGGAGAAAGCACAACCCAATGTGGTCCTACAATAGTGAAGCAGACCGACTCCTTCTGTAGGAGACAGGCAGGTGCCTCTTCAGTTTTGGTGCAAGCAAGAGGACATGGAACTGTGTTTTTCTTTCTAGATGGAGGAGGAAGGATCTGAGTGGATCCTTCCCCAGACCCCAGCAGGAGCGCAGTTTCGGGATCCTAACGCAGACCTGCAGGCAGGTAAAGCAACTGTCCCGGCAGATGCAACCTTAGGATGGGCACCGACTGGAACTGCAGTTCAGGTGAAGTTTGCAGAAGCAGAGGATTCAACGGACACAGAGACGGACTGCCCAGGGCTGCTGTGGACGGTGTTCGGGGTGGGGTCTGTCCTCACCCCAGAAGTGACAGAATCACCTGGTGAGTTCTACCCACGATGAGGGCATGACCCACGGAGACAATCACTTCCCTTCCCCTGAGGCCGGTCAGAGCTGCAGTGGGTTTGGTTTACCAGGACCAGCCCTCAGGGCCACGGTCTGCAGAGCCCCCGCGATAAGCAGGTGGTGCTGCTTGTGCCTCAGATCTAGCTCCTCTCCGTAGGCTTCTCCCAAAGAGACACTGACCTGGGTGTGGGCTCAGCCCTCATGGGCCAAACTCTGCCACTCACCTGGGGAGACAGATCCAGGTGCCTGGAAACCCGTTCATTTCCTGCCTGGGAGAGTATGTTTGCGAACTATGAAGTATTGGAACACACATGATTATTTCACTGCATAAAACTCACATTCCCTGACCTGAACAACGGCAAACACTTAAATGAAATAACTTCATAGAAAACCATTGCCAATACAAATCTGACAACTTCTGTACACAAAGGCAAACATTGTGAAGAAGAAAATCAACCCCAGAGCTCACTTGATAGTTGTGAATCTAAAGTCGCAATGAGCACTGGCTCTGGGATGCCCAGAGGGTCTCAGCCAGTGTCCAGCTTTGTAGTAACTCAGAGCACAGACAGAGAGCACCTTTCTGTGTTTTTCTTTCTAGATGGAGGAGGAAGGATCTGAGTGGATCCTTTCTCCCCAGAGAAAGCAGCGACACACCCTGCTCATAAGCACACATGCTCCTGCGCGCACATACATGGACTGCCGGCTCAGCTCACACACACACTGTTCAGAAATGCCAAGAGATGCTGGCGCGGCGCTGTCTGCGACGCAAGAGGGCAGGGAACCTCCCCCGCAGGGCTCTGCACGTGGCTGGCCTCCAAGCCCTAGCCCTCTGCTTCCCTCGAATCTAGGTGTGCCGGAGAGGGAGGAGACCCCCGAGACGTTGAGGCTGATGCTGGTTGGCAAAAGCGGAAGTGGGAAGAGCGCCACCGGGAACAGCATCCTGGGCCGGTTTCAGTTCGAGTCCAGACTCAGCGCTGCGCCTGTGACACGGACCTTCCAGACGGGGACAAGGCAGTGGGCCGGGAAGCGGCTGGAGGTGATGGACACCCCTGATCTCCTGTGTCCCTTGGACCCTCCTGCGGCGTCCGCCCAGCGCATGTGCGAGGCGGTCACCTTGTCCTCCCCGGGGCCCCACGCGGTGCTGCTGGTGACCCAGTTGGGCCGCTTCACAGAGCAGGATCGCCAGGCGGCCCTGCGCCTCCAGCAGCTCTTCGGGGCGGGCGTGCTGGCACACACCATCCTGGTGTTCACCCGCAGCGAGGACCTGGCTGGGGACTCCCTGGACGAGTACCTGCGAGGCTCCGACAACCGGGACCTGGCCAGGCTGGACGCACTGTGCGCGCGGCGCCACTGCGGCTTCAACAACAGGGCGCAGGGGCGCGAGCGGGAAGACCAGCTCCGGGCGCTCATGAAGCAGGTGGAGGTTGTGCTGTGGGAACACGAGGGCCGGTGCTACAGCAACAGCGCGTACCTGTACTGGCAGGGGAGGCCACACGGGGACGGGCCAGCGCGGCCAGCGGTCCAGGGGCAAGGCTACCAGGAGGAGGCGGAGGAGGAGGCCTGGCTAGAGGAGCTGTGCAGGGTCCAGAGGGAGTCTGAGGAATCCCACAAATGTGTCCTAGGGAGCGCGCTCCTTTGAGGGAAGGCTGGCCTGTGGCTGGGCACAGCTGCTTCCCGCCAGCCCCCTGCAGCCGGAGTCCAGCTTCTAGCCTTGCTCTCTCTACCTCCATGGAGCACTCACCCTCCCAGTCCCAGGCCATGGTGCCTGCTGTGGTTGGGGGCTGCAGCTTCCTTCGTTCCAGCTCACATCCCAGAGCCCCTTGGCGCTCTTTCCTGGGGGCCCCTCACACATAGCCCGGCATCTCCTCGATATTTTTCTTATTGAGATGACTCCCTTTCCCCTATAGAATCAAAGCTTTGGACACACTGTGCCTCATTATTCCACTGTGACCACCCAGAGCATCTTGGTCACTGGAATTTCTCCTTCAATGTTGACGATGCATGTCAGTGTGGGGAGAACAGGGGCCTTCATATTCCTTGGTTTACACCCTCTCCAGAAGTGGTGTTGGCAGATTGACTCTTAGAACTTTTGCTGACCTGTGTGTTGTGGGTTAAAATATAGCAAACGCTCCTGTGTCATGTGGGGAAATGTACGTTGCTGGGCAGAGAGATTCAACCCAGTTCTCAACCCAAAGGACATTCCGTGCACCTACTTTAAAGGAGAACATAAATGAATAGCTGATGAACTCCATGGCAAGGTTCAGGTGATAAGATAAAAAAAAAATGCAGTGACCCAGGTGTCTAAGATGTGATGATAGCTTTGACTCTAGTTCATTGAAATGCCACATGAACCACAAAGAGGAGCATTACCCAGAGGCAAACTTAATTAGGGGCTCATGTACCTGTACTCTTTCCGCATGATACCTGGTTTTTGGTGTTTGAAAAACAAAGGCATTTCATCCCTGCCTCAATTCTTTTCAGGGAAAGGGAAATCCTCTTTCCCTCCTCCCTTGAAAGTGGGGCTAGAAGGATGCCTGGGGTGAGTGTCTGCTGTGAGAGTTCCCAGGCAGGGCTGTGACACGAAGGCACAGAGAGAACAGGGACCTTGAGTGTATAAAAATAAAAAGAAAAGGCGCGGGCGAGGGAAGGACGCCTCACCGCACCGAGCCAGGCACAGGGCCTAGGGCAGCAGCTGTCTCTCCCGCCACCCGAGTTCGGTAGCCTCCGGCCGCTTCCCCCACCCCGGGGAGGTTGATGGCGAAGATGTGGCAGGCGAAGGAAGGAACGGAGCCAAGATGGTTGGTCTCACTTGCAGTTTATTCCAATCTTCCCTCTATACACTCTCCGTCTTCTCTACACCTTTACGCCCCCCACCTTCTCTCCGAACCCCCTTTTATTGATCATGGCCCTTCCAAAGGGCGCAACACATTGACGTCACCAAAAGCACCAAAAGATCTTACAGGAAGAACATTGAGGCAACATAATTCTCTTGTATCTGCAGGCCGCTAATCTAGGCCCCCAGAAGATACAAAAACAAAACCAAGGCCTTCTTTGGGCTGAAAGTACTCGGATTTACATCCCAAAGACCAGTCTGGGCTGCAGCAAGAAATCTACATGTCAATTACAAACTAGACAGCACCTGAAATTTACATTCCAAAGACTAGGCTGGGCCAGAGCCTGGAATCTACAAAGTCAAATCAATTCTGGCTAGCACCTTAGATCCGGGTCAAAGATCAGCTAGGTTTCTGTGACAAAAGGTTTCTGTAACAAAACTCCAGAAGGCAGCTGGAAAAGGGGAAATATTCCAACATCTCCCCCCTTTTTGTTTAGAACAGATTTTAACCATAAAATAAAATGCTAGGCACAAAAAGTTCAATAACACTAGCAGAACACCTATTCTCTAGGACAGATAGGCTTTCAGCAGGACCCATCCAAGGATGAAATCCCAAGGTTGTGTTTCTCCTCTCCTTGTCAGACAAACATATAAGCATTCACAATATTAATCATTTTGTATGGGCATAGCAAGAGATGCATTAAACTTTTAGAATTGCTCTCCGGGAGTCACCTCAATCTCAGACTACAGCGCTCAGGCCAGATTAGTCTTTCCTAGTCCTAGCAGGGCCCTGTCTCATCGTTGCTTTTGGATCATGAAATGACATCCCATGACCAAGCTCTTAACATATAGTTAAGCATTAGGCGCTTTGGCCAGGCCCATCTCGATGCCAGGGTAGCACACAACTTACCGCTTGCCCTGGGTCCTTCTTCGTCCCACGTTGGGACCCTGCCTTTTAGAGGGCTAGGAACTGAGGGTAACCAAGGCTACAGTCAAGAAAGCAGATGCCCGGGAATTAATAATATTCAAAGCCAATTAAATCCCAATTGCAAAGGCATAATATTAAATGTCTTCCTTTGTCCATACAAAAAGACATGGCTATAAACTAAACTATTCAAAAGACAGGAAGAGAGGAGAAAGACAATATCTCACTCATACATATAAAATCATAGATTTAACTCATCAAAAATACTTTGCCATATAACTGAAAACCCAATACCAGAAGGATAGTTATTACAGGTACTATGAATTTACAAATCCATTATTCTAACTGTTCATATATATATTATATGCTAACAAATGATTCTTAACATTACCCCATAAAAATTCAGTCAAATTTTACAACATGAGTGTTATACAAAATAAAGCATAATTCTAATCTACAGGAAATCAAAAGGGCATACAAGCTAAAACAAAAAGTTAAATTTCTGTTAAAATACATCAGGTTAAAAATCCAAATTAAAATGATGCAGAAAGAAAAAAATCTATAGTATCCATATACTGATTATCTTTAAATTGCCATACTAGGCTTATTTCTACTCTTTTGTCTGTATGAACATAACCTTGATGGGCGTGGCCATACCTAAGCTCCTAGTGGCAAGGGGAGAAAGGACAAACCAAAGTCAGGCCTAACATATTTAGAGCTAGATTCCCACATCTCCCCGTTTTCTGTTTACAGAGCGCCAAAGATCATAATAGTTTCGATGGGTCATAGATTTAGCATCAGCTACTCTTTTACGAAGGAGGCAGAATCCTAAAGCCAATAGAATGAACATGATCAATAAAGCTGTACCAGCACTACTGATGGCATGGGTAATGCTTTGCCACCATGACCTAGGGTCAAGACCCTGTAATGCGTCTGCAATACCCTGGGCTAGGTTTTCATACTGAACTCCTGGGAGTTTATCCTTAAACACTCTAACAATCTCACTCTGAAGGGCGAGAGTGTCTAAAGACATGTTACCTTTCAAATCTTGCAAATGGTATCTAATTTTTTCCCAAGTGTAAGTAGACCCGTTATATCTATGGGGGGTAATACAGAAAGAGGAACTATTCCAGTCACAAAACAGTTTCATTTGTTGCTCTAAGATATCAACCCGGTCCTGGACCCAAAGTAATGCTTGTTGTAAAGTGTCCAATCGTTGTTCAACATCATGGTTGACAGTTGCCTGCATTGTCCAAAGGTGGTGGGAGTCATTCTGCCATGTTTTGACGAAATCGTGTGTCTGGACCGAGGTTTGAAGAGCTACTCCTGCAACAGCAGCGGTAGTGGTTACAGCAATGAGTCCTAGGACAGCTGCGATCAGGAGCCCAAGGAATCGTCGGGAACGCCGGAGCAGTCGTGTCACGATTTCAGTCACGAGCCCTTCAGCAGGGGAGCGTTGCCATTCTCTAGTCAGGTTCACCGGTAGCCATATATGCGATCTGGCCTTTAACAAAATTATACTGTAGGGAGAATCTTGGATTGAGAGAGAAGAATTGAGACAGGTAAATAAGGCACAATCACGACAAGAAACCCTTTTTCTGGCAGAGTCAAAAGAGAGGGTGCCTCGAGCAAACACATAAGGATGCTTAACACATGCTTGCATGTAGAAAGAGGAGCTATAACTAGCATAATAAGTAAAATTGGACTGCTCAGAGCCATGTAAGTAACCATCCCAATAGTGGCCAGGGCTTAAGGCTGCAGCCACTTTCCATAAGTCAGTGTGTTCCGGATAAAGCGTTCCATTATGTGCAGCTCGAGGGCGAGGGGGGGCGAATCCCCCATCGTGCCATTCCAGCAATTTTGGGGTCTGGATGTGTAAGCTCGGAACGGAACTAAAAAAGGTGATACTCCATTGGACTGCAGGAAGAAAATGACATTTAGCATAATCGGAATCATCAGCACAGTCAGCGATGAACTTGCCTCTAGGTCCCCAGTCTATTAACTCATAATTTTCACGATAAGATAGCTTGCCCAGTGGGGATCGGCATTCTGTCCACTCCCCAGAAGAATATATCCAATCTTTCCTAGAGACAAATTCACAAACTGGAATGGGAGGTTGACCTAGAGAGGTTAAGTTAGTGGGTGTAACATCAATGGAGAGAATACGCGTGAGAGTAAAATCTTTTTCCGAGTATTCAGAGGTAGTATGAATTAGGGACTTGGTATGAATCCAAGTCTGAAGGCGAAGAGGGAGACAGGGAGGCACTCCAATGCAAACAGGATCGAGTGAGTATCCTAGAGAAAAATTAAAAGGTGTTCCTTCTTCATTCGGCAACTGAGGCATCTGTGAATCCCATGGAGGGGGTAAAAGAAAGGAATTGTTAGTCCAGACACGGGGTCCTGGCATGGTCCAATCTACAACCTGTAGAAGTGGAGGGTGAGGAATGTAAGTCCAATAGACATGTTTAGCTTCACTTACCACGGGATTACAAAACAAGACTGCCACTATGACCAGGAATAGGTATCTAAAGGAAAAGAAAGTGTAGGGCACTCTGGGGGTGGCTACTCCTTTTCGAACCTGATCCTTGGTGTGACCCCAGAATATATTACAAAGGCTAGGGGTCTTTGTCTGGGGGTTTCTTCTGCCGACCTGTAGGGGTCACATCTTCTTCGGCAGATTCTCTGTTGTTGGAAGCTGCTCCGGTTTCTTGATTTTCAGCCAGGACAGGTTCGGCGGTGATTTGGAGTTGATTATCTGAGGGTTGCGGAGTCTTTGATGGTCTGAGGGCCAAATCAGGTGGGTAAATTCGACTCCTGATGAGACGCAACGGGACCCATAGTTTCTTAGTTGAATTATCATCTGTTGAAACAAAAGCATAGCCTTTTCCTCGAATGAGGAGTTTCCCTGCTACCCATTCTTTATCAATTTTGACCCAAATAGGAGAATTAGTAGTTTCTTGTACCTGTGCACCTTCCTGGAAGTGCCTTTCAGCTGCTGTATGTGGCTCTCCTTGAGGCAAATTTAAAAAGTTTAAAGTGAACAGTGTTAAGGACAAGGAGTCAAGTGGAGGCATACCTCCCTTTTTATTTTTTAATAACTGTGTTTTGAGAGTCCTATGAGCACGCTCAACTATGCCTTGTCCTTGTGGGTTATAAGGAATTCCAGTAATGTGTTTTATTTGCCATTCTTCACAGAAAGCTTTAAAAGCTTTACTAGCATATGCCGGGCCATTGTCAGTTTTAATAGCAGAGGGAACGCCCATGACAGAAAAGCATTGTAGTAGAAATGAGCAAACAGCTTTGGTTCTCTCAGAAGACATGGGGATGGCCCATAGGAAGCGAGAATAGGTATCTATAGCTACATGGAGAAAAGGTTTTTTGGGGAAGCATGTGACATGGGTAATATCCATCTGCCATAATTCATTGGTCTGCAGGCCTCGAGGATTAGCCCCAGCCACATGGGGGGTGCAGTGTAAAGGAGCACAGATAGAGCAAGCACGGACAATATGCGTGGCTTCTTGCATTGGGATGCGATGGTGAACATGAAGGCGGCGGGCATTTGTGTGTAAGGCCTGGTGCTCTTCTGCGGCAGAGGTAAAAATTGGCGCCGCCAGGAGATCAGCAGCTTCATTTCCCCGTGTCATGGGGCCAGGTAAACCGGAGTGAGATCTGATATGAGTGATAAAAACAGGCTCAGAGCGCTTTTGTAAAAGAGCCTGTAGCTGCTGAAGCAATTGTTGAACTACAGGGTTTGGGGCATTTAAAGAAGCAGTTACAATACCAGGGAAGAGGCCAACCACATAAGCTGAGTCTGAGACGATGTTTGCAGGCCCTGACACATGGGAGAGTAGGTAGACCAAAGTGGCAAGTTCCACTTGCTGAGCGGAGGTATAGTTAGTGTTTACTGTTGTAGTTAGGGAGGGTCCCGAAATTCCGCCTTTCCCTGAGGCAGAGCCATCAATGTAGTATACCGGGGCTTCAGGAATAGGGGAGGAGCGAATGATGGAGGAGATGACAAACGGAGTTCGTTTAAAAAAGTCCCAAGTTTTTCCTGCTGGATAGTGGGAGGAGAGTTCTCCAGAAAAATCAGCTAAAGCTCTTTGCAAAACATCACTAAGGGGCAGGATGGAAGTGATCTCCTTCACAGGGACAGGGAGGACAATGATATGAGGATCAAATCCCAGCATAGCAAGGGATCTCAGTCTTCCTTTGATTATAAGTTTAGCCATTAACTCGAGATAAGGCACCAGAGTGCGAGACTCTTTATTATGCAGATAAAGCCATTCAATTGGGCCTGAAAGCTGTGCAAGTGCAGCTGTGGGTGACTGTGGGGTATCAAAGAGCAAAAGCCACAATTTCTCTTCTGGGGTAAACCGAGAGAGATGTGATTTTTGGAGTCGGTCTAAGAAGAATTCTAACTCTCTCTTAGCCTCAGGGGTAAACTGCCTCGGACTGTCAAGCGCAGGGTCACCTTCGAGGGTTAGGAATAGATTACGGAGGTCTGAATTGGAAATGCCGAGGGAGGGGCGGACCCAGTTAATGTTCCCCAGCAGTTTTTGAAAATCATTAAGAGTTTTAAGCTTATCATGACAAATAGAAATCTTCTGAGGTCGTACTGTGGTCCGCTCAAGGACATAACCTAAGTATTCATATGGGGGCAACATTTGGACTTTCTCTGTGGCTATTTGCAATCCGGCTGCAGGTAGGCGGGTTATAACATCCTCATACAATCTTTGGAGCTCTCTATCATCAGAACATGAAAGTAATATATCGTCCATGTAATGAACAACATAAGCCTGAGGAAACTTAATGCGAGAAGGGCGCAAAATCAAATCAACAAAGTACTGGCACATGGTAGGGGAGTTGGTCATTCCTTGGGGTAAAACAGTCCATTGATACCTGCGCATCGGCGCGCGATTATTAAGGGAGGGAACTGAGAATGCAAAACGCTTACGGTCATCAGGGTGAATAGGAATATTGTAGAAACAGTCTTTTAAGTCAATAACAACCAGAGGCCAATCTTTTGGGATAGCAGCAGGGGAGGGGAGGCCAGGCTGAAGAGCCCCCATGGGAATCATGGTGGAATTAACATTCCTTAGGTCAATCAACAAACGCCACTTGCCCGATTTCTTTTGGATAACAAAGACAGGGGAATTCCATTCAGAAAATGAGGTTTCAATATGACCCAAATTCAGTTGTTCTTCTACTAATGATTCTAACGCCCTTAATTTTTCATTACTAAGGGGCCACTGCGGGGACCACACGGGGTCATGAGATTTCCACTGAATGCGGAGTGGTGGTGGGCGTTGAACTGCAGCGGCCCCGATTAAAAAGGGGTAGTTTCAGAAGCAGGGGTTATGGCAGGAAGTGGAGGGGGAATTACGAACTCTGCTCGCCATTGCTCATGTAAATCTCGTCCCCAAAGGTTCAGGGGTATGGGTGCTATATAGGGCTGGAAAGTGGCTACGACTCCGTGTGGACCAATGCATTTTAACCGCCTGGCACTCTGCCGGATATCGGAAGAAGGCATCATACCGATTCCATGCAGATCATAGGGTATTTCTTGAACAGCCCAGTTGCGGGGCCAATATTGTGTAGAGATGATAGAGACATCAGCTCCTGAGTCAAGCATACCCTTAAACTTCTTTCCATGAATCTCAAGAGCTATGGTCGGGCGGGTGCTCTTCATAAGAGAAGCAACATAGCCGACCCAAGGGTCAGTGCTGCCAAAACCTCCAACCCTAGGACGAGTGGACTGACCGGGCATAACAAAAGGGAGTAAGAGAAGCTGAGCAATGCGTTCTCCTTTGTTAAATGTCCAAACAGTTGGTACTGTAATGACAATCACTATTTCCCCAGTATAGTCAGAATCAATGACCCCAACGTGAACAGTAATTCCCTTAATAGTCAGACTGCTTCTCCCTAAGAGAAGGCCCACAGTTCCTGGTGGAATAGGTCCTTTTATACCAGACTTCAATTTGTAAGGGCACTGAGCAGGAGAGATGGTAACCGTATCAGGGCAGGGAATATCCAAGGCAGCACTCCCGGCCGTGGCTGGTTGCAGTGAATCTATTGACTGGAGCTCTGAAGCTCCACACTGGGGAGAAGGGCTGCAGCTGGGAATGTCCCCTGGTTTTGCGGGGCCTGGGGCTGGCCCCACTGCACGTTTCCCGAATTGGGGTCAGCAGCCACACCAAGATTGGAGGGACAATCTCTGGCCCAGTGGTTTCCCTTACGGCATCGTGGACAAGGTCCAGGTGGCGCTCTCACAGTGGCACGGTTTGGAGGTGCCCTGCAGTCCTTACGGAAATGGCCTGATCTCCCACAATTAAAACATTTGCCCTTATCTTGCCTCTGTATGGCATAGGCCTCAACAGCGTTAATGCGCGCCTGATGTTTGATAGAACCAACATTCCGACATGCCTTCAAGTATCCCATAATATCTTCCTTCTCCTTAATGGGGCGCAAAATGGCCTGGCAATCCTCATTAGCATTTTCAAAGGCCAATTGTTTGGACAAAAGCTCCTGAGTTTCCTTACCCTTCACCTGCTTTTCTATGGCTTCCATCAATCTCCCTATGAAGTCTGCATAAGGTTCTGAGACTCCCTGAATAATCTTTGTATAGCTTCCCTTGAATTCAGCGTCTGCATCAATCCTCTCCCAGGCCCACAAGGCGATATCACGGACGTGAGAAAACACAGCACGAGGCAAGGTGACTTGCTTTTTAGGGTTGTGCCATTTCCCTTCACCTATTAACATCTCATACGTCAATTTAATCCCTGAAAATTTTCGTCCAGTGTGGCCTAGGCTCTGTAGTTTTGCCTTGGCCTCATCACTGAACCACATCCTCCACTGCATATACTGAGAAGGGCTTAAGCACGTCTTAGCAACCACGTGAAAATCTTGAGGTACCCAATGAGCCTTTTTGCTCCAGCCTGTAAGATACTCCTTACAGTACGGAGATGTAGGTCCGTACAAGGCACAGGCCTTTTTAAAATTACTGAGTGAATCCATTCCTAACCCTTCATAAGATGGAGACTGATTTTCCTCTAGCTGGATGGGAAAAAAGAGACGGAGCTCATGGGGTCTGGGTGGAATTGACCATTTACGGTCGAGAGGTCTCAGCTGTAAGCTTCTATCGGGAGCGTGTCCCGAGCGACCTGGAGGCCGCTTGGTTGAACGGCGGCGGCTCCTGTGAGAAGCCTCCTCTACCATGCCGCTCTCAGACTCAGAATCTGAGGAAGTGGTAGCTGGCTCATCATACCCATCACTTTCCTCTGATTCACTAGAAGTGGAGTCATACAAGGGAGGTGGTGGTCTCTCTGGTCTAACGTCAGTAGAGAACGTTAATTCATCAGTGGCAGAGCGATTTTTGCTCTGAGAACGTGTCTGTACTGGAAACGCCTTGAGCTGCTTTCGGGGTTTGGGTACGGGAGCAGCCAAGCATTGAGCATCAGGCTTCTTTCTAGGCTTGGGTATGGGAGGAGCTGAGGGTAAGGCTCTCTCCGTAGTAGAAACTTTCTTTACTTCATCCTCAAATTTAAAATCCTCTCTGTTTAACTCCTGAGGAAAGCCTCCCATAGCATATCTAACTTCCTCCTCCTCGGAGGTATCTTCCAAAGCTTTAAGAATGGAATTAATGATTTCCCAAGTTACCCAGAATTGATTGGGGATTTTAGCCCCTCCTTTAAATTCCTTAAAGACATTATCCTTAATTTTTTCCCAAACCTTAGGCTCTAAAGTACCCTTATCTGAAAACCAGGGATGAAACTTATAGACAATTTTTAGGCAGGACCGGAGTTGGTCCCGAGAAACACGATGCCCAGTTCTCTTTGCAAAATGCTTAATTAATTCAATAAAAAACTTGCCACGTTCAGTTTGGCGCGAAAAATTTTGAGTGGACTTCTCGCGGCACTGTTTTTGTCCCATCTTACTGGAGCAGTAAGTCTAGTATTTTAATTCACTGCACCACAAAATTCTATTCTTCCACCAAACTTTTCTAGAGTGGAGTTCTACCGAAACGCTATTCTTACCTTTAGTTGCACACCGGTTGGAGGTTCGTGCACGCACAGGGACGCCAGTTGTATAAAAATAAAAAGAAAAGGCGCGGGCGAGGGAAGGACGCCTCACCGCACCGAGCCAGGCACAGGGCCTAGGGCAGCAGCTGTCTCTCCCGCCACCCGAGTTCGGTAGCCTCCGGCCGCTTCCCCCACCCCGGGGAGGTTGATGGCGAAGATGTGGCAGGCGAAGGAAGGAACGGAGCCAAGATGGTTGGTCTCACTTGCAGTTTATTCCAATCTTCCCTCTATACACTCTCCATCTTCTCTACACCTTTACGCCCCCCACCTTCTCTCCGAACCCCCTTTTATTGATCATGGCCCTTCCAAAGGGCGCAACACATTGACGTCACCAAAAGCACCAAAAGATCTTACAGGAAGAACATTGAGGCAACATAATTCTCTTGTATCTGCAGGCCTGCTAATCTAGGCCCCCCGGAAAGAAGATACAAAAACAAAACCAAGGCCTTCTTTGGGCTGAAAGTACTCGGATTTACATCCCAAAGACCAGTCTGGGCTGCAGCAAGAAATCTACATGTCAATTACAAACTAGACAGCACCTGAAATTTACATTCCAAAGACTAGGCTGGGCCAGAGCCTGGAATCTACAAAGTCAAATCAATTCTGGCTAGCACCTTAGATCCGGGTCAAAGATCAGCTAGGTTTCTGTGACAAAAGGTTTCTGTAACAAAACTCCAGAAGGCAGCTGGAAAAGGGGAAATATTCCAACACTTGAGTAAGCAGGTGGATGGCATAAACATGACATGGAGAAGCCGGTTTGATGGGGGACATTCCGGAAGCCCATGGTGTATTTCTGGAGAGCCGCTTTACTGAAAGTGTTCGAGCAATGTGGGGTAAGAAAAGAGCGGATCCAGATGTTGGTCTTTCTTGCCCTTTCGGCAAGTGTCTTAGTGCAGAGGTGGAGAACTTCCTCCTGATGCACCTCACTTTCTCTGAGATTCAAGATGTTGCTGGGGACATCCTGGGGAGTCTGACTAAGTTTGAATGCACATAGAATGAATGTCATGGGGAAATACCTTTGATGGCTGTTCTTGTTCCTCCTTTAAATGGTCTCTTGTAAAGAGGGTGGGGAATGGAATTTCTCTGGGTGTTGACAGTCCTTGGGATTCACCTCAAAACATAGGATATCACCTTTTGCCTGTCTGTATAGTAATCCATTGATTGGAGAGTTTCTGTCAACCCCCACAGATCTCTGGGTCTCACAGCTGAAGGCCATGGCAGCCATCTTCCTCCAAATCAGTGAACTCCTGAGGAAGTTTAAGTACCTCTACTGTTGAAAGACACAGAGAACAGTGTCAAGGCTGATCAGAGACTTATTTTGTTGTATACTTAAGAAAGCTTTTTGTACCAGAACTCTTCACTAAACTTATGGTCCATTTCCAATTGATCAAAGTGCAATATATTCTGTATTAAATGTACAATACTTGTATTAAAATTTCACAATCTCAAGAGTTTATGCCAGGATTTTGAATTATGTTTATCTTCTATGTATTATTCTCCTAAATGAATAAAATATTGACTTGATAATAGTGTTTTTGATTATAATAGGGTCAACTCTTTCTCAGCCTACATTTTATATTTTCTTGGTTTTCCTCAGGTATTTATTCTTGTGAAAATTAAAATCACAGGGCCAGAGAGACTATTTGTTCATGGCAAGCAGGAGTAGATATATGGAAGGAAGCATGTGGTATGTGTAGAAAGAGAGGAGAGTGTGTAAAGCTTGGAACAAAGCATAACCATCTGAAAAGTAAAGGTGCTGAGATGATCAGTTAAGGTGTGATTGCTCAATACTGGGGAACTGCTTTTGAGAGAATAGCTGAGACTGAGACATAAGTTCAACCACAGTAAATCCAAGAATTCTAAGGGAACACTGTGCCCCCTAGTTCACTGGACCGGTGGTCCAAGACTGTTGCCTGGTTCCTGGAGTGTTCTCACAGGGTCATAAGTCCTGATGTCTTGGGCCATACACTACCAGAAACTCCTAGCATTTAACTAAATAAAAATAACATGATAATTTTCACTCAATTTAAACACAAACATCTGGAGAAAATAGTTTGCAGTAAAGGATGAGAAACAGAAAAATTTTCTATCCTTATTAAAAATTAAACGTTCTCAAGGTAATGCGACTTAGAAGTAATTTATGTGCCTGCTAGAACAAACTCAGAATTCTTCAGAAAAAATTACTATTTTTTTCGAAACATTTTACTAAAATATTCTCTTTGCTTAAATAAGATAAAAAGCTACAAAACATTTCCTCTTCACTTTTATATACATCTAACTTTCTTTTGGCACATTTGTATTCACTGTCTTCATGTTAAAAGAGTTTCTTGGTATTTGGAATGTCTTTTTCATTCAAGAATTTGTTATAAGTATCAGTTTAATGTCCAAATAATTCAGAATCCAATCTTATAGCTGAGTCTTATTTGACTCCGAGTATGTCAAATGTAGATAGTTCACCTGAGGTATAACACTTCAATTTTGATTTAGTTATAATGAGTTTTAAGATTGATTAAGAGGGAAGCAATGTGAGATAGTTTACCAACACAACTTCTTTGTCATTTGATAGAAACGTGTTTAACTCTTCCTGTTGTAGTGCATTTTATATCTATCATACTCATACTATTACACAAGAACACATCACACGGTCAGTTAGTGTCAGTAGATGGATTCTGTTTGAATAAATTTTTTACACCAATTTAATGCTTTAATTGGAATATAGTAGCAGTTATAGCAAAATCTAACTATATTTAAATCGGTAATTGAACTTACCAATAAATTATTTCCAACAGATTAAATTAAATTAAAAATAGTATAATTTTAAAAATAAGTAGCACAATTTATAACATTTTCATGTAATGGCCTCATTTTGAAATAGTGGCTTTAGACTGCTGAAGAAGTGAATATTTCTTTTTCTTCTTCCTATTTTTTAGCTCGTTGGGTCACAACCAGCCATGCTCAGGGATTATTCCTGGCTCTGCACTCTGGAATTACTCCTGGCGGTGCTCAAGGGATGCTGGGGATCAAACCTGGGCTGACCATCTGCAGGGCAAAAACCCTCCAAACTGGACTATTGCTAGGACCCCCAGAGTGAATATTTCTGACTAATCAGATGCTGTGTATGACACAAATCAGGAAAACAAAAGGATATTTTAAAAATCATGATAAATTGGGCTGCAGCTATAGCACAACAATGGGTAGGGTGTTTGTCTTGCACGTGGCTGACCAGGTTTCTTTCTATTCTCAGCATTCTGTATAGTCCCTGAGCACTTCCAGGAGTAATTTCTCAGTGCATGACCGAGGAATAACCTCTGTGCATCACCGGGAGTGACCCAAAAAGCAAAAAAGTAATAAAATTCATGATAAATAGCAATTGCTACTTTCTGCAGAATAGCAAAACAAAACAGGGAGATTGTAGGTATATACAGCCCAACATAGGAGATTTGATAAAACATTTCCTCTCAAAAATAAGTCAGAATCACAAAACTATGCAAATTGTAACTTGGACCACTGATGGAACTCTGATGACCGAGACCACAGCTGTAGTGATGACTACGACTCCCTTAAAGGGAGAGATGGGATGCCATGGGGAATCCACCCATCACCCATCCTCTGCTCGTGGTCCCGGAAGAGCCTGGGGGGTCAGCCCCTGCATCCTGCCTGTGCCTAGCCTGTGCATAGGCTCGCCTTTGCCACAGTCCACCACTTCGTTTCTCACTTCTTATGTATCATATTGTGTGTTGTTGAGTTGAGACGTGAGCTGAGACAAATAATAATTAAAAAATCCAACAGCTGGCGTTCCTGTGTGGGCATGAAGGCCTGAACCCCCAATTGGTGGGCATCTAAAGGCAAGCACTGTGTCAGTGGATCCTACTTACAGAGGTAAGTACAAATTTTCACATTACTGGTTATTTTAAAGTCCTAGTTGTACTCCCCCATTCAGAGGAGAGTGGAACAGTAGATTCTTTAGGGTACTGGGATTCATAATCGTAGGTAGACATACCACCCACTAAGATGGGACAGATTCTGAGCCTTCTGAGAATTTTTCAGTGTTTCTCAAGCCAGAATGATGGGCCAAGTCATTTGTGGATTTGATTCAGTATCTCTCCTGCAGAACAGGGAACTCTGAGGACTGTATTTCCAGAGACCAACTCAGGTCCTGCTTTTAAATTGTTTATGAAATCAATCCATGGTTCCAAGATGAAGGGACTCTAGATACCAAGATTTGGAAAAAAGTTAAGAAAAGGATCTACATGGCATCTAAAGAAGGGACTAAGATCCCCATGGAATTCTGGGTTACATGGAGATTGTTAATTTTATTCTGTTTTGGAGAAGTACAGTTGAGGAGGAGGATATTACGGATCAGAAACCCTGAGCTCCTCCCGTACTTAAGTCCCAAAAGAGACACAATGTGTTTCCAATAGAAACATGCTCTCAAAGTAAAAGTACTTCTGATGCTGGTGAATGAATGCTCCCTACAGAGGACCCTCATGTCTTACATATGACTCCATTTCCAGTGCATCAGATAAAAGGGATACCGATTTTGAGTCTGCTGCCACTCCCTCAGATTCTGAGTCCGATAATTGCTTAGCCAAGAGGCCTCCAGATCGCTCAGGACGTGTTCCCAATTGCCCAGTCCAGCTGAAGGAGAAGTAGTTTCCATTTCATCAAGGATTAAGAATGGATTTACTCAGCCATTTCAAAGAGGCCTGTACTTTGCACAAACCTACAAACCTACATCTCCGTACTGTAAGGAATCTCTTATAAGATGGTGTAAAAGTGTCTATTGAGTACCTCATGATATTTAAGTGTTTGCTAAGACATGTTTAAACCCTTCTCAATACGTGCAATGGAGAATGTGGTTCAGTGATGAGGTCCTAACAAAACTTCATAACTTAGGTCATGCTGGACGAAAATTTTCTGGGATTAAATTTATTTATGAGATGTTAATAGGAGAAGGGAAATGGCAGGACCCTCAAAAGCAAGTCACCTTGCCTCATGATATTTTTGTTCATGCCCATGAAGCTTCCCTGTGTGCTTGGGAAAAGATAGATGCAGATGCCGAATTTTTTTAAATAAATTATTTGCTTTTAATTAGTGAATCAATGTGAGGGTACAGTTACAGATTTATACATTTTTGTGCTCATGTTTCCCCCATACAAAGTTCAAGAACCCATCCCTTCACCAATGCACATTCTCTACCACCAGTAAACCCAGCATCTCTCCCACCCTCCCCATTCCCATCTCACCCCACCCCACACTGCCACTATGGCATGGTATTCCCTTTTGATCTCTCATTCTGATTAGGTGTTGTGGTTTGCAATAAAGGTGTTGAGTGGCCATTGTGTTCAGTCTCTAGTCTACATTCGGCACGCATCACCCTTCCCCCGCATGACCTCCGACTACATTTTACTTGGTGTTCCCTTCTCTGAGTTGCCCAGAATGAGAGACCAGCCTCCAAGCCATGGAGACAACCTCCTGGTACTTATTTCTACTAATCTTGGGTGTTAGTCTTATAGTCTATTATTCTATACTCCACAGATGAGTGCAATCTTTCGATGTCTGTCTCTCTCTTTCTGACTCATTTCACTTAGCATGATACTTTCCATGCTGATCCACTTATATGCAAACGTCATGACCTCATTTTTTCTAACAGATGCATAGTATTCCATTGTATAGATGGAGCAGAGTTTCTTCAACCAGTCATCTGTTCTAGGGCACTCGGGTTTTTTCCAGATTCTGGCTATTGTAAACAGTGCTGCGATGAACATATAAGTGCAGATGTCATTTCGACTATACTTATTGGCTTATCTGGGATATATTCCCAGCAGTGGTATTGCTGGGTCAAATGGGAGCTCAACCTCTAATTATTTGAGAATCGTCCATATTGTTTTCCAAAAGGGCTGAACTAGTCGGCATTCCCACCAGCAGTGTAGAAGGGTCCCTTTCTCCCCATATCCTCTCCAACAGCGGTTGCTTTTGTTCTTTTGGATGTGTGCTAGTGTCTGTGGTGTGAGGTGGTAACTCGTGAGTTGTTTTGATCTGCATCTCTCTGATGATTAGTGATGTAGAGCACTTTTTCATGTGCCTATTGGCCATTCGTATCTCTTCCTTGGGAAAGTTTCTGTTCATTTCTTCGCCCCATTTTCTGATGGGGTTGGATGTTTTCTTCTTGTAGAGTTCAACCAGTGCTTTATATACCATTGATATCAACCCCTTATCTGATGGGTATTGTGTAAATATCCTTTCCCATTCTGTGGATAGTCTTTGGATTCTGGTCACTGTATCTTTTGTGGTGCAGAAGCTTTTTAGTTTAATGTAGTCCCATTTGTTGATCTCTGTTTTTACTAGATTGCTTAGTTCCGTATCATCTGTAAAGATACCTTTATCTTCAATATCGTGGAGAGTTTTGCCTACCTTGTATTCAATGAACCTTATGGTTTGTGGTCTGATGTTGAGGTCTTTAATCCATTTTGATCTGACTTTTGTGCATGGTGTCAGGTCAAGGTCTAAGCCCATTTTATTTCATGTGGTTGTGCAGTTGTGCCAGCACCATTTGTTAAAGAGGTTTTCCTTGCTCCACTTCATATCTCTAGCTCCCTTATCAAAGATTAGATGTTCATACATTTGAGGTTGTGTGTGTGGATATTCCACCCTATTCCATTGGTCTTCGGCTCTGCCTTTGTTCCAGTACCATGCTGTTTTAATTGTTTCCGCTTTGTAGTAGAGTTTAAGGTTGGGGAGGGTGATGCCTCCCATCATCTTTTCCCCAAGAATTGTTTTAGCTATCCGTGGGCGTTTATTGTTCAATACAAATTTCAGGATTGCTTGATGCGTTTCTTTGAAGAATGACATGGGTATCCTTATAGGGATCGCATTGAATCTGTATAATGTTTGGGGAGTATTGTCATTTTGACAATGTTGATTCTCCCTATCCATGAGCAGGGAATATGTTTCAATTTCCTCATGTCCTCTTTTATTTCATAGAGTAGCGTTTTATAGTTTTCTTTGTAGAGGTCCTTTACTTCTTTAGTTAAGCTGATTCCAAGGTATTTGATTTTCTGGGGCACGATTGTGAACGAGATTGCTTTTTTCATGTCCCTTTCCTCTGTCTCATTGTTTGCATATAGGAAGGCCATGGATTTTTGGGTATTGATTTTATAGCCTGCAACTTTATAGGTCAATTGTTTCTAAGAGTTTCTTACTAGAACTTTTAGGTTTCTCTAGGTATAGTATCATATCGTCTGCGAATAGTGAGAGCTTGATTTCTTCCTTTCCGATCTGAATACCCTTAATATCTTTTTCTTGCCTGATGGCTATTGCTAATACTTCCAGTACTATGTTAAAGAGAAGTGGTGAGAGTGGGCATCCTTGTCTTGACCCTGATCTTAGAGGAAAGACCCTTAGTTTTTCTCCATTGATGATAATGCTTGTCAAGGGTTCGTGGTAGATGGCTTTGACTATCTTGAGGAAAGTTCCTCCAAAACCCATTTTGGTGAGAGTTTTTATCATGAATGGGTGTTGGATCTTGTCAAATGCTTTCTCTGCATCTATTGATATGATCATGTGGTTTTTATGTTTACTTTTGTTGATATGATGGATTATGTTGATTGATTTCCAAATGTTAAACCATCCTTGCATCCCCGGGATGAATCCCAATTGGTCATGGTGTATGATCTTTTGGTTGAGTTGTTGGATTCTATTTGCTAGTATTTTGTTGAGGATCTTCGCATCGGTGTTCAACAAGGATATTGGTCTATAGTTTGTTTTCTTTGTTAGTGGCGTCTTTGTTTGCTTTTGGTATTAGGAAGATATGTGCCTCGTAGAAACTGTTCAGAAGGGTTCCTGTCTTTTCAATTTCCTGGAAGATCTTAAGGAGAACTGGCAAGAAGTCTTCTTAAATTTTTGGAAGAATTCACCAGTGAATCCGTCTGGACCTGGGCTTTTGTTTTTGGGGAGACTTTTGATTACAGTTTTGATTTCCTTGATATTTATGGGCCTATTCAGGTACTTCAAGTCTTCTTGGTTCAGTCTTGGGAGATTGTAGGAATCAAAGAATTCATCCATTTCTTTTAGGTTCTCTTGTTTCCTGGCATACAGACTTTCAAAGTAGTCTCTGATGATCTTTTGAATCTCCTTGGTTTCTGTTGTGATGTCCCCCTTTTCATTTCTGATTCGGTTTATTAGGGTTTTCTCTCTTTCTTTCTTTGTGAGTCTTGCTAGCGGTTTATCAATCTTATTTATTTTCTTGAAGAACCAGCTCTTTGTTTCATTAATCATTTAGATTGTTTTTCGGGTTTCCATATCATTAATTTCTGCTCTAAGTTTTATTATTTCTTTCCTTCGATCTGGTTTGGGTTCCTGTTGCAGGTTCTCTTCTAAGATCTTGAGCTACGAAGTCAAGCTATATAGGCCCTTTCTTCCTTTCTGAGGAATGCTTGCAGAGCTATAAATTTTCCCCTTAACACAGCATTAGCTTTGTCCCATAGCTTCTGGTAGCTTGTGTCTTCATTCTCATTTGTTTCGAGGTATCTCTTGATTTCTTCCTTGATTTCTTTCGTGACCCACTCATTGTTCAATAGTGAGTGGTTTAATTTCCAAGTGTTTGGTTTGGTTCTCCGCGTCTGTGCATGATTAACTTCCATCTTCAGTGCATCATGGTCTGAGAAGATAGTTGATACAATTTCTATCTTCCCGATTCTATTGAGGTATAATTTGTGACCTAGAACATGGTCTATTTTGGAAAATGATCCATGTGCGCTGGAAAAGAATGTGTATTCTTTCTTTTTGGGGTGTATAGCCCTGTATAGGTCTATTAGCCCTGTCTCTTCCATTTCTTCCTTCAGAGCCATTGTTTCCTTGCTGAGTGTTGTTCTTGTCGATCTATCCAGAGGTGATAAAGCAGTGTTGAAGTCTCCTACTACTATCTTGGTGCTAGTTATGTCTTCCTTAAATTCTGTTAGGAGTTCTTTTAGGTATTTAGCTGGTCGTTCATTAGGTGCATATACGTTTAATAGTGTGATTTCTTCCTGTTGTACATATCCCTTGATGAATAGAAAATGACTTTCGCTGTCCTTTCTAATCTTTTTCAGCCTGAAATCTATGTTGTCGGGTACTAGTATGGCCACCCACGCTGCTTTTGAGGGAGCTGTTTGCTTGCAGTATTGTTTTCCATCCTTTGATTTTGAGTCTGTGTTTGTTTTGACTATTCAGATGTGTTTCTTGTAGGCAGCAGAAAGTTGGATTTAGTTTCCGAATCCATTTTGCTACTCTGTGCCTCTTGATTGGTACATTTAGACCGTTAACATTAAGAGAAATTATTGTCAGGGGATTTTCTGCCATTTTTCTGTAGGGGTTGTTGTTCTTATAGGTTTTTTTCCTTGTCTTATAGTAGTCCTTTGAGTCCTTCTTTTAAATTTGGTCTTGAGTCTATGGAGTTCCTGAGCTGTTGTTTTTCCGTGAAATAATGTATGGTTCCTTCAAGTTTAATTGAGAGTTTAGCCAGGTAAAGTATTCTTGGTGAGGCATTCATTTCATTGAGTTTTTCACTATATCCCACCATTGCATTTGGGCTTGGAAGGTTTCTTCTGATAGGTCTGCTGTGAATCTAAGGGGTGCTCCTTTGTATATGATCTCCTTCTTTGATCTTGCTGCTTGCAGTATTGTGTCTATCCATAGCATCCATCATTCTGACTATGATATGCCTTGGGGATTTTTTTATTTAGGTCCCTTTTAGCTGGTACCCTTCGGACTCCTTGGATCTGTATGTCCATATTTTCTAGCTCTGGGAATTTCTTAGCAATGATGTATTTAATTGTGTTTTTTTCGTTAGGATTGGACCCTGTTGTTCTGGTACTCCAGTGATTCTTATGTTGTTTCTCTTGAGGTCGTCTCCTAGAAGTCTGATTCGCTCAAGAGCCATTTTGAGATCTTTTGCCATTATTTGTTGTTGCCTATATGCTTTCTCCAGCTCGTCTTCAAGATCACTGATTCTTTCTTCGGCAGTAGTCATTCTACTGTTAACCTACTGAGTTTTTTATTTCATCTACCGATTCTTTTAGTTGTGTGACTTCTTTTCGTAGCTTTGAAATTTCTGCTCTCATTTCTTCCTGGATTATCTTGGTGGATCGTTCCAATGCTGCATCCACATCCTCCCTTATTTTATTGGATGTTCGCTCAATAGTTGCTTTAAGTTCTTCTTTAAGTTCTTCAACCATCTTCATGATTTCCTCTCTGAATTCTTTATCAGAGAGGAGACTGTATTTCTGGGGAGTCATTGCTGGGGTTGTTGAGACCCTCCCTTCCAAATCTGCTGGTTGTGGGGATTTTCGCTGTTTCTTCATGTTGTTTTGGTTTTTACTGTTAGGCGTTTTCCTTAGCTAGAGAGGACTCTCAAGAGAAAGCGTTGGGCTATGATCTTTTTACAAAGGACTTTATGTGCAGCTTGGTGTGTTCACTGATAGTTTTTGTAAAATTAGGATAGGCTAGATAGGTAGGATAACAGTTGACTGTTAACGTATAGTGACTAAGATGACCAGGGTATTCTTCAGAGGAATAGATTCTATAAATTATGGCCAAAGCACAATGCAATGAGGTTGAAAAATATCTTTGGCCGCTCCAGAAGGAGGCCACGCCCCTTTTGAGGCCACGCCCCCGGTATGTGGACACGCCCCTAACAACCTGGTGGGGTGGGAAAGTGAGGGCCGCTGCTGCAGGGAGAGTGAGACGCGCGAGAGGGGCCTGGGGTCTCCAGACCCCAGAGCCGCAGATGCTGAATTTAAGGGAAGTTATACAAAGATTGTTCAGAGCGTCTCAGAACCATATGCAGAATTTATATAGAGATTGATAGATGCATTTGATAAACAAGTTAAATGTAAAGTGACTCAAAAGAAAGCCTGTCTGAACAACTGTCTTTCAAAAATGCTAAAATGAGGATTGCCAGCCTATTGTGACCCATTTAGGAAAAAGAAGACATAATGAGGTACATGAAAGCATGTTGTAATGTTAGTTCTGTTAGAAACAAGGCACAGATGAAGGCCGTTGAGGCCTATGCAGTAGAGAGACAAGCTCAGAAAAGATGTCACAATTGTGGGAAATTAGGTCACTTTTTCTTTCAAAAAGATTGCAGGAAACCCCCTCCTCTTTGAAAGCACCACCCAGAGCTTGTCCTCAGTGTAAGAGGGGAAAACACTGGACCAGATACTACCTGCTAAATTTGATGCTAAGGGTTACCTGATTGTGGGAAACAAGCGAGGGGGGGCAGCCCAGGCGCCTTTAAACCAGGGTATGTCCCAGACTGCAGCCCCCCTTCCCAAAACAGAGCCCCAGAACTCCACTCAGTAGATTTGCTGCAGCTGGCCACAGCAGGAAGCGCAGCCTTGGATATTTTGTGCCCTGATACAGTTACTAGAACCCCTGCCCAGTGTCCCTATAGATTAAATTCTGGTGTGAAAGGATCTATCCCACGAGGCACTGTAGGCCCAGTCTTAGGGAGAAGCAGTTTAACTATTAAGGGAATTACAGTTCATACTGGGACCATTGATTCTGATTATACTGGTGGAATAATAATCATTGTTACATTGCCAGCAGTTTGGACACTTGATAAGGGAGAGCACATTGCTCAGCTTCTCTTGCTTCCTTTTGTTATGCCAGGTCAATCCACTCGCCCTAGCATGGAAGATTTGGGCAGCACTTTGATAGCCTATGTTGCCCGTCTTAGGGAGGGCACCGCCAACTTGTAACTCTTGAGATTCATGGAAAGAAATTTAAGGGAATGATTGACTTGGGAGCCAATGCCTCTATCATCTCTACCCTATATTGGCCCCGTAAGTGGGCCGTGCAGGAAGTACCCTATGGTTTGCATGGAGTAGGCAAGATACCTTCTTCCTCTCTCCAGCCAGATGGTTAAAATGTCATGGCCCCCGGGGCTAGAGCGATAGCACAGCGGGTAGGGCGTTTGCCTTGCATGCGGCCGACCCGGGTTCTAATCCCAGTGTCCCATATGGTCCCCTGAGCACCGCCAGGGGTAATTCCTGAGTGAAGAGCCAGGAGTAACCCCTGTGCATCGCTGGGTGTGACCCAAAAACAAAAAAAAATGTCATGGCCCCGAGTGCATTACAGCCACTGTACAGCCCTATATAGCATAGCACCCATGCATCTGTTATTATGGGGACTAGATTTACTTGAGCAATGGCAAGCAGAATTAGAATTCCCATTCCGCATCCCCCTATTGCCCCTGACTCTGGAGCTAACTCTTTTAAATAGGGAACACTGTGGCTTTATGCTGATATATAGAATGTTAAGACAAAAACAAAAAAAGAGGTATTTCCCCACTTGAATGTATTGGGGAAACTCCTCGTAGGAGGGAAACTCTATGCTTATATTTTAACAGATGACAACCCCACAAAGAAATTTTGGCTTCCGCTGTGTCTCCTCAGGAGTCAAATTGATTTGCTGAATTCAACCATCAGACCATCAGAAACTGCTTAACCCTTTAAACTCCAGTCAGTCAAACCGATTTCAGCTGGAAACTCACAAATCTAAGGAGTCAGCATCAGAGAAACTGCAAAAAAGTCCTCTAGCTTCTTCACAAGACTGCCCGACAATTTGTTAGACTTCTGATTGAAGTTCTTCAGACAGCATTGAAGTTCTTCAGACACTCAATGCTGTGAGAACTACCGAAGCTGTAATCAAAATGAAGAAAAATGACTCTCACCACCTCTGGACAGAGCATACTATTGTCAACCATGATGTTGAGTAATGATTGGGCACTTCCTAACAAAAACTGTTCTGGATTCAAGGGTGGATTGAAATTTCAATGTTTTGTGTCTTGTAAACAGAAAAGGGGGAAATATTGGATAACATTTTTCTGCTCCCACAGGGAGCTTAAGGTTTATTGAGCCACTGCTACAACAGAGCAACTGAGGCACAACTAATAATCCTGTATTGCTTTTCTCTTTCCTTTATGTCATTTATATGGTTTATTAGCAGTGTCCTTTTTGTACAGACACAGAAAGACAATTGATGCCATGCCATATAACATGGGAATTAACTGACTCCAAAATAATATTTACTCCTGGTCATCCAGATTTACTTGACTTAAGCCTTAGTTACCCTTAGTTCCTAGCACTCCAAGAACAGGGTTCTGATGAGGGACTGAGGGACCCAGGGCAAGCTGTAAGCTACCCTGACATCAAAATGAGCCAGGCCAAGCACCATAATACTTAACTATAAGTTAAGAGCATGGTCATGGACAAACTCTGTCATGACCCAAAAGAGATAACTGGATAAAGACCCTGCTGGGTTTAGGAAAACTAACCTGGCCTGAGGACTGTGGTCTGGAATATATAGTGAGATGTCCTCACGAAGAACCAAACCTTAAGCTTGATATCTCTTACTGTGCTCATACAAAATGACATTGCTAGAAATACTAGAAGTAAATTTACTATAACTGTCTAAGTGGATTACTAGCTGAGAAAAGAAGAAAGCAACACACCCTGGATAGAATCCAGCCCTTGAGCAGATCTCCTAGTAATCTGATGTATTCTTCTTAGATGAAATTTTGTCCTGTGGATTTTTTAATTGTTATTTGTCTCAGCTCACATGCACGTGCAGTTTGTGAAGTGAGTTAGGAAGGTGGGGTGTACAGGAAGACCAGAGAGCCAAGAGTGGAGGGCCGCCCTATGGAGAGGGCCGGGGGCTTCTCATCATGAGCAGCCACAGTGGGAGTCAGAGTGCCACCGCCTGCACCCACAGACCCACAGACTCCCAGGCACTGTGGAAGGTGCCCCACACATTCACCAGTCCCGGGGTGGGGGTGTAGATGTTGGGATCTGGGCCTGCACCAGCTCAGCTCAGTGTCCCTGGGTGGGGTGACAGGGAGCTGGATGCTTGGGATTGGGAGGTGGAAGGTGAGGGCGGATGACCTGGCCAGGCTGGAGAAGACCAAGGCCATCAGAAGCGCAGGTGGGAAGGACCTAGTTGGCTGTCGGAGGAGAGAAATTCCATCAAAAGCCCAGTGCAGAGGCTGACCCCAGCCCAGCACAGAGTCTTCCCTCAGGGGTCTCCAAGGCTCTGCTGAGGCAGGACCTCAGCCTGTTCAGGATTCCACAATCAGCCGGTTTGGCTCTGTGCTATATTTTTGTTATCCACAACTGTGGGTGTTTAGCATGAGACATGGCTACTACTGGTTTCTAGTCATCCTTCACTTGTATCACTTGTCATCCCATTGATCTTTGATTTGCTTGAGCAGGTGCCAGTAACGTCTCCATTCGTCCTTGTCCCATGCCAGTGTAGCCTAATGATATCTGCTCGCTCTAGGAACAGAAAGAGCTTCAAACAGTTCATTTAAGGTTTGACGAAGAAATACGACCATCTCGTTGGTGAACGGCCACGCAGTCTATTGACGTCCTGTGGAATTCAGCTGGTAATGGCTCTAGTCCAGCCGTCATCTATGAATGGCGTTATGTGTCCGGACCATCTGATTTTTGACAGCTTGGCAAACGAGACAGCATCCCTGACCGTCGACAGAGGTGTGAACTCTGGATTTCTTCTCTCACTTGAGTGAGACGTTATACTCCTAGCATAGGTCTTTTGATTCCTCTGTGGGATACCCGAATACCGTTCTTGTCCTGTTTTCATAGGTACAGATCTCTGAGGCTTATGTTAGTGCAGGAAGAACAGTGGAGTCAGAGATGTGCCCGGAGCCGGAGGTTCTTCATCCTCTTAACCACTTCTTAGATGCTCTTGAAGGCGTTCCGCGCTGCTCTCTTCCTCCTGTGCACTTATGGTGCCAAGTCATTCCACATGTTGAGGTCTCGACCCAGGTACATATAGCTGCTGCATTTGGACATAGTCATTCCGTTGAGAGCAAATGGAACATCAGGGACTAGCTGAGATTCAGCTGCAGTCTGACATTTCCACACTCGTGGTCGAAGTCAGCCAGCATTTGTGCCACTTGGCTAATGTTTGGTGTTATGAGAACGACGTCATCAGTGAAACAGAGTTGGTGTAGTTGCCAACCGTCTATCTTCACTCCCATTCCTTCCCATTCCAGTTGTGGCATGATGTTCTCAAGGGTGGCACTGAAGAGTTTCGGTGAAATAGTATCGCCCTGCCGAACCCCTCTCTTTACATTAATGATCACTTCCTTTACCAAAGTATATCAAAGTTGATCCTTTATCAAAGTTAATACCACTTTGATTAACCGTATTTGAAATTGTTGGAATTATCTTCCCCATACTGCATAACAAGGTTACATGTATATAATGAGTTCAAAAATTAAAAAGAAAACCAATCAGACCATGAAAAATGCTTATGTTGCCTCACAGGTGTTGATGGAGGGGGGAGGGAGGTGAGAGATGACAGCATGGCTGCTGGCTGGGACCCAGAGTAGAATGAGCTGGAGAAGGATGGGAGACATGATTATGGCTGACACTTGCTCCTGACTCTAAGGTGTCACGGGCATGAGACTTCCAAGGCAACACAGACAACATGTTCAGTCGCCAGCTCCTACATCGTGCTTCTTCCCATGATCTCTATGCTGCTGTTTGTACTGGGGTCCTCCTCAATGGCCCTCTAACTCTCTGCTTCACACAGAAACAGAACAATTTGGTTAAGTGGAGAGGGGAAGGAGAGTGGCTGTGGCCTTGAGAGGTGCCTGCTGAGCCCCTCACCCTCAGTCACCACATCCTCATCCTGTTTACTCCTCAGGGAGAAACATTTCCTCAATCTGTTCTCCACAGACTCCCCTTGCACAGAGCCAACTCAACCCTTCACTTCCTCTCCACCCACTTCCTATCTGAAATTTTTCATTTTCTCTTTCAATTCCTGAGGCCAACGGCCTTTAGAAGAATTTGGGTTCTGAGTGTCTTTTCTAAGTAAGAAAATTAAGCTTTTCCTGTCTGTGGTCTGAAACCATGAGCTGCAGGGCTGCAGCTGCTGAGGAAACTCTGTGTTCTGAGAGATGGAGGAGTGCCCTTTCTGGAGTGACCCGAAGGTCTCTGTTCTCTGCTCCAGCCTGCACCTCCTGGAACGATGGTTCCTGTCTCTGAGGAAAGGTTCCACCAGGACAGTGACAGGCCCAAAAGAGGCATGGGAGAGTCTGAGGAGGAGGTTAAAGAGCCAAAGAGAGTCCCCAGAAGCTCCTGTGGAGAGTTAAGATCCAAGTCCTCAGCACCCCTAAACCTCAGCACCCCTAAACCTGTCTCCTGGACCCCTGGGAAGCACCTTATAAAAGAGATGTTTTACAGGTATAACTTGCAACACGAGAGGTTGGAATATCATCCATTGACATTGTAGAGCTTGCTCTATTTCTGATTCTTCATCTTCCCCCCACCAATGCTTCCAGACACACTTTAACCACCCAAGAGTCTATCAGTAACCAAACGTGATCAAAGCACACACTCCCTATTCTCAGTTGAATTTGGAATCTGACAGCTGTTAGGTATGTTGTGTCTAGCAACCCCCACCTTCTGCTGCAGTGTGTTCACTGCCAAAGGGAGGACCAACAAATCCACAAAAGAACAAGACCCCAGAGAGAGGAAACATGCCCAGAGAGGATGTAAGTCCCAGTGTGAATGTGGTGTGTTTGTGTGTGCATTCTTTGTGTATAAACTGTATTTTTGTGTTGTGCTTGTGTTTTCATAAAGTTTTTCCCAATAATTGATTACATTCAATATTTCAATACGAATGTCACCACCATTACACCTTCCTACCACCACTCAACCCTGCTCACAGGCAGATGTTACACAATTGAGTTTGTTTGTTTTCCTGGTAATAAAGAACTTTTGTTTCTTGACATTCCATTGTTTAAACATATAACCTATTGTTTATATGTGAAACTGTGGAAAATTCAACATTCAAAGCAACAACAAAGCTATTTTCTGGGGTATAAGAAATAATAGAAGTAGGAAGAGACCAAGAAATACAAATACAAAGCTCCATTTTACAGTATTTGCCAATTTCATAAGGCAAGATTCATAAGGCTGTGTGTGGACTTATATTTTTCCATTAATATCACCTGACTATCATGTGTCTGTGTATCTGCTTCATCCCTCCACCAATTCTGGGGCTGGGCTACTGGACCTCCATACTTGTTGAGGTCCCTCTCATGTAACTCTCCCTGAGCTGTTTGCTGGTAACTGCCAGGTACCTCTCTGTAAAAAACATCTGCCAGGGGGCGACCGAGGGAGAACCCCAGCAGCTCTCCCCGTCGGCCGCCCCCAGGTTCAAGGGGGATGGTCCCAGGCCATTCCCCTAGCTGGAGCCACCCGGGCCATGGGGCAGATGGAGGAGGAAACGAGGGCCAAGCCGGGTGATTGATAAGTTGTCGTTTATTTCATTCACTCCTGACTCTCTGCTTCTCTCCCGGCTCTGGATCTCTCCCCCAGCTTACTCTTACAGCCTAGTTAAATTCCCCCAGCAAGAGGGGGTTGGGGCTTACACATAGGTGTGGTCACCATCAACAGGGTTAAAGTTCTTTCCCCCAGGGGATGCTGTTTCTAGGGCAGATTCTCCTTCAGCAGAATGACCCATCCAAGGGTGAATTCCATGGGTGTGTTTCTCCTCTCCTTGTCCAACTAACATATAAGCATTCATAATGTTAATCATTTTGTATGGGCACAATAAGAGATGCATTAAGCTTATAGAATTTCTCTCCTGGGGCCATCTTGATCTCAGACTGCAGTGATCAGGCCAGATTAGTCTGTGATCAGGCCAGATTAGTCTTTCCTATCCCTAGCAGGGTCCTAGTCTTATCGTTACATTTGGATCATGACAGTATTTGTCCATGATCAAGCTCTTAACTTATAGTTAAGAATTAGGCACTTTGGTCAGGCCCATCTCGATGCCAGGGTAGTACATAACTCACCGCTTGCCCTGGGTCCATCCCATCCCTCATCAGGACACTGCTTTGGGGATGCTAGGATTTGAGGGCAACTGACGCTTAAGTCGAGAAAACAGATGCCCAGCAATGAATAATATTTGAAGCCAATTAAATCCCAAATTTCAAAAGCATAATATTGTCTTCTTGTGTCTATACAAAAAGAGCATTGCTGTAAAGTAAACTATTCAAAAGATATAAGGAGAGGAGAAAGGCAATATTAGCTTACAATATAAGGTCAGTCTCTTAGAAAGATCTGACCTTACAAATTATCAGTCTGATTAGGGAGAAAAGCTGATTAACTGTTTGGGGAAGAGAGCATAGAGAAGTGGTTATAGATAAATACAAAATTGTATCTTCATTAAAAAGGCACTTTTCAGAGATAAAGTTTTTACAACATATATTCAGTGTAACTTTACAAAAGACCCACCCTGGAGTCATGCTTAGCCACCTGGGATATCAGTTCAGGAGGCACAGTTAATTACACTCACTAAAGTCTTGATTCTCTGTGAGGGAGAAAAGATTAACATTTATACTAATTCCCTTTATAATTTTATGGTTATCTACCTTCAAGAGTCTATCTTTAAAGAAATAAAATTCTTCCATTCACATATGAATAAGAGAGATCATGTCCATGAGATATTAATGGTTGCTAAAGGCTGCTCATATGTTGTGTATTTTCTAAAGGACAGCGATGTTCTAACTCTCCTTCCACTTGCGTTTGATGGTCTCCGCTTCCACAACCCTGGGGAGGCTGACAGCGATGGGTAGGCGAAGGAAGGAATGAGTCTTGCTAGAGGTTTATTGATCTTGTTTATTTTCTCAAAGAACCAGCACTTGGTTTCATTTATCTTTCAGACTGTCTTTTGGGTTTCCATCTCATTAATTTCTGCTCTGAGTTTTATTATTTCCTACCTCCTGTTTGGACGGGCTCCTTTTTTTGGTCATTCCCCAAGCTCTTAAGCTGTGAGGTTAGGTTACTTATGTGGGCTCGCTCTTCCTTTCTGAGGAATGCTTGTAGAGCTATGAATTTTCCTCTTAACACAGCTTTTGCTGTGCCCCACAGGTTTTGGTAACTTGTGTCCTTATTGTCATTCGTTTCCAGGAACCTTTTGATTTCCTTTCTAAGCCACTCATTGTCCAATAGTGCATTATTTAATTTCCAGGTGTTTGATTTCATTTTCTGTTTATGTGTATGATTTATTTCTAATTTCATCTCATTGTGGTCTGAGAAGATCGTTGATACAATCTCTATCTTCTTAATTTTATGGAGGTATATTTTGTGGCTCAGCATGTACTCTATCTTGAAGAATGTTCCATGCACACTTGAGAAGAATGTATATTCAGCTTTTTGAGGATGAATTGTCCTGTATCTATCTACTAGATCCCTTTCTTCCCTTTCTTCTCTCAGAAATGCTCCACATCCCTAGTCATCAGGGAGATGCAAATCAAAACAACAATGAGATATCATCTCACACCACAGAGATTGGCACACATTCAAAAGAACAAAAGAAATCGGTGCTGGCGTGGATGTGGGGAAAAAGGGACTCTCCTTCACTGTTGGTGGGAATGCCAACTGGTCCAGCCTTTCTGGAAAACAATATGAGCAGTCCTTCAAAAACTTGAAATTTAGCTTCCATATGACCTCGCAATACCACTTCTGGGAATATATCCCGAGGATGCAAAAAAAACACAGTAGAAATGACATCTGTACCTATATATTCATTGCAGCATTGTTCACAATAGCCAAAATATGGAAGCAACCCGAGTGCCCTAAAACAGATGACTGGTTAAAGAAACTTTGGTACATCTACACAATGGAATACTATGCAGCTGTTAGGAGAGATGAAGTCATGAAATTTGCTTATAAATAGATAAACATGGAGAGTATCATGCTAAGCGAAATAAGTCAGAAAAAGAGGGACAGACATAGAGGGACTGCACTCATTTGTGGCGTGTAGGATAGCATCACATGAGGCTGACACCCAAGGATGGTAGATACAAGGGCCAGGTGAATTGCCTCATAGCTGGAAGACTGCTTCATGAGTGGAGGGGAGAAGGGAGATGGAATAGAGAAGGGATCACTAAGAAAATGATGGCTGGAGGAGCCAGTTGGGATGGGAGATGCATGCCGAAAGTAGATAATGGACCAAACATGATGACCTCTCAGTGTCTGTGTTGCAAGCTATAATGCCCCAAAGTAGAGAGAGAGTATGGGGAATATTGTCTGCTCTAGAGGCAGGGGGAGGGTGGGAAAGGGGGGTATACCCAGGATATTGGTGGTGGGGAATGTGCACTGGTGGAGGGATGGGTGTTCCATCATTGTATGAAATTAAAACATGAAAGTTTTGTAATTGTATTTCACAATGATTCAATGAAAAAATGTGTCAGAATCACAGAGAGCTTGTTGACACTACATAGGTGACTAGGTCATCAGTGGCAGAGGAAATCAGAATTCTGGGAGCCTCATTCCCCCAATATTAAGCAGAGAAGAGCTTAGTCTCTGAGAATGCAGCATATGGGTTGAGGGTTTGAGGTGCTTTGTTGAATGATTAACTTTCCTAAAGAAAATACACTTGTGAATCCCCCCTCATTACTTTTTGTCCCTGAAGGCCTGAGGGAAAAGGAAGGAAGAGGTGGCAGTCCTGTGCAATGGTCAGCAGTCCAGCACAAAGTTCAGGAACAATGCGGAGGAGTGAATGAAAGGCTTTTGTATATGTTAGTTTCACAGAGACATCAGCTACTGCTCTGCAGAGCTGCTCACTCTAGTTATACCTGAGGAAATGGAAGTAACTCTCTAACATCACAGTCGAGATTTGTTGAAAAATTTGTTTTCTATTACATTTTCATAAATCATAAGATAGCTTTTTATTGATATCAATATAATGATGCAACATAAGGAAACTAGAAGCATGTGTGTTGAATACTGAGTAAAATCAGAAAACATTTAAAAGAATTGATAGGGGCTGGAGCGATAGCACAGCGAGTAGGGCGTTTGCCTTGCACGCAGTTGACCCGGGTTCTATTTCCAGCATCCCATATGGTCCCCTGAGCACTACCAGGAGTAATTCCTGAGTGCAGAGCCAGGAGTAACCCCTGTACAACACCGGGTGTGACCCAAGAAGGAAAAAGAAATTGATATTTGTCAAAAATATATTTATATTGTTTACAAAGTTCTGGATGAGAGATAGTGTAGGAGGAAAGGGGATTATCTCACACATATACACTTCATTCAGTTCAGTGTAATTCATCACCGCCTGCTGCCTCTTGGTCTATAGTTTGATGTCAGGGAGTTCATTTCATTCCTGACTGAGAGTCGTAGAAATCCTGACTTCCTGCACTTGTGCAGGCTAAGTGCAATAATTCTTTAAAAGGTTATTACTCGTGGCTGGAGCATTAACACACCAGGTTGAGCCTTTGTTTTGCGCGCAGCTGATCTGGCTATTCCCAGGGTCCCCCGACCACTGCCAGGAGTAATTCCTGAGTTCAGAGCCAGGGGTAACCCCTGTGCATTGCCGGGTGTGACCCCAAAAGAAAAAAAGTTTTTTACCCAGGTACTTAGATTTTACTGATTATATCCCATATTCTTTTCAAAGACAAATCACATTCGTTCAGGCTATGGTTATAATTCTGACATCTCTTCAGTTAAACTTACTCCACAGTTTCCACCTTTGTTGTTTCTTTTTGTGAGATTTCTTAGTTAACCACTGGGAAGTCTTTAGTCCCACAAAAATGGATAGTGGGAGAGTAGGACTTTTGTTCATTACATTTTTAATATATCATCAGTCATGCTCTTAGATTACCATGCTCTGTGTGAACTTATTTTTAGGCAGACAATACAATTTGACTATTTTCTGTTAGAGAAAGTTTATTGGTGCAGTTATAAACTAACATCAAAGGCACAAAAATTGCTTTTGTCAAATTAGTAACATTGAAGATTGCTTAGGGAAACTTCATTGTTTCATTAAAATCACAACTTGTGGTCATCTAAGTTTTATATTCCTTCTTCATTACAAAGAATAATTATAACTCATTATCAAGACTTTTATTTGTTTCTACATTATATTTATGCAAGAAAGACAAGAGATATAACCGATTCTTCATCAATATTCGAAACGGTGATGTAATTCCTAGCATACTATAAAGAGAGTAATTAACTCCTTTTAAGACAATATTGTTGGGTTTTGTTTGTTTGTTTGCTTTTTACAAATTTATGAACTTTCATGTTTGCATTTCGTTTACATTCCTCCACCAGTGCCCATTCTCCTCCACTAAAGTTCCCAGTATCCCTCCCACCACCCCAACCCCAACACCCACCACCTCATTCTGCCTCTGAAGCAGGGCATTCCCTTTTGTTCTCTCTCCTGTTGGATGTTGTGGTTTGCAATAGAGGTATTGAGTGACCATCATGTTTGGTCTATAGTCTACTTTCGGCACGCAGCTTTCAACCCGAGGTGGGTCCTCCCAACATTCTCTACTAAGTGTTCCCTTCCCTACCTCAGCTACCTTTGCCCCCAGCATGTGAGGCCAGTTTCCAAGCTGTGGGGCAGACCTTCTGGTTCTTATCTCTACTACTCTTGGGTGTTAGTCTCCCATTCTGCTACTTTATATTCCACAGTGTTGGAACCATTATTAGAATATGTGTTATCTTTGCATCTATTTTAATTATAGATGCTCAGATTGCTCTATCTTTGGTAGGTCAAATACTCTTCAAATTGCTCATTGAGTCCTTTTGATAAGATGCTAATTAAAATATTCTTTTTTTCTAGTATGACAGGATGTTCAAGGTTATTTTTTATTGGAAAACATGATTCTTTTTTTATTTTTGGGTCACACCCGGCAATGCACAGGGGTTTCTCCTGGATCTGCACTCAGGAATTACTTCAAAAGATGTATAGATAAATTTCAAAAGATGTCAAAAGTTGCAGTTAATTTCAGACCCCCACAAGGCTGAACAGACAGGAGTAAATCAGAGGTGGGCAGGTCAGTCTGGGGCCTGCCCAAGCAGAGCCCCTGGAGGCCATTTGCTCCCACAATCAAAAATTGCCACCATGCCCATGGCTGTACTCCACCGTCTCAGGAAATTTCAGTAGAGTTCGCATTGTACCTGTAAGTGACTTTGTGGTCATTTTTAACAATGTTGACTCTTTCAATCCATATATAAGGGCTATGCAAGGGATACTGGGAACATTGGTGGTGGAAAATGGGTACAGGTGGAGGGATGGATACTTGACCATTGTATGAATGAAATGTAAGCACGAAAGTTTCTAAGTCTATAACTGTACCTCATGGTGATTCACTAATTTTTTTAAAAAAGGATAGGGCCTGTAGAGATATCACAGCAGATGGATACTTATGTGTGACTGACCTGGGTTCAATCCCTGGCACTCTATATGGTACCTCAAGTGCCAACAGGAGTGATCCACAAGCACAGAGTCAGGAGAAAGCCCTGAGCACAGCCAGGTGTGGAACCCCCCCAAAAAATAAAAAGGATGTTGTCTGTGGGATTGATATATACAACAATGTATATCTCACCTTAAAATAGTTAGACAAGGTACTTTATTCCCCATTTTGCTTAGGATTTTTATCATGAAGGGGCACTGAATTTGGTCAATTTTTTTTGCGACTATAGAGTTGATAATCTGATTTTTTCTTTTCTCTTTTAAATTTGACGTATTTTATTCTTGTCACTTGTCACTTGCCACCCTGTTGATCTTCAGTTTGCTCGAGTGGGTGTCAGTAATGTCTCCATTGTCCCTGCTTTGTGCTAGTGTAGCCCAATGGTATCTGCTCACTCCAGGAATAGGAAGAGCCTCAAACCGTTCATTTAGGGTTTTGACGGAGAAGTCTGACCATCTTGTTGGTGGGCGGCCATGCAGTCTTTTGAAGTCCAGTGGAATCCAGTTAATAACAGCTCTAGTCCAGCGGTCATCTCTAAATCGCATTACATGTCGGGCACAGCTGATTTTTGATGCCTTGGCAAATCAGACAGCATCCCTGATTCTTGATCGTTGATGGAGGTCGGACTCCCGATTCCAAACTTATATTCTTAAGTTTGTGAATAAAAAATCATCCTTGTATTGTATCTCTGATATAAATTGCATTTGATAGTAGTATATGATGCATTTAATGCATTGTTGTGCATGAATTACCATGATTGGACTGAGGATCTTTGCACTTATGTTCATCATAGGAACTGGCTGAACATTTCCTTTTAGTCATATTTTGGTATCAAGGTAATATCAGCCTCCTAGAAATTGTTTGAGAGGATTCCTATTTCTTCCACTTTCTAGAAGAGTGTGAGAAATGTAGTAAGATCCTCCTCAAAGTTTTGGAAGAACTCATTAGCGAACCAACCTGTTCCTGAGCTTTTGTCCTTGGGGAGATTTTTGGTTACTCTTTCCTTGAGAGTAATAGGTCTATACAAGTTTTCTACTTCCTACTGCCTCAGTCTCAGGAGATTGTTAGACTCTAGAAATTTTCTATTTCTTACATATTTTTCAATTTAATGACAAGGTTGCTCCTAATAACCTTATATGATCATTTGGATTTCTGGTTCTGACATAATTTCTCACCTTCCGCTGATTCAACTGATGCTTTTCTCCTTTTTCCCAAGGTGAGTCTAGTAACAACCTGAATCGACCATTAAGCTTGAATAGATGTGGCTCACTGAAGGCAGTTTCTATCTTCGTCATCCACGCACCAACATCCAACTACAATGAAGAAGAAATTGAGAAGTTCTACATGGAAATGGAGAAGTTCTATAAAGAAGACCACACCTTCTAGAAGATCATTGTTGGTGATTTTAATGCCAAGATAGGACCGAGAAGGTCGCTTGAAGAACTCCACATTGGAACCATGACTTAGATTGGAACTCCACATTGGGACCCATGGCCTAGAATGTCTGAGTTCATCATAACGACTAAGACCATCCATGGTAACTCAGTTCCAGGAGGCCGAATCAAAACGCTGGACCTGGGAGTCTCCAGGTGGACAGTTCCACAATGAAATTGACCACATCATATTCAATCGAAGGTTTTGCCTGACCAATATCGCTGTTGACAACATTGACAAGGAATACGATCAACTGGTTCAGCACCTCTATGACTGCGCAAAGAATGCTGAGAGTGAGAAAGCCACAAGCAGACGCCTGTCTTTGGGAACTTTTGAGCTCATTCGTCAACGTGGTTTGGCGCTAACCTCAGGCAACCACAAGTTAACATTCAAACTCGCAAAACTGTTCAGAGAAGCAAGAAAGAAAAACCTCAAAGAGAGAAGAGCAATAGTGTTTGCCGATGCAGCAGAATCCGGAAAAAGTATTTGCAACACGCTCACCTGTCCTTCACCAACTTCAAGACCAAGATGACTGCCCTCCGACATCCTGATGGATCTATCACATCCTCCACAAAGGCAATGGAGAGGATTATTCACGACTTCTACTCGGATCTCTTTGACAGCCATGCCCACCTGCCAACATACCAAATTCTGCAGGATGGATATGTCATTCCCAACATCCTCCCTTCTGAAATCCGACACCCATCTCACTGGTAAAGATGCGTATAGCACCCGGTCCAGACAAGGTCAGACCCGAACACCTGAAGAACCTGCTGCCAGTACTCATCAATACACTGGCTTGGCTCTTCACACGCTACCTGTCTGAATGCAAGGTTTCGTCCCAGTGGAAAGCCAGTAGGACCATTCTGTTATACAAGAAGGGAGACATCCATGACATTAGCAAATACGGCCCAATCTGCCTGCTCTCTGTCGTTTACAAGTTGCTCACTCAATTCATCATGAATAGAATAGGCAGAACACTAGATGAAGGACAACCATGCGAGCAAGCCCATTTCTGAAAAGGATTGAGCACAATCGACCATATCCATACAGTGACCAAACTCACTGATGTTTCACAAGAGTTCAAGATGCTGCTCTGTCTAATGTTCATCCACTTAAAGAACGCCTTCGATTCTGTTGAGACTGAGGTGTGTGTAAAAACACAAAAAAGAGAAGGCCAGCGGGGCTCTATCTCTCCCGCTGCCCGCATTCGGTAGTCTCATGCTGCTTCCCCACCCCGGGGGAGGTTGATGGTGATGATGAGGGAGGCGAAGGAAGGAAGAAGGCCATTCTGGTTGCTTGATCAGTTTATTTCGTTCTCTCTCTGCTTCTCTCCTGGTTCTCGATCTCTCTCTGGATCTTCCTCTATGCCTGTCTCTCTGTGCCTGTCTCTCTGCGCCTGTCTCTCTGCGTCTGTCTCCTTCTTCTGCCTCCTTCTTCTGTCTCTTCTAGCTCTGTCCCCCTTGTCTTCTTTCTCTCCCCGTCTCTTCTATCTCCTCTCAGTGCCCCACAGTCTTAGTTTATATAGCAAATCACATAGGGCAGTGGCACAAAGGTGGGTTTAACATCAACAAATCAACAAAGAAGGGTAAGACCATTTCTTGAGGAGATTAACAAAATCTCATCTAAGGAAATCTCATCTAAGGAGATCCACTCAAGGGTGTCGTTCCAAACAAGGGTGTATCAGGGTGTGAGCTAGTAATCTACTTAAATAGTTATAGTAAATCTACTTCTAATATTTCTAGCAATGTCATTCTGTATGAGCGCAGTAAGAGATATAAAGTTTGCTTTTTCCTGAGGACATTCACTATATAATCCAGACCACAGTCCTTAGGCCAGGTTAGTCTTCTAACCCCAGCAGGATCCTAATCTCGTCGTTACTTATGGATCATGACAGCATTGTCCATGATCATGCCCTCAACTTATAGTTGAGTATTGTGGCACTTTGGCCTGGCCTATCTCGATGCCAGGGTAGCACATAACTCACCGCTTGCCCTGGATCCGTCCTGTCCCTCATCGGGATCCTGCTTTTGGGGTGCTAGGAACTGAGGGCAACTGAGTTAAGAAAGCAGATTCCCAGGAGTAAATATTATTGGAGTCAATCAACTCCCAAGTTGCAAACATAATTATTAACTGTCTTCCTGTGTCCATACGGAAAGGACATTGCTTTAAGGTAAACTATATTCCCTAAGGCAACGCTAAAAGGACAAACCCCATGTTATCCTACAGAGGTGGTCATTGAAGCCCTAGCCAAACAGGTTCTTCAAACTCAATACATCAAAATCCTCTGTGAGCTGTATTATGGATTAACCACCAAGATCTCATCATTCTATAGGGAAGTGATCATTGACATAAAGAGAGGGATTCGGCAGGGTGATACCATATCACCGAAACTCTTCAGTGCTACCCTCGAGAATGTCCTGCGATAACTAGAATGGGAAGGAATGGGAGTGAAATTAGATGGTCGGCAACTAAACCACCTCTGCTTCACTGATGACATCATTCTCATCAAGCCAAACATTAGCCAAGTGGCACAAATGCTGGCCAACGTTGACTGTGAGTGTGGAAAGGTTGGTCTGCAGCTGAATCTCAACAAGACAGTGCTCATGAAAAATGAACTAGTCCCTGACATTCTATTTGCTCTCAATGGAACCAACATCTCCAAATGCAGCAGCTATGTGTACCTGGGTCTACAACTCAGCATGAAGAACTACTTGGCACCAGAGCTGCACAGGAGAAATAGAGCAGCGTGGAACGCCTTCACAAGCGTCGAAGAAGTGGTAAGAGGACAAAGAACCTCAGACTCTGGGCACATCTTTTCAATATCACCATTCTTCCTACACTAACGTATGCCTCGAGACTTGGGCCCTATGCAAACAGGATGAGAACGCTATTCGGGTATCCCAAAGAGGAATTGAAAGAGCTATGCTAGGAGTATCACGTCTCACTTAAGTGAGAGAAGGAATCCAGAGTTCCGCCCTCCGTCGACGGTCAAGAATCAGGGACACTGTCTCATTTGCCAAGGCATGAAAAATAAGATGGGCCGGACATGTAATGTGATTCAGAGATGACCGCTGGACTAGAGCTATTACCGACTGGATTCCACGGGATGTCAAAAGACCACGTGGCTGCCCACTGACGAGATGGTCAGATTTCTTCGTCAAAACCCTGAATGAATGATTTGAGGCGCTTCCTGTTCCTGGAGCAAGTCAATATCATTGGGATACACTAGCACGCGACAGGGACAAATGGAGACGTTACTGGTGCCCGCTTGAGCAAACCAAAGATCAATGGGAGGACAAGTGATACAAGAGTCTAGTACTGTCTATATTTTCCCTTAGGCCTTATTGTAGTTTCTTTATATCTTGGTGTGCATTACTGATGAGCATTAAGTCTTCTTGATGTGTACATCCCTTTATTATTATATATTGATGATCATTATCTTTTATAAGCTTTTAAAGTTTGAAACGTAGCTCACTGATATAAATATGACTATCCCAGTTTTGAAAAGTCTATATTTACCTGTCTACCAGGTAGACTGGGAACACCTGCAGTGACGACTGGAGATCCCCCCAAAAGCCTTCATCTTCTCCCCGAAGAGCCCAGGAAGCTACCGAGGATATCCAGCCCACAAGGCAGAGCCCGGCAAGCCACCCGTGACGTACTAAATGCCAACAAAATAGCTAAAATGGGTCTCATTTCCCTAACTCTGAAGGAATCTCTAGCTGAGTTGGGAAGAACGAGAGGGCTTATACTAAGCAGACGGCGCCAAGTCAACAGGTGGGAAGGCGCCCCACAAGCAGCTGGCCACCAAGGCAGCTAGCAAGAGCGCACCAGCCAATGGGTGGTGTGAAGAAGCCGCACTGTTACCCACCCGGCATCGTGGCGCTGCGTGAGTTCCGCCCGCTGCCATCCAGCGACTGGTGCACGAGATCATGTAGGACTTCAAGACTGACCTGCGCTCCCAGAGCTCTGCCATCATGGCGCTGCAGGAGGCGATCAAGGTCGACCTGGTGGGGTTCTTTGAGGACACCAACCCCTGTGCATTACCCGCCAAGCGCCTCACCGTTATGCCCAAGGATATCCAGCTGGTGTGCCGCATCCACGGAGAGAGAAAGCATCAAGTTTAGGATACTAAAATATCAGGGCTGGGACAAATGGAGACACTACTGGCACCCGCTTGAGTAATCAATGATTAACGGGATGACGGTGACTGATATTTACCTGTATGATAAAATTCCAGTCTTTTTATTTGAATTTGCATTTATTTTGATGATTCATGTTGGTATCTTGTAGGCAGCAGGGCATTAGGCTAATTTTTCTGATTCAATCAGCCGAGTTCAGGGTATTGGCATTAAAATGAATTTTCGGTCCTGTCAGTCCCCTGTCACCCAGGTTCTTTAATCCATTAAGACTAAGATTTAAAAGAAAAGAAGATTTGAAGAAGCATTCATGTCTGCCATGGAGGACGTGTTAATACATCTTATGTGGGTGAATAGAATGGGGACTAGCTTCTTTTTAGAAACAGGAAAATTAGAGGCTGGAGAAATAGTACAGTGGGCAGGACATCTGCCTTGCAAGGACCAATCAGGATTCATTCCCTAGTACCACGTATGGCGGTCAGTCCTCTCCAGGTGTGATTCACCGGTTATTAAAAAGGCAAGAAGCAAAGGACTTCTGAAATGAGGACCAAGCTAGCATAAGGAGAATGACCCTTATCATCAGAAAACTCTCATGTCTCATCCACAGAACAAACAAACCAGGTAAACCAGGGGATCTCTAGGTAACTATGAGACAATAAGGAGGCCTCACAGTGACTCGTCTGTGTGCCCAGCCCAGTGGGGTGGTTTCCTCGAGCCTCAAACCATGTCAGGCCGCATCTGGGATTTAGATGCTGCAGAGGGCACAGGGAATGAAATGAGGAATTTCTGTGAGAACTTGACCAGTGTTTTCCTGCTGCTGCTTTTTCGAGGAGCTCAGTTTGGTCCATCACAAGCACCATTCATGTAGAGAGAAGTAATGGACTTCAGCTTTCTGTTCTAGAAGTGACCACACTGCATGTCACAGGTTAGCTAAAATGAGAAGGAGCTGCTGCAGGAAGTGGTTGTTGCAGAGACAGAAGAAGCTTCTTTGAGCTTGGAGAATTACAGATCTGTATTTTTGTTCTTTGAAAAGGTTTCAGGAAATGGGTTGATACGTGGTCATAGACCTTCCGAGGTGGGTCAGAGATGGTGTGGGAACCGCTCTCTGCTCTCTGTCATAGAACCTCTCTAGACAATAACTATATTTCTAAATGCATGACAAAGTAGTGGAAATATTGAAGAAAGTCTGGGGTTGTGAAGCAGATGCACTTTAAGGAGGATATTGTTGAAAACTATCTGCAAATGACTTTTATTTTATAATTTAAGAGGCACAGAGAGGAGTCCATTACTGAATGGAGCAGATACATATTCCTTGGATAAAGCTGATGACCACAGGAATGTGTGAAGACCTGGGAACCAATTTCATGACCCTCCACAACAGAGTTGGCTCTCTGCTGATGCCTCAATGATGGTGACATTTTACTATTGAATTTATAATTGATACATACCAAAATTCATCTATTTAAGTAGAGAGTTTGATTAATTTTTGCACAGTAGTACATCCACCAGCTTCATCATAAATCAGCAGTTAGTTCCTTCACTTTCTGTAGGCAATCGCCCCTTTCCTCCCGACTGTCCAGCACCCCAGGATCAGCTTATTTCACTGCAGTAGCCTGCTCTCGGCTACACAGGAATGAAAGGGATCAGACGTGGTCTTCATGGGAGATACCATTCCTCAGATTTCTTTGAGGGTTCATTCATACTGCCATGTCCTGATTTCTTCCCTATTATTGATGACTATAGATTCATACTACCCATTCTATTTCTATTATCCACACTGTTTCCTAGAAATGCCAAATGCTTAACAAATGGAATGACTTAAACAACAGAATTATTCTCTTCAACTATGTTGGAGACTGGAGGACTCAAGTCAAGCTCTGTTTAGGGCCAGGATCCCCCCGTGGGCTTTGGGCGAGCCTCTTCCAGCTCCTCTCTTTGCCTTCGCGCTGGTGTGGCCAGTGATTGATTCTGTGATTCCCAAACTAAATCTTTTATCATAGTATTCTCTTCACATTTGCACGTTGTGCATTTTGGATGAAATACCAGCCATCCTCTGTATGATCTTTCCTCAACCAGTATCATCTGCAATCACCTTTGATCTATTTAAAGCACATCATGAGGCTCTAAGGTTAAAAATTCAAGGGCTGTGGGCTGGAGTCAGGATGCAGTGGGGAATGCACTTGTCTTGCACGTGACTGACCTGGATTCAAGCCCCAGCACCACACAGGATCTCCATACAGATGTGCTATCTTAACAATGTTGAAAGAACTACCATTCCTCAGCTGTATTAGTTGAGTTATTTGTGAAAATTAATGATGATTTTCATACAATATTTTTGGACTCAAAGTCCATTAATCTCTATTTTATTTGTATGCATGTAAATATTGTTCACATTATTGTTGATTTATGGTAATTCGTGATATATGATATTTTATCTCTCTTTATTCTTTTCTAAACTCTTTTTGAACAACTATTATTTCCAGACTTTCCAGGAAAAATTTTAAAAAAGAGTAGGAATCTCTTTTAAAGGCTCTGTTAAAACATTGATAAGGAAAATCAAAATAACTTGAATTCATGGAGAATTATCAGTTAGTGCTGAGTTTTTTATCTCATAAATAATGCATTTATAAATATCTCATGAATACTTTAGAAATTCTCAGTGAATATCCCACTTAAAATTTTTTAAAAAGTTTTTCTTCATAAAATTATTCACCATAATTGATTATATTCAACATTTCAGCACCAATCCCACCACCATTGCACCTTCGCACCACCATTATTTCCAAATTTCTCACCACCACTCCACTCTATCCTACAGGCAGATACTAGATAATTTATTTTGTAGTACCTGTTATGAATGGCATAAGATGTCTGTAAGGTTCTATCTCACAGTTATTCAACAAGAAAATAGTATGAGAAAACTTTGGAAAACAGAGTTTCTGACTCAGTGGGGGTGGCGAGGAGCTGAGAATCTGCATTCCCAGCATGTTTCAGGCACGTGGATGCTGCTCGACCGAGTCACTCCGCAGTAGTCTGGACTAGAGCTAGTACCCTGGGTCTGAAAGAGTGAAAGGAAAGCCGCTTCCTGACACTCGAGGAGTTTCCTATGATCCCATTGTTTCGAGTGCCAATCCAGAAACACCCCACAAACAATGGAATAAAGACAGCGGCATATTTTATTTTGGTTATTCATTTCTAATGTAGGAGGACTGCTATTTATTCAGCTGATTGAACTGGACATGAACTTTATATTACATTTTTAAAATTTTAGAATGTTAATTTAATTTTCTTTTTTTAAAATTAATTTATTTATTTTTAATTCGTGAATCACCATGAGGGCACATTTACAAATTTATACACTTTTGTGCTTATGCTTCCCTCATACAAAGTTCGGGAACCCATCCCTTCACCAGTGCCCATTCTCCACCACCAGTAAACCCAGCATCCCTCCCACCCTCCCCGATCCCATCTCCCCCCACCCCGCCCTGCCACTGTGGCAGGGCATTCCCTTCTGTTCTCTCTCTCTAATTAGCTGTTGTGGTTTGCAATAAAGGTGTTGAGTGGCCACTGTGCTCAGTCTCTAGCCCTCATTCAGCCCGCAACTCCCTTCCCCCACATGGCCTTCGACTACATTATAGTTGGTGATCCCTTCTCTGAGTTGCCCTTTCCCCAGAATGTGAGGCCAGCCTCCAAGCCATGGAGTCAACCTCCTATTACTTATTTCTACAATTCTTGGGTGTTAGTCTCCCACTCTGTTATTCTATATACCATAGATGAGTGCAATCTTTCTATGTCTGTCTCTCTCTTTCTGACTCATTTCACTCAGCATGAAACTTTTCATGCCCATCCACTTAACTACAAAATTCATGACCTCCTTTTTTCTAACAGCTTCATAGTATTCCATTGAATAGATGTACCAAAGTTTCCTAAACCAGTCATCCGTTCTAGGGCATTCGGGTTTTTTCCAGATTCTGGCTATTGTAAATAGTGCTGCGATGAACATACATGTGCAGACGTTGTTTTGATTATACTTTTTTGCCTCTCTGGGATATATTCCCAGCAGTGGTATTGCTGGGTCAAATGGGAGCTCAACCTCTAATTTTTTGAGAATCTTCCATATTGTTTTCCAGAAGGGCTGAACCAGTCGGCATTCCCACAAGCAGTGTAGAAGGGTCCCTTTCTCCTCACATCCTCTCCAACAGCGGTTGCTTTTGTTCTTTTGGATGTGTGCTAGTCTCTGTGGTGTGAGGTGGTATCTCGTGGTTGTGTTGATCTGCATCTCTCTGATGATTAGTGATGTAAAGCACTTTTTCATGTGCCTTTTGGCCATTCGTATTTCTTCCTTGGTAAAGTTTCTGTTCATTTCTTTGCCCCCTTTTTTGATGGGGTTGGATGTTTTCTTCTTGTAGAGTTCAACCAATGCTTTATATACCATTGATATCAACCCCTTATCGGATGGGTATTGTGTAAATATCCTTTCCCATTCTGTGGATAGTCTTTGGATTCTGGTCACTGTATCTCTTGCGGTGCAGAAGCTTTTTAGTTTAATGTAGTCCCATTTGTTGATCTCTGTTTTTACTAGATTGCTTAGTTCTGTGTCACCTTTGTAGATACCTTTATCTTCTATATCGTGGAGGGTTTCGCCTATCTTGTCTTCAATGTACCTTATGGTTTGTGGTCGAATGTTGAGGTCTTTAATCCATTTTGATCTGACTTATGTGCATGGTGTCAGGTCAAGGTCTAAGCCCATTTTTTTGCATGTGGTTGTCCAGTTGTTCCAGCACCATTTGTTGAAGAGACTTTCCTTGTTCCACTTCACATCTCTTGCTCCCTTATAAAATATTAGATGATCATACATTTGGGGTTGTGTGTAGGGATATTCCACCCTGTTCCATTGGTCTACAGCTCTGCCTTTGTTCCAGTACCATGCTGTTTCAATTGTTACTGCTTTGTAGTAGAGTTTGAGGTTGGGGAGGGTGATGCCTCCCATCATCTTTTTCCCAAGAATTGTTTTAGCTATCCGTGGGCGTTTGTTGTTACATATGAATTTTAGGATTGCTTGATCCATTTCTTTGAAGAATGTCATGGGTATACTTATAGGGATCGCGTTGAATCTGTATAATGCTTTGGGGAGTATTGTCATTTTGACAATGTTGATTCTCCCTATCCATGAGCAAGGTATATGTTTCCATTTTCTCATGTCTTCTTTTATTTCATGGAGTAGCGTTTTATAGTTTTCTTTGTAGAGGTCTTTTACATCCTTGGTTAAGCTGATTCTGAGGTACTTGATTTTCTGGGGCACGATTGTGAATGGGATTGCTTTTTTCGTGTCCCTTTCCTCTGCCTCATTGTTTGTATATAGGAAAGCCATGGATTTTTGTGTATTGATTTTGTAGCCTGCAACTTTACTGTATAAGTCTATTGTTTCTAAGAGTTTCTTAGTAGAGGCTTTGGGCTCCTCTAGATATAGTATCATATCATCGGCAAATAGTGAGAGTTTGATTTCTTCCTTTCCTATCTGGATGCCCTTGATCACTTTTTCTTGTCTAACAGCTATCGCAAGTACTTCCAGTACTATATTGAAGAGAAGTGGTGAGAGTGGGCATCCTTGTCTTGTGCCTGATCTTAGAGGAAAGGCCCTTAGTTTTTCTCCATTGTGAATAATGCTTGCCGTAGGCTTGTGGTAGATGGCTTCGACTATCTTGAGGAAAGTTCCTCCAAAACCCATTTTGGTGAGAGTTTTCATCATGAACGGATGTTGAATCTTGTCGAATGCTTTCTCTGCATCTATTGATATGATCATATGGTTTTTATCTTTACTTTTGTTGATATGATGGATTATGTTGATTGATTTCCGGATGTTAAACCATCCCTGCATCCCCGGGATGAATCCCACTTGGTCATGGTGTATGATCTTCTTGATAAGTTGTTGGATCCTATTTGCTAGTATTTTGTGAGGATCTTCGCATCGGTGTTCATCAGGGATATTGGTCTATAATTTTCTTTCTTAGTGGTGTCTTTGTTTGCTTTTGGTATTAGGGCGATGTGTGCTTCATAGAAACTGTTTGGGAGAGTTCCTGTTTTTTCAATTTCCTGGAAAAGCTTGAGGAAAATTGGCCACAGGTCTTCTTGGAATGTTTGAAAGAATTCACCAGTGAATCCATCTGGGCCTGGGCTTTTGCTTTTGGGGAGATTTTTTATTACAGTTTCAATTTCCTTAACTTTAATGGGTCTATTCAAGTATTCCAAGTCTTCTTTGTTCAGACTTGGGAGATTGTAGGAGTCAAGGAATTCATCAATTTCTTTTAGGTTCTCTTGTTTTGTGGCGTATAGACCTTCGAAGTAGTCTCTAATGATCTTTTGAATCTCACTCCTTTCTGTTATGATGTCCCCCTTTTCATTTCTGATTCGATTTATTAGGGTTCTCTCTCTCTCTTTCTTTGTGAGTCTTGCCAGCGGTTTATCAATCTTATTTATTTTCTCGAAGAACCAGCTCTTTGTTTCATTGATCTTTCGGATTGTCTTTTTGGTTTCGATGTCATTAATTTCAGCTCTAATTTTTATTATTTCTTTCCTTCGGTCTGGTTTGGGTTCCTTTTTCTGGTCCTTTTCTAAGGTCTTGAGCTGTGAAGTCAAATTCCCTATGTGGGCCCTTTCTTCCCTCCTGAGGAATGCTTGGAGAGCTATAAATTTTCCCCTTAACACGGCTTTAGCTGCGTCCCATAGGTTTTGATAACTCGTGTCCTCATTTTCATTTGTTTCTAAGTATTTCTTGATTTCTTCTTTGATTTCCTTTCTGACCCACTCATTGTTCAACATTGAGTTGTTTAGTTTCCAGGTGTTTGATTTGGTTCTCCGTGTCGGTGTGTGGTTGGCTTCTATCTTCAGCGCTTCGTGGTCTGAAACGATGGTTGATACAATTTCTATTTTTCTGATTCTATTGAGGTATGTTCTGGGGCCCAGTACATGGTCTATTTTGGAAAATGTTCCGTGTGCACTGGAAAAGAATGTGTATTCTTTCTTTTGGGGGTGTAAAGCCCTGTATAGGTCTATTAGGCCTCTCTCTTCCATTTCTTCTTTCAGAGTCAGTGTTTCCTTGCTGAGTTTTGTTCTTGTTGATCTATCCAGAGGTGATAGGGGGATATTGAAGTCTCCAACTACTATTGTGCTGTTAGTGATGTCCTCTTTGAGGTCTGTAAGGAGTTGTTTTAAGTATTTAGCCGGTCGTTCATTGGGTGTGTATATGTTTAAGAGTGTGATTTCCTCCTGTTGTACATATCCCTTGATGAATAGAAAGTGGTCTTCGCTGTCCCTTCTAATCTTTTTCAACCTGAAATCTATATTGTCGGATACTAGGATGGCCACTCCAGCTTTTTTAAGGGAGTTGTTTGCTTGCAGGATTGTTTTCCATCCTTTGACTTTGAGTCTGTGTTTACTCTGTTTGTTCAGGTGTGTTTCTTGTAAACAGCAGAATGTTGGGTTTAATTTCCGGATCCATTTTGCCACTCTGTGTCTCTTGATAGGTGCATTTAGGCCATTGACATTGAGAGAGATTATTGTGATGGGGTTTTGTGTCATCTTTCTGTGGGGTTAGTTGTTCTTATGGGGTTCCTCCTTAGCTTACAGTAGCCCCTTTAGACCTTCTTTTAAGTTTGGTTTTGAGTCTATGAAGTTCCTGAGCTGTTGTTTATCTGAGAAATACTGTATGGTTACTTCGAGTTTGAGTGAGAGTTTAGCCGGATAAAGTATTCTTGGTGAGGCATTCATTTCGTTGAGTTTTTTCACTATGTCCCACCATTGTCTTCGGGCTCGGAGAGTTTCCTCTGTCAGGTCTGCTGTAAATCTGAGGGGTGTTCCTTTGTATGTGATTTCCCTCTTTGACCTTGCTGCTTGTAGAATTGTGTCTCTATCTACAGCATCCGCCATTCTGACTATGATATGCCTTGGAGTCTTTTTATTTGGGTCTCTTTTTGCTGGCACTCTTCGGACTTCTTGTATCTGGACGCCTGCCTTCTCCAGCTCTGGGAATTTCTTAGTGATGATGTCTTTGACTATGTTTTTTTCATTGGGATTACTTCCCTGTGGTTCTGGTACTCCAATGATTCTTATGTTGTTCCTCTTGAAGTCATCCCCCAGGGCTCTGATTCGCTCTATAGCCATTTTGAGGTCTTTCGCCATTATTTGTTGTTGTCTGTAAGCTTTCTGCAGCTCATCCTCAAGCTCGCTGATTCTGTCTTCAGCTGTAGTCATTCTACTGTTGAGGGCATCTACTGTGATTTTTAATTCATCTACCGTTTCCTTTATTTGTGTGACTTCCGTTCGTAGGTTTGAAATTTCTGCTCTCATTTCTTCCTGCATTTTTTTGGTAGATCGTTCCAGTGATTCATTCATCTCCTCCCTTAATTTATTGGACATCTGTTCCATGGTTGCTTGGAGTAGGTCGACTCTCCTCCATATTTCCTCTCTGAATTGTTTATCTGAGAGGTCGTAGATGTTGGGAGCCTCTTTTGAGGTTTCTAGTATCTTTTCTTCTCCCTCTCTTCGTGGAGGGGATTTTCGCTGCTTCTTCATATTGTTATGGAAGTATAGGATTGGAACTTTGTAGGTGCTTATTCCTACTACCTCTTGCTGAGAGAAGGAGGGGCTCTGTTTGTGCTATTGCTGATGGCAGCTTTATTCCTATTCTAGAAGTCTTCCTTACACTCAGCCTTTTCTTTCTGATTGATGTTGGGGCTTCAATGAAGACTTAAGGCTAAGTTGTCTTTACAAAAGCTTTGCTAAGCTTCTCTTATTCACTGATAATTTTTCTAAACTTAGAGCTGATAGGCTAGTTCGCTTAAGTGTATGAGATGTGTTAAAGCAATTTTCAAAGCAAGAAGACTATACCTAATGTGCTAAGGTAGGAAATAATATCTGCGGCCGCTCTGGCAGGAGGCCACGCCCCTTTTTAGACCACGCCCCTTTCAGGCCACGCCCCCGTTTCTTCCTAGCAGGGGCTCCTGGGACATGGGTCCCCTGGGAAACATCCAGGTTGGAGGGAGCCGGACGGACGGGAAAGCTGGGGCGGTGGGTCGCGGGAAGTGGCGGCGGCAAGGGTCCCAAGTCCCGGCCGCCGCGTGGGAACCAGGGGCGCACTCGGGAGGCGTGGCTGGGAGTCTCCTGATTACCTGGGAAAAGGCCGGGTTGGAGGGAGCCAGACGGACGGGAAAGCTGGGGCGGTGGGTCGCGGGAAGTGGCGGCGGCAAGGGTCCCAAGTCCCGGCGGCCGCGTGGGAACCAGGGGCACACTCGGGAGGCGTGGCTGGGAGTCTCCTGATTACCTGGGAAAAGGCCGGGTTGGAGGGAGCCAGACGGACGGGAAAGCTGGGGCGGTGGGACGCGGGAAGTTGCGGCGGCAAGGGTCCCAAGTCCCCTAATTTAATTTTCTTCTTCTTATTGTTATTATTTAATAACCATGAGATACAGTTACTTACCCTTCCTCCTGACTCTATAGCAATCTCCCCCACACTCTCTTTTGTACTGCTCATTATAAAAATCATAAGATGTTGCGTAGCTGCAGTTGCAGCCATGGACTCCTGGAATTCTAAAATTTTAGATAATTGTGGTCTTGAAAAATCTCGCAGCGAGCTGCTTGGTTCAGAGATTCTTTGTGAGTCTCTGGATCATGGCCATTAAGGAACTTTAGTAGCAGCTGGAGGCAGTTTGTTGGCATGACCTCCACGGTCCCATGGGGACCAGGGGATGATGAGGACTGCCCATACCCTATCCTTTGAGGCCTGGAGTTTGCCATCACTGAACCTGTGTACCTGCACTTCTCATTGGGTTCTGGAAGTTGACGGCCACCAGGGTCTTTAGGGGGCAGGTAGAGAGACAACGCCTGCCCCTGTCTGAAGCACCCGGTGAAGTTGTCCTGACTGAAATTCCGGAGGCATCTCCGCAGAGAACTGCTCAGTTTGGAGATTTTTTTGTGTGTCTCTCTGGATCATGGCCATTAGGGAGTTTAAGTAGCAGCTGGAGGCAGTTTGTGGGCATGACCTCCAGGGTCTCATGTGGGGGGGGGAATGAGAGGGACCAGCCTATCCCCTATTCCTTGAGGCCTGGAGTTTGTCAGCAGCATATTTTTCCTTTTTATTAGTGAATCACCGTGAGACTAAGTTACAGACTTACAGGTTTTCATGCTTACGTTTCAGTCATAAAATGATCGAGTGCCCATCTCTCCACCAGTGACCATTTTCCACCACCAATGGTCCCAGCATCCCTCCCACCACCCCAATCCTGTCCCCTTCACCCCACTCTGCCTTTGTGGCAGGGCATTCCCACTTGCTCACTCTCTTTTTGGGTGTTGTAGTTTGCTACAGAGTTATTAAGTAGGCATCTTGTTTTGTCTATAGTTTATTTTCAGCCTGTATCTCCCATCCTTAGTGGGCATGCTTAGCACCCTTTGCTTGGTGATCCCTTCTCTATCAGAGTTGCTTCCTCACCTAGCATGTGAGGTCAGCTTCCAAGCTGTGGAGTACTCCTCTTGATACTTATCTCTACTATTCTTGGGTGTTAGTCTCCCATTCTGTTACTTTATATTCCACAAATGACTGCAATCTTTCAATATCTGTCCCTCTCTTTCTGACTCATTTCACTTAACATGATACTTTCCATGTTGATCCACCTATATGCAAATTTCATGATTTTATCTTTTCTAACAGCTGCATAGTATTCCATTGTGTAGATGTACCAAAGTTTCTTTAGCCAATCATCTGTTCTCGGGCACTCAGTGTTTTTTCCAGATTCTGGCTATTGAGTCAGTGGCATATTTTAATCAAAGATCTGTCACCCCTTGGGTCCCTGCTGGAGACCGTTGCAGGGGCCCAAGACCCAAGCTGAATTCTCCATTCTTTTCCCCCAGTAAAGGAGAGCTGTGGCTGAAAGGGAAGTGGAGCCCAGCTGAGAGAGGAAGCCAGAGCAGCAGGGCTAAGGGGAAGCTGCCTGGATGACTTTCTTGAAGAACATTTGTGAGTTCACAAAATTGTCTGGGTGCTCTGATGATGCATCTGCGCTCAGTGACCCAGAGCTGCCTCCCCTCCTCCCCAGGCCTCCCCAGCAGAGAAACAGAGAGACAGGGAGATGGGGAACCAAGCCTGATGGTGAAAATGGCCCATTTAATGAAGAACTTCTAGCATAATTATAGATCATCTGAGGGGAGTTGAGGTATAGGACCTAGGTGTGATTGATCATTTGTATAGGTAAGACATCTGGAAATTTACAAAGATCATTTACATAGATAAAACATAGAAAAAGTAGCTCAGAGAGAGAAGTAAACACCAAGTAAATGGTTTCTAGAGGACCCCTCGGGTTGGGAGATGCGTGCCGAATGTAGACTATAGATCAAACGCACAATGCCTACTCAATGCCTCTATTGCAAAATACAACACCCAAAAGAAAAGAGAGAACGAAAGGGAATGCCCTGCCACAAAGGCAGGGTGGGGTGGGAGATGGGGTGTGGGTGGTGGGAGGGATACTTGGATCCTTGGTGGTGGAGAATGGACACTGGTGGGGGGATGGGTACTCAGTCATTGTATGACATTGTACGTATGTACTTTTGCAAGTACAAAAGTTTGTAAGTATGTGGGGCCGGAGCGATAGCACAGCGGATAGGGTGTTTGCCTTGCACGCGGCCAACCAAGGTTCGATCCCCGGCATCCTATATGGTCCTCCAAGCACTGCCAGGAGTAATTCCTGAGTGAAAATCCAGGAGTAACCCCTGATCATCGCTGGGTGTGATCCAAAAAACAAAACAAAAAAAAATTAAAAAGTTTGTAAGTATGTAATTGTATGTCACGGTGATTCACTAATAAAATACCATAGGAAATTGTCTAATGGAGAGATGAACGCAAGGCTACACTCTGTCCCCCAGGGACATCTACATGGCTTTCATCTTTCCCTCTAGGTGTATATGTTATTAATACTTATAGTTGTTTGTATAAACACAGTAAGGGAAGAAGATCCCAACACTTAATTCTCTGGGCTCTGAGAGCAAGGAAGGCTTTTAACACTTAGTTCTCTGGGCTCAAAGAACAAGCAAGGCTTTTCCTGTAAATATCAGACTAAATCTCCTCAGGCCAGATCAGCTTGTCCTTCGCCCTGGGGGGTCCTGTCTCTTATGTCATAACAGCTTGCATCAAGACCTTGCATTTATGCTTTCTAGACTGTGTCATTTCAATGCTGGCGTAGCTTTGCTGCTCACCCAAAGTACAGCCCAGTCCCACGGGGGACCTCCCTTTTGGGGGTGCTGGGAACTACAGCAACAGAAGCCTGAGTCAAGTAAGTATGACCAATGCCCAGGAGCAGGTATACTTCAGAGTCAATCAATTCCCAAATATTAGGAGCATAGCATTCATGATCTTTCTGTGTTTAATCAAAGAACATAGATCTAGAGTTTTAGAGAACATAGATCTATAAAAAGGCTATTGGGAAATAGAAAAGCAGGTACAAATACACAGCACTTCAAATACAAAGCAGTACAAAGTTCAAAATCACCATAAAGTTTTTCTTATATGTAATCAAGACTGACTTGGGGAACTGTGACAATGAGCAGTAAAATACAAAGGAAAGGTTAAAAATAAACTTTAAGTAAATTACGGAAGTTAAGAAGAGCTCTTTGAAAGGAGAAAAAGTGACAATTCACTGAAGAAGACTAAAACACTTGGGGTTAATATCCAAAAAACATTTACCTGGCAGTTTCATGCAGATGAGACATAATTAGAGAAAAATCGATTGTGAAAACAATTTAACATCAGTATTGGATGCTTGCCTGTTAGAAAAAAAACAGAGGGAGAGTCAAATAGAGCAGTAATTTTATTCGTGAGGTGGTCCTGTATCTTGGGTGGAAAAAATGGTTAAGAACTAGGCTCTAGAAGACTAAATGTGGTTAAATTACTGGCTCTGGATTATTGAAAATAAATGTCAGGTAATGAGAGAGATGGAGCAGGAAGCCAGAAGAGTTAGTCTGGAAGTCCCAGAGGGTGAGGTTCAGAGGCCACACGTTCACCTGAGGTGAGAGGTGATGTGTCTGTCTCTATCTAAACCACTGGAGCCAACACTAAGTAAGCATGGACCCAAGGTACCATCATTAAACTTAAAAACTGTGTCTGTCAAGGAGACAGGTTGGGGTGAGAGGGAACCTAGGGTCATTAGCAGAGGATGGGGTGGTGGGATTGGGGCTGGGAACATAATATGCCTGAAACCCTATTGTCAACAGCTTTGTAAATCATGGTGTCTAAATCAAAATTGTAAAAAAGGGTTAGGCACTGAGAGATATGAAAAGAATCTCTGAAATTTCATAATGGCATATTGTCAGCTAATGACAAATTAGTGAAAAATAAAAAATCTAAAAGGAAGGAAGAAAATGCGTGTGTTTGCCTGTAAAACGAAACCAAAACTGTTGGAATTGAATTATCTCTTACGTGACAAAGTCAAAACTGGCTTCGACTGACCCCAGAGAGAACTGACCTTGGCTGCATCTGCGTCCGGTTTTTAAAATGTGAAACAATAGTAGGAAGTGTTTGAATGGCTGTCTAAATCTTTTCTTTTTTTTTTTAATTTATTTATTTTTAATTAGAGAATCACCGTGAGGGTACAGTTACAGATTTATACACTTTTGTGCTTATACTTCCCTCATACAAAGTTTGGAACCCATCCCTTCACCAGTGCCCATTCTCCACCACCCGTAAACCCAGTGTCCCTCCCACCCTCCCCAATCCCATCTCCCCCCCACCCCACCCTGCCACTGTGGCAAGGCATTCCCTTCTGTTTTTTCTCTCTAATTAGCTGTTGTGGTTTGCAATAAAGGTGTTGAGTGGCCGCTGTGCTCAGTCTCTAGCCCTCATTCAGCCCGCAACTCCCTTCCCCCACATGGCCTTCGACTACAATGTAGTTGGTGATCGCTTCTCTGAGTTGACCTTTCCCCAGAACGTGAGGCCAGCCTCGAAGCCATGGAGTCAACCTCCTGGTACTTATTTCTACAGTTCTTGAGTGTTAGTCTCCCACTCTGTTATTCTATATACCATAGATGAGTGCGATCTTTCTATGTCTGTCTCTCTCTTTCTGACTCATTTCACTCAGCATGAAACTTTTCATGCCCATCCACTTGACTACAAAATTCTTGACCTCCTTTTTTCTAACAGCTGCATAGTATTCCATTGTATAGATGTACCAAAGTTTCCTCAACCAGTCATCCGTTCTGGGGCATTCGGGTTTTTTCCAGATTCTGGCTATTGTAAACAGTGCTGCGATGAACATACATGTGCAGATGTTGTTTCGATTGTACTTTTTTGCCTCTCTGGGATATATTCCCAGCAGTGGTATTGCTGGGTCAAATGGGAATTCAATATCTAATTTTTTGAGAGTCGTCCAAATTGTTTTCCAGAAGGGCTGAACCAGTCGGCATTCCCACCAGCAGTGAAGAAGGGTCCCTTTCTCCCCACATCCTCTCCAACAGCGGTTGCTTTTGTTCTTTTGGATGTGTGCTAGTCTCTGTGGTGTGAGGTGGTATCTCATGGTTGTTTGGATCTGCATCTCTCTGATGATTAGTGATGCAGAGCACTTTTTCATGTGCCTTTTGGCCATTCGTATTTCTTCCTTGGTAAAGTTTCTGTTCATTTCTTCGCCACATTTTTTGATGGGGTTGGATGTTTTCTTCTTGTAGAGTTCAACCAGTGCTTTATATACCATTGATATCAACCCCTTATCTGATGGGTATTGTGTAAATATCCTTTCCCATTCTGTGGATAGTCTTTGTATTCTGGTCATTGTATCTCTTGCGGTGCAGAAGCTTTTTAGTTTAATGTAGTCCCATTTGTTGATCTCTGTTTTTACTAGATTGCTTAGTTCCGTGTCACGTTTGAAGATACCTTTATCTTCAATATCGTGGAGGGTTTCGCCGACCTTGTCTTCAATGTACCTTATGGTTTGTGGTCTAATGTTGAGGTCTTTAATCCATTTTGATCTGACTTTTTGCATGGTGTCAGGTCAAGGTCTAAACCCATTTTTTTGCATGTGGTTGTCCAGTTGTGCCAGCACCATTTGTTAAAGAGGCTTTCCTTGCTCCACTTCACATCTCTTGCTCCCTTATCAAAGATTAGATGGTCATACATTTGGGGGTGTGTAGGGATATTCCACCCTGTTCCATTGGTCTACGGCTCTGCCTTTGTTCCAGTACCATGCTGTTTTAATTGTTACTGCTTCGTAGTAAAGTTTGAGGTTGGGGATGGTGATGCCTCCCATCATCTTTTTCCCAAGAATTGTTTTAGCTATCCTTGGACGTTTGTTATTCCATATGAATTTTAGGATTGCTTGATCCATTTCTTTGAAGAATGTCATGGGTATACTTATAGGGATCGCATTGAATCTGTATAATGCTTTAGGGAGTATTGCCATTTTGACAACATTGATTCTCCCTATCCACGAGCAGGGTATATGTTTCCATTTCCTCATGTCCTCTTTGATTTCATGGAGTAGCGTTATGTAGTTTTCTTTGTAAAGGTCTTTTACTTCCTTGGTTAAGCTGATTCTGCGGTACCTGATTTTCTGGGGCACGATTGTGAATGGGATTGCTTTTTTCATGTCCCTTTCCTCTGCCTCATTGTTTGCATATATGAAGGCCATGGATTTTTGGGTATTGATTTTGTAGCCTGCAACTTTACTGTATAAGTCTATTGTTTCTAAGAGTTTCTTAGTAGAGGTTTTAGGCTTCTCTAGATATAGTATCATGTCGTCTGCAAATAGTGAGAGTTTGATTTCTTCCCTTCCTATCTGGATGCCCTTAATCTCTTTTTCTTGTCTAATAGCTATCGCAAGTACTTCCAGTACTATATTGAAGAGGAGTGGTGAGAGTGGGCATCCTTGTCTTGTGCCTGATCTCAGAGGAAAGGCCCTTAGTTTTTCCCCATTGAGGATAATGCTTGCCGTAGGCTTGTGATAGATGGCTTCGACTATCTTGAGGAAAGTTCCTCCAAACCCCATTTTGGCAAGGGTTTTCATCATGATAGGATGTTGGATCTTGTCAAATGCTTTCTCTGCATCTATTGATATGATCATATGATTTTTATCTTTACTTTTGTTGATATGCTGGATTATGTTGATTGATTTCCGAATGTTAAACCATCCTTGCATCCCTGGGGTGAATCCCACTTGGTCGTGATGTATGATCTTTTTGATGAGTTGTTGGATCCTATTTGCTAGTATTTTGTTGAGGATCTTCGCATCGGTGTTCATCAGGGAAATTGGTCTGTAATTTTCTTTCTTAGTGGTGTCTTTGTTTGCTTTTGGTATTAGGGAGATATGTGCTTCATAGAAACTGTTTGGGAGAGTTCCTGTTTTTTCAATTTCCTGGAAAAGTTTGAGGAAAACAGGCAATAGGTCTTCTTTAAATGTTTGGAAGAATTCGCCAGTGAAACCATCTGGGCCTGGGCTTTTGTTTTTGGGGAGGTTTTTGATTACCATTTCAATTTCCTTAACATTGATGGGTCTATTCAGGTATTCCAGGTCTTCTTTCTTCAGTGTTGGGAGATTATAGGAATCAAGGAATCCATCCATTTCTTTTAGGTTCTCCTTTTTTGTGGCGTAAAGACTTTCAAAGTAGTCTCTAATGATCTTTTGAATCTCACTGGTTTCTGTTATGATGTCCCCCTTTTCATTTCTGATTCAATTTATTAGAGTTTTCTCTCTTTCTTTCTTTGTGAGACTTGCTAGCGGTTTATCAATCTTATTTATTTTCTCAAAGAACCAACTCTTTGTTTCATTGATCTTTCGGATTGTTTTTTTGGTTTCGATGTCATTAATTTCTGCTCTAATTTTTATTATTTCTTTCCTTCGGTCTGGTTTGGGGTCCTTTCTCTGGTCCTTTTCTAGGGTCTTGAGTCGTGAAGTCAAGCTATCTATGTGGATCCTTTCTTCCTTCCTGAGGAATGCTTGGAGAGCTATAAATTTTCCCCTTAACACGGCTTTAGCTGCGTCCCATAGGTTTTGGTAGCTCGTGTCTTCATTCTCATTTGTTTCTAAGTATCTTTTGATTTCTTCCTTGATTTCCTTCTTGACCCACTCATTGTTCAACATGGAATTGTTTAATTTCCAGGTGTTTGATTTGATTTTCCGTATTTGTGGGTGGTTAGCTTCTATCTTCAGCGCATCGTGGTCTGAAAAGATGGTTGACACAATTTCTATTTTTCCGATTCTATTGAGGTATGTTCTGGGGCCCAGTACATGGTCTATTTTTGAAAATGTTCCATGTGCACTGGAAAAGAATGTGTATTCTTTCTTTTTGGGGTGTAAGGCCCTGTATAGGTCTATTAGGCCTCTCTCTTCAATTTCTTCATTCAGAGTCAGTGTTTCCTTGTTGAGTTTTGTTCTTGTGGATCTATCTAGAGGTGATAAGGCCATATTGAAGTCTCCGACTACAATTGTGCTGTTAGTGATGTCCTCTTTGAAGTCTGTTAGGAGTCGTTTTAAATATTTAGCCGGTCGTTTGTTAGGAGCATATACGTTTAAGAGTGTGATTTCTTCCTGTTGTACATATCCCTTGATAAACAGAAAATGACCTTCGCTGTCCCTTTTGATCTTTTTCATCCTGAAATCTATGTTGTCGGATACCAGGATGGCTACTCCAGCTTTTTTAAGGGGGTTGTTTGCTTGGAGGATTGTTTTCCATCCTTTGACTTTGAGTCTATGTTTACTCTGTTTGTTCAGGTGTGTTTCTTGCAGGCAACAGAATGTTGGGTTTAATTTCCGGATCCATTTAGCCACTCTGTGTCTTTTGATAGGTGCATATAGGCCATTGACATTGAGAGAGATTATTGTGATGTGGTTTTGTGTCATCTTTCTGTGGGATTTGTTGTTCTTATGGGGCTCCTCCTTGTCTTACAGTAGCCCCTTTAGACCTTCTTTCAAGATTGGTTTTGAGTCTATGAAGTTCCTGAGCTGTTGTTTATCCGAGAAATAGTGTATGGTTCCTTCGAGTTTGAGTGAGAGTTTAGCTGGATAAAGTATTCTTGGTGAGGCATTCATTTCGTTGAGTTTTTTCACTATGTCCCACCATTGTCTTCGGGCTCGGAGGGTTTCTTCTGACAGATCGGCCGTAAATCTGAGGGGTGCTCCTTTGTATGTGATTTCCCTCTTTGACCTTGCTACTTGTAGAATTGTGTCTCTATCTACAGCATCCGCCATTCTGACTATGATATGCCTTGGAGTCTTTTTATTTGGGTCTCTTTTTGCTGGCACTCTTCGGACTTCTTGTATCTGGACGCCTGCCTTCTCCAGCTCTGGGAATTTCTTAGTGATGATGTCTTTGACTATGTTTTTTTCATTGGGGTTACTTCCCTGTGGTTCTGGTACTCCAATGATTCTTATGTTGTTCCTCTTGAAGTCATCCCCCAGGGCTCTGATTCGCTCTATGGCCATTTTGAGGTCTTTGGCCATTATTTGTTGCTGTCTGTAAGCTTTCTGCAGCTCATCCTCAAGCTCGCTGATTCTGTCTTCGGCTGTAGTCATTCTGCTGTTGAGGGCATCTAGTGAGATTTTTATTTCATCTACCGATTGCTTTATTTGTGAGACTTCCGTTCGAAGGTTTGAAATTTCTGCTCTCATTTCTGCTCTCATTTCTTCCTGTATTTTCTTGGTAGACCGTTCCAGCGCTTGATTCATCTCCTCCCTTAATTTATTGGATGTCTGTTCCATAGTTGCTTGGAGTAGGTCGACTCTCCTCCATATTTCCTCTCTGAATTGTTTATCTGAGAGGTCGTAGATGTTGGGAGACTCTTTTGAGGTTTCTAGTATCTTTTCTTCTCCCTCTCTTCGTGGAGGGGATTTTCGCTATTTCTTCATATGGTCACGGAAGTGCAGAGTTGGAACCTTGTAGTTATTTATTCCTCTTCCTTTTTGTGGGAAGAAGGGGCTCCGATTGTGCTAAACTTCCCTTATTCACTGATAGCTTTTATACTGTCAGCCTAAGCTAATGGCTATTTTGCGTAAATGTTTGAGCTCGCAAAAGTGAGTTTTCAAAGGAATACACAGTACGGATTGAGCTGAGGTAGCAAAGACTAACTGCGGCCGCGTTCGCGTTGGCTGCTCTGAGAGGAGGCCACGCCCACTTTAGACCACGCCCACTAAGACACAGATAGAATGAATTCTATCAATTGTGGCCAAAGGAGAAGGCATGGAATGGTAAAAAAATAAATAAATAAATAACTGCGTCCGCGTTAGCGGCCTGTGCTCCGGAAAGAGGCCACGCCCACTTTTTAGGCCACGCCCCCTGAGATGAGGACACGCCCCTAAGCAGCAGAGTGGGGATTGGTCAGGATCAGACTGCGGCGGCGGAAAGGTGCCAGGCAGGGGCTTCAGGACTGTCTAACTCTTTTCATACCCCAAAATTTATTTATTGGGTGAGAAGAGTGGAGAACTCAGCTTTGGCCTCGGGTCCCTGTGACTCAGCTCTGAGTGTCGTGTCCTTTCCAGTCTTCCGGTCACTGGGTCTGGACAAGGCCCTTGTTGCCGAATTCAGGATGAATCTTGTTTCACCTGCCCACGTTTTCCTAGTGAACCACTCATTAATAGAAGGAGATGAAAGTTCCTGGGAAATAAAGATGGACTTGCAAGTGTCAGAGCCGGTAGCAGAGATTCTAGGCTCAGAGTCTGAGAGTTCAGCTGGGTTCTGATACTTTAGTCACAGGAGGCTGGTGAAAAAAGCTTATTGAAATTCTCCTCTGATAAGTTGAAACTATTGTAGGATAGGGGCTAGTACAGAGGTTGCTTGCCCAGCACACATCGATCACAGTTTGACATCTGGTACCACATATGGACCCGCAAACAGCATCAGAGTGATCCCTGAGCACAGAACCAGGGATAATCCATGAGCACCACTTGGGTATGAACCCAAAACAACAACGAAAATTAAAAAACTTTATATTTATTGGGTTATGTACCAGGTCAATTCTAAAGGTTTTATTTTTTGGGAGGGGGTAGGGTGGTCACATCCAGCGATGCTCAAGGGTTAGTCCTGGCTCAACACTTAGAAGTTACTCCTGGTGGTTCTTGGAGGATCATACGGTATCCAGAGAATAGAATCCGGGGTAGTCATGTACAAAGTAAACACCCTCTCCACCATACTATCACTCTGGCCCTGAGTTCAACTCTGAGTTTCACGGGAGTCTCCATACTGTTTTCCACAGGTCTTGAACCAGACCACGTTCCCACCAACAGTGGATGAGAGTTCTTTTCTCACCACATCCTTGCCGACAGAGATTGTTCCTACTGTTTTTGATATGTGCCATTCTCTGGGGAGAGAGGATTGCTCGTTGTCATCTGGATTTGGATTTCGCTTATGATAAGTGATGCTGTGCATCTGTCTGTCTTCTTGAGAAGTGTCTGTTCGCTTCCTCTTCCCATTTTTGGATGGGGTTTTTGAATAATTTTATTGTTGATATTTGTGAGTTTACAAAAATATGTGATATAACTTTACATGTCTTGGGTATCAACCCTTTTTGTGATACATTGAATGGGAGAACTTTCCCTATTCAGTTAGTTGTCTTTTAGTTTTATCATGTGTTTCTTTTGCCATGCAGAAGCTCTTTAATTGGATGTAGTCTCATTGGTTTACTTTTTATTTCATTGCATTTGCCAGTGGTATCAATTCATTGAAAACATCATTGAAAACACCTTTGAGGTACACACCTTTGGGTGTTTTGTCTATATTTTCCTCAACGTGCTGTATGCTTCTGTCAAAACTTAAAATACAAACTGGAAAATATCACGTTCAGTCAAGTAAATCAGAAGAAGGAAGATAAACACAAGATGATCTCACTTCTTTGTGGTGTAGAGAATAACTGAATGGGGGAATGTAATATAGTAAAGAGGGGAGGCCTAAATCATAACTAACCTCAGAACTTAGAGAGGAAAAGAACAGAGAAGGAAAGAAATCAAGAGGGGGAAGGTTGAAGATAAGAAAGGGAAGTAATAGGTGAACAGGGGTAGGAGGGAGGGGAGTCACTTTTGCTGGTGATGGGGGAGAGTGGTATGATGTCAACAACACAGAAAACATGAGATTCCAGCTGCAACCAGGGGCACTTTGTAATGCGCCTGTCTAGGTGGCAGGCAGGGGTGAGGCAGGGTGGGGTGGGAGGGAATGTGGGAACAGCAGTGGAGGGAAGTTGCCAAAATATTATATGCCTAAAATCACTATCAATAACTTTGCAAATCATGGTTCTTGAAATGAATTAAAATGTAATTAAAATATATTTATATCTAATTATTTTGGCTATTAATTTGCATTGCAGGGGCTGGATCAGTAGCACAGCAGGTAGGGCATTTGCCTTCCACCCCGTCGACCTAGGTACCATTCCTCCATCCCTCTTGGAGTGCCTGGGAAGCTACCAAAAGTATCTCACCCGCACAGCAGAGCCTGGCAAGCTACCCGTGCCATATTCGATATGCCAAAAACAGTAATAACACTCTCACAATGGAGACATTACTGGTGCCTGCTCAAGCAAATCGATGAACAATGGGATGACAGTGACAGTGACAGTGATTACTTTGCATTATCTCATAGATTTGGAAACTAATTTAGGAGCATCTCAGCTCACACCAAAGAATATTTCAAACGATTATGAAAAATTTTTAACCAATTTATCTCTGAATACTTGTGTTCACTAAACACTTGTTTGGTGCCTTCAAAGAAGTGTTTTTTCATGTGTCAGAGAGGAAAGCTTTAGCGGTTTCTTAAAATTTCTTCATGAATCTTTATTATCAAAGCAATCATTTCTTTCAACCTCTCATTAATAACAACACTTTTACTGCATTGTGCACCAATCTAGGATATTTTATTTTTGGCCCAAATTCAAGGTGAGTCCTTCTGATTTTTTATTATTGGGAGGAAACTATCTATAAACTTCATGCAGTCTCCTTGGCGCTCATCTGTGGACCCCCACATGGGTCCTGCCTGAGGGTGGACACCAGCTGGTGTGAGCCAGCGCCCTCACCCTGAGCAGCTCCTGGGGTACGCGGCAGCCTGGTGATTCTCATCTGTGAGAAGTGCAGCCGGATCACCAGCAGCACTGAGAGAGGCCCGGGAGGGCAGGGGGTGGCCAGAAGTTTGGCAGAGTCCATCACCTCCAGACACACCCCTGCTGCCCCGTCTGGAAGTTAAAACATTGACAGCTGGTGGGAGCCTTCGGAGAAAGGGTAGTTTCCTAAAATGGAAATGCATGTTGGTATTTTGACAGGACAGTGGGTGTGGCCGTTGCCTTGCCGTTACCTGACCCTGATTTGATCCCCAGCACCACATAGGATGCCCTGAGCCCCTCCTGGAGTGATGGCTGAATGCACAGCCAGGAGTAAGTCCAGAGCACTACTGGGTGTGTGCTCCCCACACCCCCAAATTTCTCTAAATTAGTGCATGTTGGGATTAAAGTTGTCATTCCAAAAAAGTTCACCACAACTGCAGTACATGTGTGCTGTGGTCAATGAAGGACTTTCTGAGCCTGACCACTGTCCCAGTGAACCCTCTCCTCACAGACAGGAAGCATTGCTATGGGAGAGCAGGTGCAGCTGCATATTGGGGAAGAAAACAGACTTTCGGGTGACACCAGAGACAGTCTCCCAGCCTCTGGGAGGACAGAGCTTCCGCAGCAGCAGTAGCAACCCGCCTCTGTGGTTTGTGATCGCAGATGAGAAATTGTTGTTTTCACACTTGGGGTAAACACTCAAAACCCAAGTGTTTTTTTAATTTTTTAAATCTTATTGAATCACCATGAGATAGTTACAAGCTTTCATGTTTGGGTTACAATCTCACAATGATCAAACACCCATCTCTCCACCAGTGCATATTCCCCACCACCAATATCCCGGGTATACCCGCCCTTTCCCACCCTCCCTCTACCTCCATGGCAGACAATATTTCCCGTACTCTCTCTACTTTGGGACATTATAGTTTACAACACAGACACTGAGAGGTCATCATGTTTAGTCCATTATCTACTTTCAGCTTGCATCTCCCATCCCAACTGGTTCCTCCAGCCATCATTTTCTTAGTGATCCCTTCTCTATTCCATCTGCCTTCTCCCCTCTGCTCATGAAGCAGTCTTCCAGCTATGGGGCCATCCCCCTGGCCCTTGTATCTATGGCCCTTGAGTGTTAGCCTCATGTGATGCTACCCTACACTCCACAAATGAGTGCAGTCCCTCTATGTCTGTCCTTCTCTTTCTGACTCATTTCACTTAGCATGATACTCTCCATGTTTATCCATTTATAAGCAAATTTTACGACTTCATCTCTCCTAACAGCTGCATAGTATTACATTGTGTAGATCTACCAAAGTTTCTTTAACCAGTCATCTGTTTTAGGGCACTCAGGTTGTTTCCATATTTTGGCTATTGTGAACAGTGCTGCAATGAATATATGGGTACAGATGTCATTTTTATTGTGCTCTTTTGCATCCTCGGGATATATTCCCAGAAGTGGTATTGTGGGGTCATATAAAAGCTCAATTTCTAGTTTTTGAAGGACTGTAAACATTGTTTTCCAGAAAGATTGGACCAGTCGGCATTCCCACCAACAGTGAGGGAGCGTCCTTTCTTCCCCACATCCATGCCAGCACTGGTTGCTTTTGTTCTTTTGAATGTGTGCCATTCTCTGTGGTGTGAGATGATATCTCATTGTTGTTTTGATTTGCATCTCCCTGATAACTAGTGATGTGGGGCATTTTTTCATGTGCCTTTGGGCCATTTGTATTTCTCTTTTAGGAAACTTCTGTTCATTTCTTTTCCCCATTTTTTTGACGAGGTTGGAGTTTTTTTTCTTATACAATTCTACAAGTATCTTGTATATCCTGGATATTAATCCCTTATCAAATGGGTATTGAGTAAATATTCTTCCCATTCTGTGGGCTCTTTCTGTATTTTGGTCACTGTTTCTTTTGAAGTGCAGAAGCTTCTCAGTTTGATGTAGTTCCATTTGTTTATGTTTGCCTCCAATTGCATGGTCAGTGCTGCAAAACCCAAGTTTTAACTCACACACATACACACACGCACACGCACACACACACACATCAACCTCTGAATGACCCATAAGAGAAAACGAAAGCATGTGAGATGGGCAGTGGGAAGAATGGAAATGACTTGCTGGCAGGGTTTTGTGAACACTGGGGAGGGAGTGAGGCAAAGGGCTGAGGAACAAACAGGATGAGGTCAGGGTGAGTAAGAGACTCAAAGGTCACTGAAGGTCTCCCTCCTGCTCTCTGCAATGACATTTTTCTGTGTCTAGCACTAATAAGTGAAGGGGAGGAATGGGAGACCAGAGCTAGAGGGACATAGTGGTGCCCGTTCAAGTCCCATATGAAGCCTTGGGAATGTGATGGGGTCCCTGACCTGTGAGTTCGTCCCTGTGCTCTGTCTTTGTTTTGCTCTTCTCTCATTCTTGACACTCAGCGGCAAGTGTCAGCGTGGTTGTGTGTCCCCTTCCCTAGCTCCTTCCACGCTGGGCCCCACTCAGCAGCTCTGCTGACCATCTTCCGCTGCTTTCCCCTGTCACCCAAAGCTTGAAGCACAGCGAAAGGGCACACAAGCATTTCAAATTGTCTTTTTGATACTTTCAATTTATGAGTATGATTGCAGTTCATTACGTGTATGCGCCATTTCAGAGAGAGACTTCTCACTCTGGTGTGGAGAAGACAGTTTCAAGAGCTCCAAATACCTCCAATGTATATGGGCCATGGAGGTGCCCCTTCAGAGATATATTTTACTATTGACAAGAAGTAGAGTGTTGGATGTTAATTTGCTGTAAATGGAACCTCTATCTTGAGGTTCCTTCTATTCTAATTTGTTGAGGGTTTTTAAAAATCATGAATGGCTATTGAATCTTATAAAAAACTTTCCCTGCTTATATTGATATAATATATTTCTCTTTTGTCAATTGCATTAATTGCATTACATTAATTGTTTTGGGTATTTTGAACCATCCTGCGTTCCTGGAGTTAATCCCACTGATCATGTTGTATATTCCTTTTGGATGTAAGTTTAGATTTAGTTGGCTAAGATTTTGTTGAAGATCTTTACATCAAAATTTATTTGGGATATTGAAATGTCATTTTCTTTGCCAGTAATATCTCTGTTTGATTTTGGAATTAGGGAAATGTTGTCTTCATGCAAGCTTTCAGAAGAATTCCCATTTTTTTATATTTTGGAAAGACCTAGGAGTATAGGTAATAATTCTCTGAAAATTTGGAAAAATTCACTAGTAAGCACATCTGGCTTGTAATTTAATTGTTAGTGAACTTTTATTGAATCACCATGTAATACAGTTACAAACTTTCATGATTCAGCTTCAGTCATACAATGATTAAGCAACCCTCCCTCCACCAGTGCACATTTTCCATCACCAATGTACCCAGTATCTCTCCTGCCACCCCCCACCACATCCCACCTACTGCCTCTGCAGCAGGCACCTTCCTTATTACTTTCCTTCGACTTTTGGGCATTATAGTTTGCGATACAGTTACTAAGAGGCCACCATGTTTCGTCCTTAGTCTACTGTCAGCACACATCCCCCAACCTGGGTCATCCCTCCAACCATTACTGACTTAATGGTTCCTTCTCCATCCTAACTGCCTTTTTACCAGTATATGAGGCCGGGTTCCAGCTTCCAAACTGTGGAGCAATCCTCCTGGCCCATATCTCTACAGTCTTTAGGTGATTTTTCAAAAAAAATAATTTTTTTAATGAATCACCATGAGATGCAGTTACAGACTTACATACTTTCGTGCTTCCGTTTCAGTCATAAAATGATTGAGTACCCATCTCTCCACCAGTGCCCATTCTCCACGAACAATGTTCCCCAATCCCTCCCATCCGATCCCCCTACAGCCCCCCCCCACGTCTCTCTATCTGGGTATTGATTTTATAGCCTGCGACATTACTGTACAAGTCTAAGAGTTTCTTGATAGAGGCTATAGGCTTCTCTAGATACAGTATCATATCGTCTGCGAATAGTGAGAGTTTGATTTCTTCCTTTCCTATTTGGATGCTCTTGATATCTTTTTCTTCCCTAACAGCTACCGCAAGTATTTCCTGCACTATGTTGAACAGAAGTGGTGAGAGTGGGCATCTATGTCTTTTCCCTGATCTTAAAGGAAAGGCCCTTAGTTTTTCCCCATTGAGGATAATGCTTGCCATAGGTTTGTGGTAGATGGCTTTGACTGTCTTGAGGAACGTTCCTCCAAAACTCATTTTGCTGAGAGTATTCATCAGGAATGGATGTTGGATCTTGTCAGATGCTTTCTCTGCCTCTATTGATATGATCATATGGTATTAATCTTTATTTGGGTTAATATGATGGATTATATTGATTGATTTTTTAATGTTAAACCATCTTTGAATCCCTGGATTAATCCCACTTGGTCATAGTGTATGATCTTTTTGATGAATTGTTGGATTCTATTTGCTAATATTTTATTGAGAATCTTCGCATCAGTGTTCATCAAGGATATTGGTCTATAATTTTATTTGTTAGTGGTGTGTTTGTTTGCTTTTGGTATTAGGGAGAGATGTCCCTCATAGAAACTGTTTGGGAGAGTTCTCCTTGAGTATGTTGCAGGCTATTTCCTGGTAAAGCTTGAGGAGAACTGGCAACAGGTCCTCTATAAATGTTTGGAAGAATTTGCCAGTGAATCCATCTGGACCTGGGCTTTTGTTTTTGGGGAGATTTTTGATTACAGTTTTAATTTTCTTGATATTGATGGGTCTATTCAGGTAATCCAAGTCTTCTTGGTCCAGTCTTGGGAGATTGTAGGAATCAAGGAATTCATCCATTTCTTTTAGGTTTTCTTGTTTCGTAGCATACAGACTTTCAAAGTAGTCTCTGATAATGTTTTGAATTTCAATGGTTTCTATTGTGATGTGCTCCTTTTCATTTCTGATTCGGTTTATTAAGGTTCTCTCTCTCCTTTGTGAGCCTTGCTAGTGGTTTATCAATCTTGTTTATTTTCTCAAAGAACCAGCTCTTGGTTTCATTGACCTTTCGGATTGCTTTCTGGGTTTCTATATCGTTAATTTCTGTTCTAATTTTTATTATTACTTTCCCTTGGTCTGGTTTGGGTTCATTTTACTGGTTCCTTTCTAAGATATTGAGCTGTAAATTCAAGCTCTCTATGAAGGCCCTTTCTTCCTACCTGAGGAATACTTGCAGAGCTATAAAATTTCCCCTTAACACAGCTTTAGCTGCGTCCCAGAGGTTCTGGTAGCTTGTGTCTGCATTCTCATTTGTTTAGAGGTATCTCTTGATTTCTTCCTTGATTTCCTTCCACACCCACTCATTGTTCAACAATGAGTTGTTTAATTTCCAGGTCTTCAATTTGGTGCTCCACGTCTGTGTGTGATTAGCTTTTATCTTCAATGCATCATGGTCTGAGAAGATGGTTCATACAATTTCTATTTTCCAGATTCTACTGAGGTATGTTTTGTGGCCCAGTTCATGGTCTATTTTGGAAAATGTTCTGTGTGCACTGGAAAATAATGTGTATTTTTTCTTTTTTTGGGTGTAAATCCCTGTATAGGTCTATTAGGCCACTCTCTTCCATTTCTTCCCTCAGAGTCAGTATTTCCTTGCTGAGTTTTGTTCTTGTCGATCTATTCAGAGGTGATAAGGCGGTGTTGAAGTCTCCGACCACTATTGCGCTGCTAGCAATGTCCTCCTTAAAGTCTGTTAGGAGTTTTAAGTACTTAGCTGGTCGCTCATTAGGTGCGTATACATTTAAGAGTGTAATTTCTTCCTGTTGTACATATCCCTTGATGAATAGAAAATGACCTTTGCTGTCTCTTCTAATAATTTTTCAACCTGAAATGTATGCTGCTGGATACTAGTATGGCCACCCCAGCTTTTTTTCACGGAGTTGTTTGCTTGCAGGATTGTTTTCCATCCTTTGACTTTGAGTCTGTGTTTGCTCTAACTGTTCAGGTGTGTTTCTTGTAGGCAGCAGAATGTTGGGTTGAGTTTCTGAATCCATTTTGCCACTCTGTGTTTCTTGATAGGTGCATTTAGGCCATTGACATTGAGAGAGATTATTGTCATGGGGTTTTTTTTTTCATCTTTCTGTGGGTTTTTTTGTTCTTGTAGGGCTTTTCCTTGTCTTACAATAGCCTCTTTAGTCCTTCTTTTAAGTTTGGCTTTGAGTCAATGAAGTTCCTGAGCTGTTGTTTATCCATGAAATAGTGTATGGTTCCTTCGAGTTTAGTGAGAGTTTATCGGGATAAAGCATTCTTGGTGAGGCGTTCATTTTGTTGAGTTTTTTCATTATGTCCCACCATTGTCTTCAGGCTCAGAGGGTTTCCTTTAATAGGTCTGCTGTAATTCTAAGGGGTGCTCCTTTGTATGTGATTTCCTTCTTTGACCTTGCTGCTTGCAGTAATGTGTCTCTGTCCACACCAACCGTTATTCTGACTATGATATCCTTGGAGTCTTTTTATTTGGGTCTCCTTTTGCTGGTACTCTTTGGAGTCCTTGGATCTGGATGCCTGCCTTCTCCAGCTCTGGGAAGTTTTTAGCAGTGATGACTTTAACTGTGTTTTTTCGTTGGGATTACTTCCCTGTGCTTCTGGTACTCCAATGTTTCTTATATTGTTCCTCTTGAGATTATCCCCTAAGACTCTGATTCACTCTAGAGTTATTTTGAGGTCTTTTGCCATTATTTGTTGTTGTCTGTAAGCTTTATGCAGCTCATCTTCAAGCTCACTGATTCTGTCTTCGGCTGTAACCATTCTACTCTTGAGGACACCTACTGAGATTTTTAATTCATATACCGATTCCTTTATTTGTGTGACTTTTCTTCATAGTTTTGAAATGTCTGCTCTTATTTCTTCCTGCATTTTCTTGGTGGACTGTTCCAATGCTTCATTCATATCCTCCCTTAATTTATTGGATGTCTATTCCATGTTTGCTTTGAGTACGTCAATTATCCTTAAGATTTCCTCTCTTAATTCTTTATCTGAGAGGTCGTATATGTGAGTAACCCCTGTTGAGGCTTCTGGAATTTTTTCTTCATCCTTTCTTTGTGGTGGGGGTGGATTTTCACTGTTTCTTCATATTTTTATGGAAGTATAGAGTTGGCACCTTTTAGTTTTCTACCCATATTCCCTCTTGCTGCCGGTGGGTATCCTGGATGAGCTAAGTTGAAGATGGCAGCCTTTTTAGTCTTCTAGAATACTTCCTTACTCTAAAGTGCTCCTCCTGGTTTATGTGGGCATCTAGACTTGAGGCTATGCTCTCTTTACAAAATTTTGTGCAGCTTCTATTGTTCACTGACAGTTTTTGTGAAGTTAGAATAGGCTAATGGACTATTGGTACAGAGTGATTGAGATGGCCAGGGTGATTTTGAAATAAATAAGTTATATGGATTGTGATCAAAGTCCGAAAAAAACAACTGCAGCCACTCTGGCAGGAGGCCACGCTCCCTTTTGAAACAAAGCCCCCTGAGGTACAGGTCACTCCCCCAGTAACCTCATCCTGGACAGGAAGGGCAGGTCGGTGGGCGGGGAGGGACGAAGGGCCAGCATGCTCACACACACCTATCCAGGGGATAGGTGGAGCGTGGGACAGCAGCCAGTGATGCAGTGATGCTCAGACGGGTCGCAGGGCGGGCAGGTCAGGCGGCGGGGAGGGACAAAAGGGCCAGCGTGCTCACACACCTAGCTTCTTTCCTTATATTTCTTATTCGGGCAGCATGTTGCTCTTTTAGTAATTTTACTTTTTCCTCCTTTTCTTCCTGTGACTTAGTGACATATTCTTCTACTATTGAATTTCCTTTTTCAATTGACTATCAAAAATTTCAGTCAATGGGCTGGAGAGATAGCACAGCGGGTAGGGCGTTTGCCTTGCATGCGGCCAACCCGGGTTCAATTCCCAGCATCTCATATGGCCCCCCGAGCACCGCCAGGAGTAATTCTGGAGTGCAAAGCCAGGAGTAACCCCTGAGCATTGCCGGGTGTGACCCAAAAAGAAAAAAAATTCGGTCAAGGCCTCAGCCTTCTGTTTCAGCCTTTCCTCTATGTCCTCATATATGTTATCAGTGAAGCCGGCATTGTCGTAGATCATCTCCTCTATAGCTGCATCAGCTCCTGCACCTGAGCTTCCTTCTCAGCCTGTCTGCTCTGTTGCTGAAGGCACAGCAGTGGCTCCCACACTCCTTGACCATGTTTTTTAGGTTCAGGTCGGTGTCTGCTAAGAAGTCACGTAGGCTTCTGTCCCCAAATCTTCTTTGCGAGTGAACATGACGATCATGTGTCTTGTGACCGACTCCTCAAAGAGAGCCTTGATCATGGCAAAGAATTTCTGCTCTTCCTCTATCTAGAGGTTCAGCTGCATCACCAGAATGATGGTTTGAGTGCCAGGGGAGGACTAGAGGATGTGCTTGCTGATCTCCTTGCAGGTGGTGTCCAGCTTCTCCTTGGTGTCAAAGAGCCCTGGGTTGTCCACGACCAGAATGTTGCTCCCCTTTCATTCCCAGAACACTTTCTGGCATTTCTGGGTAACAGAAGTGTCAGAGAGTTTTGAAACAAATTTGTCTTCCCCAAGAATGGTGTTGGCTGTAGCACTTTTACCATTTCTGGTTATCCTGACGAGGACAATCCTCAGGGCCTTGGATTGAGGGTCGTCCAACCAAGGGTCACCCATGGTCTACAGCAGGTGCTGCACTTACATGGCACTTGACCTAAAGGAAGGGAGGAGAGAGGAACACAGTCCATCTTTACAGGGGAAAACCCCATTTTCTTATATATTTTCTTCCCCAAAATTTGTGATGGTCTCTAATACATACTGATCCCAGTAAAGTAAGGCAATGAAATCAACAAAGTAATGGAGGAACTTTACCTCATAGAGTTCCAGGTCCAGATGGAGTACACATTTAATCCACCAAAGAAAAGATCAGCTCAATGCTGTTCCAAGTATTTTTATCATCAAAAAGAGTAAAAATGCTCAATTATTTCAATGAGACTGTGTAATATCGTTTCCAGGGGTTAGTAGCTCTTCACCCCAAAAGAGGAAACACGTCATGTCTCATCATAAACATTGAATAAAATACTTATCATATAGTAAGGCACTAAAATGAATTCAATGTCATTTATAAGAGAAGTATTAGGGTGTTTAAACATAAGCAAATTGAATTTGCAGCATTAATAGACTGAGAACAAAAGTTCCCTGGATCCAGAAGTGCATAGAGCCAGGCCAGCACTCTCATGTTAAAACACCATAAAGTGCAATTAATATACTCCTCCAATTTAAGTTTGTAAATAAGGAAATTCAAATTTTATTACTTCTTTACTTTTTCTGTAGCTAAAGTTCCTAAGTGCAAACTGCAGTCATGGGGAGGAGAGTGTAAAGCAGTCCAGATGAGTAAGAAGGAGAAGAGCAATAGGTGAGGATCAGCAATGGGAGACTCAAACATTCTAGTTTCCACCAGTGGATTAGCAGGTGCATCCACAGAGGAGCTAGAATTTAGAATGGCTTCACCCAGGGCCTCTCAAGGTCTTCAGGTTCAATTCAGCTGAGTGGTTTCCATAGACACTCACTAGGGCTTCATGTCACGTTATGGCAGATGGAGCACACAGCTACGCGGGAACAACTCGAGGCATGTGGAAAGGCTCCTGTTGCATCTACTTTTAATCATTCAAATTCTGAATGGATTAGAAACTGAAGTGTATGACTAAGTGCATATAAATAAAAGAAGAAATCCATGCAAGGTATGAGAGGACAGAACTTCTAGGATTTTCAGTAGAAAAATGAAAGACTCCTAATTTTGATTACACTCAAAATGATACCAGATGACAAAAACTGCCACCATAGAAAGATTAAATTGCAACATCCAACTAGAAAAAATTAATATATACAAAATCCATCCATTTGAAATAGAGTTTGATTAATTTTTGCACAATTGTATAACCTCCAGCTTCGTCAGAAATCAGGAGTTAGTTCCCTTACCTTCTGGAAGCAATCACCCCTCTCCTCTCGACTGTCCAAAACCCTGAAATCAGCTTCTCTCACTGCAGTAACTTGCTCTTGGCCTCACAGGAATGAATGGGATGAGATGTGGCCTTCATGGGTGATACCGTTCCTCATCTTTTCTTTGAGTATTCATTCATGCTGCCATGTCCATTTTTTTCTTCCCTTTTATTGATCACTATAGATCCATATTATCCACACTACTCATACTATCCATACTGTTTACTGTCACTGTATCACTGTCATCCCGTTGCTCATAGATTTGCTTGAGCGGGTACCAGTAACATCTCCATTGTGAGACTTGTTTCCTAGAAATGCCAAATGCTTTACAAACGGGAGACTTAAACAACGGAATTATTCTTTTCAACTATATTGGAGACTGGAGACCCAAGCCAAGCTCTGTTTAGGGCCAGGATCCCTCCGTGGGCTTTGGACGAGCCTCTTCCAGCTCCTTTCTTTGCCTTCGCCTCTGGTGTGGCCAGTGATTCGGAGGTTCCCTTACTAACTCTTTTATCATAGTATTCTCTTCACATCTGCAAGCTGTGCATTTTGGATGAAAGATCAGCCACTCTCAGCGTGACCTTTCCTCAACCAGTTATACCTGCAATCATCTTTGATCTCTTTAAAACACATCATGAGGCTCTAAAGTTAAAACTTCTAGGGCTCTGGGTTGGAGTCAGAATATAGCGGGAAATGCACTTACCTTGCACGTGACTGACCTGCATTGAGCCCCCAACACCACAGAGTCTCCAAACAGACTATCTCAACAATGTTGAAAGGATTTAGCTGTGTTAGTTCAGTTATTTGTGAAAATAAATGATGATTTTCATAAAATGTTTTTCTTGACCCAGGGTCCATTGTTCTCTATTTTATTTATATCCATGTTTATATTATTATTGTTTTGTGGTTATTTGTTTGTATATAGTATTTTATAGTATCTTATACCTCTATACTCATTTCTAAACTGTTTTTGAACAATTAATATTTTCTGCCTTTCCTGGCAATTTTTTTTGCTTTTTGGGTCACACCTGGCGATGCATAGGGGTTACTTCTGGCTCAGTTCTCAGGAATTACTCCTGGCAGTGCTCAGGGGTCCGTATGGGATGCTGGGAATCGAACCTGAGTTGGCCGCATGCAAGGTAAGCCCCTACCCGCTGTGCTATCACTCCAGCCCCCCTGGCAAAATCTTAAATCAGTGTAGGAATTTTTTTAAAGGCTCTGCTAAGATATTGATAAGGAAAATCAAAATGACTTGAATCCACGGAGAATTGCCAGTTAATACTGAGGTTTTGACCTCACAAACATGTTTATGGAGATCCCTATTATCTTTTGAATTTATCAGTGAATAGATCACTTTTTAATTTTTAAAAAAAATTTATCTTCATAAAAAGTTCACAGTAATATATTGCATTCAATATTTCAACACCTTGCAACTTCCCAACACCATTATTTCCAAATTTCCCACCACCACTCAAGCCTGCCCCACAGGCAAATGCTAGATAATTTATTCTGTATTATTTGTTATGAATGGTATAAGATGTCTGTAAGGGTCTAACTCACAGTGATTCAACAAAAAAGTGTATAAGAAAACTTGTGAAAACGAAGTTTCTGATTCAGTGGGAGTGGAGAGGAGCTGAGAATCTGCATTCCCAGCACATTTCCAGGCACGAGGGACCGAGTCCTGCTGCTCGACCAAGTCTACTCTGCGGTAGCCTGGACTAGCGCTAATACCCTGGGTCTGAAAGAGTGAAACGAAAGACGCTTCTTGACAAGAGTTTCCTATGATCCAACTGTTTCGAATGCCAATCAAGCAACACCCCACAAATGATGGAATAAGGACAGCAGCATATTTTAACCAAAGATCTGGCATCCCTTAGTAAAGCGGGAGACCGTCACAGGGAATTGAGGCCAAAGCTGAGTTTTCTATTCTTTTCCAACCCAGTAAAGGAGAGCTCCCTATACACTGGCCAAAAGGAATTAGAGCCCAGCCGGGAGAGGAAGCCAGAGCAGCAGGGCTGAGGGGAAGCCGCCCAGACTAGCTTTCTTGAAGAACATTTGTGAGTTCATAAAATTGTCTGGGTGCTCTGATTATGCATCTGCGTTCAGTGTCCCAGATCCACCACCCCTCTTCCCCAGAGTTCCCCAGCAGAAAGACAGAGCGACAGGGACACAGGGAGATGGAGGATCACAGCCTGATGGTGAAATTTGTCCATTTAATGCAGAGCTGCTTAGCATACTTAGAACAGCTGATGGGGAGTGAGGTATAGGAGCTAGGTGTGATTGATCAGTTATGTAGGTAAGACATCTGGAAATTTACATTCATTGTTAACATAGATAAGATATCTGAAAATTTACATAGATCATTTACATAGATAAAACACTGGAAATTCTTTGTTGGGGAGATTGACAATAGGTGACCCTCTGTCTCTCAGGGCCATCTACATGGCTTTTATCTTTCTTTCTAGTTGTATATCTTATCAATATTTGAAGTGGTTTGGATAAACACAGTAAGAGACAAAGATCTCAATGTTGCATGAATATTCATGCAATTGGAGGTGCTGAGACAAGGAATGCAGAAGAAATGTATGTCATGGAGGGTTCAGGTTCTCTCTGACTCTGAGACAAAGGTAGGGAGCCCCGTAATCTCCTTTTATTGATCATGGTACCCTTTAAGGGTGCAATACAGTGACATCACCGAATGCATCAAAAGAAGTTACAAGAACATTGAGGCAGTAGTACAGGTATCTTTTCCTTGAATCTGCAGGCCAGTAATTGTGGCCTCCAGAAAGAAGATACAAAACCAGAAACAAATCCTTTCTTGGGCTACAAGCACTTGTATTTACATCCCAAAGACAAGGTTGGGCTGCCACTTGAAATCTACATTTCAAATACAAACTAGGAGCACCTGAAGTCTACATCCCAAAGACTAGGCTGGGCCAGAGCCAGCAATGAACAATGTCAAAGATATGGCCTGGCTAGCACCTGAGATCTGCACGTCTAAGACCAGCCAGGCTTCTGTGAGAAAAGGAAAACTGGCCCTATCAATATACAGAAATTATTTTCTGAAGGTAGCTTGAAAGGGGAAAATGTTCCTCTCTGTTGTACAGTTCAGTCTACATGGGCTCTCCCTGATAGCTCAGTCCATCCCCAACATCTCAACAGTTAGATCTCTGGGCTCAGTGAGCAAGAAAGGCTTTTCCCTAACTCCAGGCTAAGTCTCCTCAGGGCAATTCAGCTTCTCCTTCCCCATGGGGTCCTCTCTTGTAAGCCATAGCTGCTTTCACCAAGATCATGCGTTTATGCATTCTAGACTGTCCCATTTCGGTGCTGGGTAGCTTTGCCACTTGCACTGGGGCAATCCAGGTCTCATGGGGGGACCTCCCTTTTGGGGTAATAGGAATTAAAACAACTGAAGCCTGAGACAAGTAATTATGACCAATGCCCAGGAGTAGATATATTTCAGAGCCAATCAACTCCCAAATATTAGGAGCATTGCATTCATGGTCTTTCTGTGTTTAACCAAAGAACATTGCTCTATAGTGTGCAATAATGCTGGTTTGTGCTTCCTCCTCTGACTCAAGGAGTTTAGGTTTGTAGGGTGATACCGATCACAGTGCTCCTGAAGCACCTCTATTCCTCTGTGTTTATTGGAATGTACCTCTAAACATTTTAGGATAACATTGGTATGTCCTATTTCCCTTGTGACAAGGACCTTAGGTTTATCACAGTGCTCATGAGGCACTTCCATTCCACTGTGTTTGTCTGTAAACTTTTCTCTGTGCTCTCTTCCCTAACCAGTCTATCACCTTTTCCCCCAATCAGACTCTGTTAACTCGTAAGGTTAGATTCCTCAGAAATCTATGATTTTATGTTTATGAATGAAATATTGCTTTTCTCATTCTTTTATGTCCTTTTGCATAGATTACTTTAAAGCTATGTCCTTTTTGTATAGACACAGGAAGACACTTAACATTTGTACCTTGGGAGTTAATTGATTCTGAATAATATTCACTCCGGGCAACTGCTTTCTTGATATAAGCCTCAGTTGTCCTTAGTTCCTAGCACCCCAAAAGCAGGGTCCCGACGAGGGACTGAATGGACCCAGGGCAAGCTGTGAGCTACTCTGGCATCGAAATGGGCCAGGCCAAAGTGCCATAATACTCAACTTTGAGTTAAGAGTGTGGTCATGGACAAATGCTGTCATGATCCAAAAGTATCGACGAGATTAGGACCCTGCTGGGGATAGGAAAGCCTAATGTGGCCTGAGCACTGTAGTCTGAGATGGCCTCAGAAGAGCAATTCTATAAGCTGAATGTATCTTTTATTGTGTCAATACAAAATGACTGATATTATGAATATATGTTTGTTGGACTACAGAAAGGAGAAACACACCCGTAATTGGAATTTCAGTCTTGAGAGAGTCCTCTTGATGGATGAGAATCTGCCCTAGAAGAAGCTTTTTCTGAAGAAAGGATTTTACCTATGTGTAGGCCCCAACCTCTCCTGTTTGGAGATTTAACTAAGCTGTAAGAGTGGGCTGAGGAGGCAGAAGGAGAATGAAGTAGCATATGGGAGGAAGAAGCAGGAGCAGAATCAAAGGAGAATGGAGAGGAGATGGGAAAAAACGGCAACTGACACCAATTCGCCTGGCCCTCATTCCCTCCTTCATCTTCTCTTTGCCATCAGCCTCCCTGGGGTGGGGGAAGCGGCGTGAGACTACTACTAAACATGGGTGGTGAGAGAGATAGAGTGTCTCTGCCCTTTAGTCGATACACATCTGGCATCCCTGCGCACACCTGAACCTCTAACCGGTGTGCGATGAAAGGTAAGAACACCATTCGGTAGACTCCCACTCTAGAGAAGTTTAGTAGGAGAACAGGATTTTGTGGTGCGGCGAATTAGATTATTACTATTACTAGCCATACTCCCCCAGTAAGATGGCACAAAAACAGTGCTGCGTCAAGCCCTTTCAATATTTTTCGTGCCAAACTGAACAAGGCAAGTTCTTTATTGACTTGATTAAGCATTTTGCACATAGAACTGGACATCATGTTTCTCAGGACCAACTCTGGTCCTGCCTAAAAACTGTCTACAAATTTCATTTTTGGTTTCCAGATAAGAGTACTTTGGATCCTAAAGTTTGGGAAAAGATTAAGAATAATGTCTTCAGGGAATTTAAAGAAGGGACTCGGATCTCCTGAAAATTCTGGGTAACTTGGGGAGTTGTTAATTCCGTTCTTAAGGCTTTGGAAGGTACCTCCGAAGAGGAGGATGTTAGGTCTACTATGGGAGGCTTTCGTCAGGCGCTAAACAGAGAGGATCTTAAATTGGAGGATGAAATGAAGAAAGTTCCTACCACTGAGAGAGCTACATCCTTGGCTCCCATACCCAAGCCTAGAAAGAAGTCCTATGCTCAATGCTTGGCTGCTCCAATACCCAAGCCCTGAAAGAAGCTCAACACATTTCCAGTGGAACCACGTTCTCAGAGTAAAAATCTCTGTGATGCTGGTGATTTAACGTTCCCTACTGGTGTCAAGCCAGAGATTCCCCCATCTCCTCTGTATGACTCCACTTCCAGTGCATCAGAGGAAAGTGATGGGTATGATGAGCCAGCTACCACTTCCTCAGATTCTGAGTCTGAGAGTGGCTTGGTAGAGAAGGCTTCTCACAGGAGCCGCCGCTCTCAGCCGAGTGGCCTCCAGGCCACTCGGGACATGATCCTGATAGAAGTTTACAGCAGAAACCTTTAAGTAGTCAGTGAGCCAGACCTCATGAGCTCCATCTCTTTTTTCCCATCCAGCTGGAGGAAGATCAGTCTCTGTCTTATGAAGGGTTAAGAATGGATTCACTCAATCATTTCAAAAAGGCCTGTGCCTCATACAAACCTACATCTCCAAGCTGTAGGGAGCATATTACAGGCTGGAGTAAAAAGGCTTATTGGGTGCTCAAGATTTTCATTTGGTCGCTAAGACATGCTTAAGCCCTTCTCAGTACATGCAGTGGAGAATATGGTTCAGTGATAAGGTCAAGGCAAAACTTGAAATCCTAGGCCATTCTGGGCGAAAATGTTCAGGAATTGAATTAGTTTATGAGATATTAATATCACTGTATCACTTTTATCTCATTGCTCATCAATTTGCTCGAGCGGGCACCGTAATGTCTCCAAGTGAGACTTGTTACTATTTTTGGCATATTGAATATGCCAAGGGTATCTTGCCCGGCTCTGCCATGTGGGCGAGATACTCTCGGTAGCTTGCCAGGCTCTCCGAGAGTGATGGAGGAATCGAACCCAGGTCGGCCACTTGCAAGGCAAACGCCCTACCCACTGTGCTATTGTTCCAGCCCATGAGATGTTAATAGGTTAAGGAAAATGGCATGACCCTAAAAAACAAGTCACCTTACCTCGTGCTGTTTTTGCTCACGTCGATGAAGCCGCCCTGTGGGCCTGGGAGAAGATTGATGCAGATACTGAATTTAAGGGAAGCTATATAAAGATTGTTTAGGGTGCCTAAGAACCTTATGCAGACTTCATAGGGAGGTTGACAAAGGCCATTGAAAGGCAGGTTAAGGGTAAGGAAACTCAGGAGCATTTGTCAAAACATTTGGCCTTTGAAAATGCTAATGAGGATTGCCAGGTCATTCTGTGCCCCATTAAGGAGAAGGAGGACATGATGGGGTACTTGAAGGCATGTCGGAATGTTGGTTCTATCATACATCAGGCCTGTATTAATGATGTTGAGGCCTATGCCATACAGAGGCGAGATCAAACAAATGTTTTAATTGTGGGAAACCAGGCCACCTTCGTAAGGACTGCAGGGTGCCTCCCTACCATGCTACTGTGAGAGCACCACCTGAACCTTGTCCTCGATTCCGTAAGGGAAACCATTGGGCCAGAGATTATCACTTCAATTTTGATGCAGCTGGTGACTCCAATTCGGGAAACTTGCAGTGGGGTCAGCCCCAGGTCCCGTAAAATCAGGGGATATTCCCAGCCATAGCCCTTCCCCCCAATGTGGAGTTTTAGAGCTTCAGTCAGTAGATTCATTGCAAACAGCCATGGCAGGGAGCGCTCCTTGGATTTTCCCTGCCCTGATATAGTTACCATCTCTCCGAAACAGAGTCCGTACAGATTAAATTTTGATGCAAAGGGACAAGATTTGAGCCCCCAGGTAGAAAGGGACTTTGCTGAAGTGAATCTTACCAGCAGCACATCAGGTTTTCATGGTAGTCTGGAAGATTTCCTGACAGTGAAGGTAAAGGCATCTCCAAACCCTAACTCCATTCCTAGGGGCTCACCGACAAGAAGTTAAGTTTGGGGAACAAGAATCTATTCCGTGTATGTGAAGCTGAATTCTGTACCTAATGTGCATCAGGTTTTGATCCAGGACAAAAGTGAGGAACTTTGGAATCAAAGAGTTTTGTGTATTGGTGAAATTGTGCTGGCAAACCAAGCAGAACTTTGTGTAAAAGGGCTCAGCTACCCTGAGGGCCCTCAGTCAGTTCAGAGGTGGAAAAAGCCTTCTCTACTTTCCATTCTTGATTCCCAAGAACATCTTCCAGGAACTCAATCTGGACAACCAACTCTCAGGTTTCTTTTTTCAATTTTTTAAAAAAATATTTTATTGAAACACCGTGAGAGCAGTTACAGAGTTCTTGGTTTAATTCTCAGTCATACAATGACAAAACACCCAACCCTTCACCAGTACACATTTTCCACCACCAAAAACCCAGCATCCCCCCCATCCCACACCCTTCCCCTACCTGTGTGTCACGATTTCCATGTTACTCTCTCTCTACTTTAATTACACTCAACATTTTGACACCAAACCCACCATTATAATTTGGAATTTTACCCCAACTCTCAGATCTGCCAGAAAGGTAACATTAGCTCTGTACCACTGTCACCCCGTTGCTTATCGATTTGCTTGAGTGGGCACCAGTAACGTCTCCATTGTGAGACTTGTTGTTACTGTTTTTGGCATTTCAAAGATGCCACAGGTAGTTTTCCAGTCTCTCCTGAAACATTAGACAATTTGTTTTCTATTGCTGATTATGAGTTACATATGATGATGTGCGACCACACTAGTGGTTGTGCGATTTTAGAATTCTGAAATTTTAATAATTAAATCTAGAGGGATTTCTGCCAAAAGCCACTGTGTTCTGAGCTGTGTTTCTGAGACTCTGGGATTATGGTCAATAAACAGCTCGATCAGCAGCCAGAGGGCTCATTCGTGGGTGGCAACTCAGGGTCTCGTGGGGGGAGGGGAGGTTGAGGAAGAACCGGCTCCGGTTCCGCCCCCATCCCATGAGAACCCGAGGTCCTCATCATTGTGGGTCCCTCTGTGGTTGTCCCTAGGCCTCTGAAAGATGGTGGCAGTGACCGAGCCACTAGGGAAAGAGGCCAAGGCATGAAACTCTTTCCCACCTGGGGTGGTCCGTCACTAGACACCTAATGTGTAGTCCAGATGCATTTCTGCCAAAAGCCACTGGGTGATGAGCTTTGATCCTGAGTCTCTGGGATCATGGCCAATAAGTAGCTCGATCAGCAGCCAGAGGGCTTGTTCGTGGGCAGCAACTCGGGGTCTCATAGGGCTGGGGGTTGAAGGACCTGTTCCGCCCCCATTCCATAAGACCCCGTGTTCCTTGGAACTGTGGGTCCCTCCCTGGCTGTCCCTGGGCCTCTGAAAGATGGCAGTGGGGATCAAGCTGCCAGGGGAAACAGGCAAGGCACAAAATATTCCCACCTGGAGCGGTCCGGCGTCAGAAACCTAATGAGAATTACAGACACATTTCTGCCCAAAGCCGCATGATTGATATCCAGCAATACAATGACTGATCACCTATCCCTCCACCCGTGCAAACTTTCCACCACCAATATCCCCATTATCCCCTTCTTTTCCATTTCAGTCCTTACCCTGCCTCTATGGCAGACAATTGTTCAGATACTCTCTAGTTTTGGGCATTATATTTTGCTTAGATATTCCAACCACCACTCAAGCCCGCCTCTAGGAGCAGATGCTAGATCATCTATTTTCAATTTCTCATTTTGCATATCAGGAAAGATCATGTGGCCGCATAAGTAGCTGCGTGGTTCAGAGAAATAGTCCTGGTCCCCACATACCGGAGCCATACTTGTAGAAGCTCATGGTTGCTGGGATCCAGCTTGAGAAGGTGGGGAGACTGCACACGCTCCATCTGGGGCACCTCGGTGATATCAGCTCAGTTTGGGGCCCAGAGAATTCTCCAGTGTTGCGGTGTCCACCAGCCAGGATTCTTCACTGCTGAGTGTGGCAAGATAACCTCAGTTTTTTTTTTTTATCAGAACCTGTGGTGATATACCAGTTCCAAGGAAGGTTATACAAAGACTCAGGCTGGTACAGTTTTATTTTGGGGTAAGTAAACTTCCACTTCTAGTTCATGAGATGCCACCTCTGGGAAAATGGCTTTAGGGCCAGTGGGTACGTGGTTATTCTCCCACTCAGCAATTGCTTATTGACCCAGGAGGCACAGATGCTGAGTCTGGTGAGGGACAGAAGGCACTGTCATTAGGATACTTCTGCTTGTGTGTGTATGGTTGTGAAGCAGGTTATTTCTGATATCAGGAAAGAGCTTCCCATAAAGGCTGTAACTTGCCACATTTTTATTTTTCACTCTCCCAAGTGCCAGGACCTGCTAATATCATCCCAGACTCCCCTTATGTTGTTGTTCTCTTCCCTGGTATTGTGATTGTGTCTATAACATCCCCAAACGCTATATTCAACAACTGCTTCAGCATCTACAAGTTCTTTTACAAAAGTGCTCTGAACCTGTTTTTATTACTTGTATCAGATCTCATTCTGATCTTCCTGGATATGTGACTTGGGCACAGTTTTTTTTTAATGGAGGTATGTCCCATTTGACTGCTTGTCCTTCCATTCTTTGCTTTAAATTTTATAAATTTACCTCAAGGAGAGCCGTATACTATACAGCAGCTTAAAGGCATTTTCAGGAAGGTGCACATGCTCAGGAAATTATTAATTCTCCTATTTGACAAAGAATGGTAACAGGGCAACTCCTAATTTGAGGAAAAGACTATTTTTTGTCTTTCAAAAGATAACCTCACTAAGAAACTTTGGGTCTCATTACATCTCATCAGGAGCCAAATTCATCCACCTGATTTAACTCTCAAACCACTGGAGACTCACAACTCTTTAAATTCCAGCCCCAAGGCATTGCCAAGCTGATTTCAGCTGGAAGTCACAAAGAAATCAGAGGAGCCAGCATCAGAAGACCTTCAGCAAAGGCCTCTAGGTCCTTTAACATATCATGAGGTCACATTAAGAGCATTCCTTATAGTCCTCTTTCACAGGTTGTGGATTAGACAACACCAGAACCCTGTCTTTCAGATTAACAATTCCTTCCTTTTACCCTTTCCTTGGAATTGACAGGTGCCTCAGTTCCCGAAGGAGGAAGGAGTGACTTTTAACAGGAACACTGTTTCATTTCTCTTCTTGGATATCCGTTTGTATTGGAGATTTCCCCTGTCTCTTTCTCTACCTCCAGACATGGAGATACACCAAACCCCGATGGCCAAAGCCTCTGATAACTTTTATAAAGTGCTTTTCCCGAACATAAGCTAGGTTGTACATCTATGACTGCCAGTAAAACTGACCAGAAAATGGCTGTATTCCCTGCTGAAGAATTCCTGACAGAAGCTGTGCTGCTCCTGATCCAGTGCTTTCTGAAGTTTATCAGACTCTTAACAGTTGCTTCCCTGGGACTCATTGCAGTGACCACTACTGTGCTGTTGCAGAAACAACTCTTAAAATTTGGATCCGGATGCTTCATTTATTCAGAATGTGACTAAATGACTCTCATCACCCTTGAACAGTGCAGGACAATTGGACACTTTACAACAACTTTGTCAACAACTTTATACATCATGGTGTTTAAATCAAAATTTACAAAGAATTAGGCACTCAGAGATATGAAAAAAATCACTGAAATTTCATAATGATGTACTGTCAGCTAATGACAAATTAGTGAAAAATGAAAAATCTCAAGGTAGGAAGAGAACTTGTGTGTTTGCCTGTAAAACGAAACCAAAAGTGATGGCAAAGTCATGAATTATCTCTGACTTGGCAAAGTCAAAACTGGCTTCTACTCACCCCAGAGAAAATGGACCTTGGGTGCATCTGTGTCCAGTTTTAAAAATGTGAAACAATAGTAGGAAGTGTTTGAATGTCTGTGTAGCTCTTATCATACCCCAAAATTTATTTATCGGGGAAGAAGAATGGAGAACTCAGGTTTGGCCTTCGCTCCCTGTGACTCTACTCTGGGTGACATGTTCTTTCCAGTCTTCCGGACTCTGAGTCTGTATAGGGCTTAGACTGAGAGTTTGGTCAAATTCTGATGATTTGGTCACAGGAGGTTAGTGAAAACAGCCTATTGAAATTCTCATCTGAGAAGTTGAAACTGTCTTAATGATAAGAGCTAGTACAGGGGTTAAGATGATTGAACAGCATGCACATATCACGGTTTGATACCTGGTACCACATATGGCCCCCCAGAGCGATAGCTGAGCTCAGGACCAGGGGTAATTGATGAACACCTCTGGGTATGACCCCAAAACCACAACAAAAATGAAAAAACTCTATATTTACTGGGTTATATATCAGGACAATTCTAAAATTTTTATTTTGGGGGAAGAGGATGGTCACACACTGATATACCCAGTGGTTAGTCCTGGCTCTACACTTACAAGTTACTCCTGGTGGTGCTTGGGGGATCACATGGGATGCCGGGGATAGAACCCGGGGTAGCCATGTGTGTTTGGCCCTGAGTTCAATTCAATTCTAAGTTTCATGGGAGTCTCCATACTGTTTTCCACAGGTCTTGAATCAGAGCACATTCCCACCAACAGTGACTGAGAGTTCTTTCTCACCACATTCCCACCAACAGAGATTGTTCCTACTCTTTTTGATATGTGTCATTCTCACTGGTGGGAGTGATTTCTCATTGTCATCTGGATTTGAATTCCCTAATGAGAAGTGATGTTGCACGTCTGTCTGTCTTCCTGAGAAGTGCATGTGTGCTGTGGTCAATAATGGACCTTCTGTGCCTGACCTATGTCCTGGTGGACCCTCTCCTCACAGACAGGAAGCAACTCTGTGGGAGAGCAGGTGCAGCCGCAGGTTGGGGCAGAGAACAGACCTTCAGGTGACAACAGACAGGACAGTCCTCTGGCCTTTTGGGAGGACAGAGCTGCAGCAGCAGCAGCAACCCTTATCTGTGGTTTGTGATCACAGATGAGAAACTGTTGTTTTCGCACTTGGGGCAAACATTCAAAACTCAAGTTTTAACACACACTCACACACACATTAACCTCTGAGTGACTGATAAGAGAAAATGAAAGCGTCTCAGATGGGCAGAGAGGAAGTGACTTGCTGACAGGGTTCTGTGAACACTGGGGAAAGGGTGAGGAAATGGGCTGAAAAAAGACTGAATGATGTTTCGGTGAGTGAGAGACTCAAAGGTCAGTGCCAGGCTCCCTCCTGCTCTCTGCAATGACATTATTCTGTGTCTAGCACTAATGGGTGAAGGGGAGGAATGGGAGACGCAGACCTAGAGGGACATGGCTTTGGGTTCAGTTCAGCCCCACACACAACCTTGGGAGTGTGATGAGGGCCCTGGCCTGTGAGTTCATCCCTGTGCTCTGTCTTTGCTGTGCTCTTCTCTCACTCTTGACACCCGGGAGTCAGCGGCAAGTGTCAGCCGTGGTTGTGTGTCCCCCTCCCTGGCTCCTTCCACGCTGGGCCCCACTCAGCAGCTCTGCTGACCACCTGTGGCCGCTTTCCCCTGTCTCCCAAAGCTTGAGGCATAGCTAATGGGCACACAAGCATTTCAAATAGTCTTTTGTTACTTTCAATTTATGAGTGTAATTGCAGTTCACTGTGTGTATGCACCATTTCACAGAGAGACTTCTCACTCTGTGTGCAAAAGACAGTTCTGAGATCTACAAACACCTCCAAGGTATGTGAGCCAAGGATGTGCCCCTTCAGGGAATATTCCAGTCAGAACTGCAGCTCCACTGAAGCCTCTTCCGCACACTCACCTCCTTATTCCCACTGGTGCACAGAGGTTATGTGGGCTGGGGGGACTTCAATCCGGGCAATGAAGTGTTTGAGATGTTTATAGCAATCATTTGAACTCTCAGAGTAAAGTGGTGAGAGGGACTTTGAAGTGAAATACCCTCTGAGTTGTTCGTGATTCCAAAATGCAATGGGGTGTGCTGAAGAGACAGTGCAGCAGATAAGGCGCTTACCTTGTGTGAGCCAACCACATTCAATCCCTGGCATCATGTAGGGTCCCCCAAGCACCACCAGGAAAGGCACCGGAGGACACACAAACCCAGGAGGAAGCACTGAGTGCAGAAGTGTGTGCCCACGCCCAAAATAACCCAAAAGAATACAATGGTGAGTTGTAGCACTTAATATGCAAAGTATTACAGGCTGAAAGAGGACTCTGTGATTTAAAGTGCACCTTAACTCAATCGGCATAAATTGAGAATATCATTTCCCTCTATGGTTTAGGGTTGTTTTTTATGTAGGTTCATGTGCTCTTTTTACATTGCATGCGTTCATCATGTCTTTACCTGTGCACCCCAATCCCCAAGCAAACACAATATTTTGTATCACCTTATTAGAACCAATAGACTCTGTACCTGAACATCCAATATAGAAGCCACTAGACTCATGAGTCTATTAAACACTATGAACTCGTGTGTCTTTACTATGAAAATAAAATCAAATGCTGGTGTTTTCACTATTGACAAGAAGTAGAGTATTGGATGTTAATTTGCTGTAAATGGTCATTCTATCTTGAGGTTCCTTCTATTCCTAATTTGTTCAACGTTTTTTAAAAATCATGAATGGTTATTGAATCTTAACAAAAACTTTCCCTACATATATTGAATATAATATAAGATTTTTCTCTTTTATTTTGTTAATATGGTGTATTACATTAATTGATTTGTGTATTGTAAACCATCCTTGCATTCCAGGAATTAACCCCACAGATCATGTTCTCACAATGGAATGTTCCTTTTGAATGTATTTTAGATATGGTTTTCTAAGATTCTGTTGCATATCTTTACAACAATATTTATTGGGGATATTGAAATGTCATTGTCTTTCCCAGTAATAGCTCAGTTTGATGTTGGAATTAGAGCAACTTTGTCTTCATAGAAGCTGTTGGAAGAAATCCTATTTCTTTGATATTTTGGATGATGTAGGAGTAGCACTGTAGCACTGTCATCCTGTCATTTATTGATTTGCTTGAGCAACATCAGTAACATCTCCATTGTGAGACTAGTTGTTACTGTTTTTGGCATATCGAATATGCCAGTAGTAGCTTCCCAGTCTCTGCTGTGCAGGTGGGATAATCTCAGTAGCTTGCCGGGCTCTTCGAGATGGGTGGAGGAATTGAACCCAGGTTGGCCTTGTGTAAGGAAAACTCCCTACCCACTGTGCTATCGATTCAGTCCTAGGTGTACAGGTAATAATTTTCTGAAGATTTGGAAGAATTCAACAGTAAGCCCCTCTGGCTTGTAATTTTATTTTGGGGGAGGGTTTTTTAATTGAATCATGGTGAGATACAGTTATAAACTTAGATGATTAAGTTTCAGTCATACAATGATTGAGCAATCATCCCTCCACCAGTGTGCATTTACATCACCAGTGTCCCTAGTATCTCTCCCACCAACCCGACCCCATCCCACACAGTGTTTCTGAAGCAGGCACCTTCCTTATTACTCTCTACTTTGGGGCATATTCGTTTGTAATACAGATACTAAGAAGCAATCATGTTTGGCCTTTAGTCTACTTTTAACACTCATCTCCCATCCTGAGGAAAACCTCCAACAATCATTGACTTAGTGGTCCCTTCTCCATCTCAACTGTCTTTTCCCCAGCACGTGTGGCTGGCTTCCGGCTTCCATACCATGGAGTGATCCTCCTGGCCCTTATCTCTACTGTCCTTGGGTGTTAGTCTCATACTGTGTTACTTTATATTCCACAAATGAATGCAGTCAGTCTATGTCTGTTTGGGAGAGTTTTGATTTCATTCAGTTTCCTTAATCAAGATAAGTCTGCAGGTTTTATACTTCTGATTTAGTCTTGGGAGGGTGCCTGAATGTAAAATGTATCTATTACATGCAGGGGCTCCATTTAGGAGTATAAAGTTGTTCATAGTAACCTGTTGTGATATTTTGTATCACATAATTTGTATTTTAACATATTTTAACTCTTATCTGATTTGTTAGGATTATTATTTTTCATGTGTCTAGCTAAATCTACCACTCATCTGCAAAGGGGTGAATATCCAAGGTACATAAAGCACACGTGGCCTAGGATGTGCTGGGTGAAACGGGGCTGCACTTTGACAAGCTGAAGCCGAGGATGTGGGAGCCGGATGTTACCCAGCAGACCAAAAGCTCCAAGAAGACAAGGACTTGGTGGACAAAACCCACCAGTTTCATGAAACGTTTGGTGGTTCAATGGCGCTTGTTGACCAAGTTGCCGAAGAAGCAGAAAGTGAGAAGACGAAGGCTAGCGGGGCTCTGGGCTCGCCCAAATCTACAGCAAAGCAGAGAGAAGCCCCCAGCAGCGACTCCAGCCCTACTCCCAGCAGAGAAGAGGCCGCTAGGAAGGTCTTGGGCTGAATGTGAGGCTTTGTGTCAACGGAAGCAGAACACAGTGAATTTATCAACGAGTTTAGTTTTCAGAAATGATCTGAAAGTTTCGTGTTGTAAGTGGGCAGACACAGACCCAAACCCAAACCCGTCTTTAGAGTCGCAGTGACTTGACAGATGGTCCTTCTGTCTGGGAGGTGGTGTGACGAATGCCTGTCCCAGACGATGCAGTCACGTCAGGGAGCACGTTATAGATGCGGGCAGAGCTTTGCTGTGGCTCCCCGCGTGCTGGTCCCCCAGGCTCCCACGCAGTCCCCCAAACTGTGCATTCCTAGTACGAACGGAGCTCACTAGAACATTAGTGTTTTCTCTCTTTGAAAATCCATAAAACTTTGGAAGAAAAAGCAATAAATTATCGTTTTAAAACTATAACAATGTGCATGTAAACTTAACATGAAATATTTTAAAAAATTAAAAATTTCATCTTATTTTCTTGGTGGTTTCAGTGCAATTACAACACGCACCTTGAACATCTCATTATACCTTCGGTAAATATAGCACTTCACGTACACTGCTAGTGTTTATAATATGACACCTTGACTTTCTTCCTTCGACATTAATTGTTGCTATATATTTGACTTATAATAGATGAATCAAGAAGAAACCCATATATTGATTTTATTTTTCATTCAAGGACAAATTATGTTTTGAGGAAGTTTTGTTTATTTTATGGTCACATCCAAGAATGCTCAGGGCTCACTCCTGGTTCTGTGCTCAGGATTCACGTGTATGGTGCTCAGAGGATAGTGTGAGGTGCCGGAGAGCAAACCCAGGTTAACCGTGTGCAAGGCAAGTATCTTACTTGTTGTACCACTACTCTGACCCCTCAAAGAAAATTTTAACTGATGGAACAAATAGATTTTATTATTTATCCAGCCATTACCTGGATTCTAACTCTTTGGAGATGTCTTATTTGTTCTTCACCAGACTCATCTTATGAATAAGTCCTGCCCATCAGGTTGTTCAATATTCAGATACTGAATAATATTTAATATTAAATTAAAATTAAGTGATATGAGTATTGAAAATATCTTAAAATGCGTTCAAATTTTAATTTAATATTTTTATATTTTTACATATTAAATTTTATACATTTTAGCCCATGTAATTTGCAATAGTGTTTTCAGTCTCATTTTTTATTTTTAAAATTTTATTTAGCACCATGGCTTATGAAATTGTTCATAGTACAGTTATTCAACCACTGTGATCTTCCCTCCACCACTGTTCCAAAATCCCATCCACCCCCGCCATTTGTCCCCTTGGCAGGCTGACATAATTTATTTTATATTGCTTGCTACAGATCAATGCCTAGTGTAATTATTAAAATACAATTCAGTAAAAGAAAATTTATGAAGATTGTTATATCTCACATATGTGTGTTTGCATGTGTGTATGTGTGTATGTGTGTACCTATCTATTTCCATTTTTCCTTTTAGGCACTGTGGTTTGTAATATTGTTATTGAAAGGGTATCTTGTATATCACCTTACCTACTTTCAAATCTTAGTTCTTGCCCAGAGTGTGATTTTTTTAAATTATAATTGAGGCACAGCATTCACAGTTCTTTTAATGATGGTGTTTTGTGCAGTACTGTGCCAACCCCACACCCTCCACCAGAGTCTCCACTTTGTTCAATCATTATCTCAGTAAAAGGACCAGTTTTGTTACACCTAAAAGTGAAACTTTTAAACTTAAAATCTAGACGTTCACATGAACTTTTAAAAATCAAAATATCCATTGATTTTTGTAGGGATTGAAGCCAACATTATTATATGTGAACCTCCCTATTTTTATATAACACCATTCAAATGAATGTTAATGCATGAACTGTGAATATTAGGCACACAAGAAAAAAATTCTATTAGTTGCTCCTTTATCAATTTGTTTAACCATGTAAGTTCCTCAATAACTGGATCACACGATGAGTTATCATGCAGGTGGATTAAGTTAGCGAATGACTGTGTCCACAACTAAGGAGTTAGAGGCTCATCGTCTACAACAATGTGTCAGTAAACATGGTTATGCCACACCACCCTCCCAGACAACATGGGGACCTTATGTTGAAGGTAAGGTCGTATTTCATTTTAACAGAAAATAATATTTGAAAAGCCTCATTGAGTTTGGGTAAGTTAAATTTTTATTTTTAGATTCATTAATATGTTGAATGAAAAACACATTTGGTAGAATGCTCAGGGATGCAGGAGGGATGCGGACAGTCTCTTAGCTTCTGTTGCTTTATTCTCAGAAATCTATTACAGATATTAACTTCGTATTGAATCATTGAGTAAGGCATGCCATGAAAGAAAATTCACTCTAATTCTAGGACCAACAATAGGAGATAAACTGAAAATTATATTACTTCTGAAAAAAAGCCATTAATTTGGAAAAGATGTTACTAATCGTCTTGAAAACATCAGCAAATACGTTCTCTTCAGCTTCTTCCCTTATATTACTTATTCGGGCAGCATGTTGCTCTTTGAGCAATTTTATTTTTTGCTCCTTTTCTCCTGGTGTCTTAGTGACATATTCCTCTTCTACTAGTTGAATTTCCTTTTTCAATTGACTATCAAAAATTTTGATCAAGGCCTCAGCCTTCTGATTCAGCCTTTCCTCTACATCCTCGTAGATGTTATCAGTGAAGCGGGCGTTGTTGAGGATCATTTTCTCTACCAGCTGCATCAGCTCCTGCACCTGAGCTTCCTTCTCATCCTTCCCTGCTCTGTTGCTGAAGGCACAGCAGCGGCTCCCACACTCCCTGACCATGTTTTTTAGGCTCACGTCGCTGTGTGCTATGAAGTCATGTAGGCTTCTGTCCCCCAAGTCTTCTTTGCGCGTGAACACGACGATCATGTGTCTGGTGACCGACTCCCCAAAGAGAGCCTTGACCATGGCAAAGACTTTCTGCTCTTCCTCAGTGTAGCGGTTCAGCTGCAACACCAGGATGATGGCGTGAGGGCCCGGGGAGGAGAAGAGGACGCACCTGCTGATCTCCTTGCAGGTGTTGTCCAGCTTCTCCTTGGTGTCAAAGAGCCCCGGGGTGTCCACGACGAGGATGTTTCTCCCCTTCCATTCCCGGAACGCTTTCTGGCATTTGGGGGTTATAGAGTGGGCAGACAGCCTTGAAAGAAATTTGTCTTCCCCGAGAATGGTGTTGGCTGTGGCACTTTTACCACTTCCGGTTTTGCCCACGAGGACAATCCTCAGGGCGTTGGATTGAGGGTCGTCAAACAGAAGGTCGCCCATGATCCACCACAGGTGCTGCACCTATACGGCACTTGAGCTGAAGGAAGGGAGGAGAGAGGAAAATGATCCTTTTTGAGAGGGGAAAACCACCTTTTTGTGTTTGTTTCCTTCCCGGAAATTTGTGATGGTCTCTAATACTTACTGATCCCAGTAAAGACAGATGCCACTGCTCAATAACCATGAAAAAACAACAAAGTAATTGAGGAGATTTCCCACAGAGTTCCTGGTCCAGATGGGGAACATGTTTAAACCTTTAAACAGCAGATCAGCTCAATGCTATTTCAAGTATTTTTAATCACTAAAATGAGTGAAAATGCTCCATTCTTTCAATGAGACTGTTAATATTGTTTCCACAGGTTAGTAGCTTTTCACCTCTAAAAAGGAAACACATCATGTTTCATCCTGAATATTGATTACAATTCTTAGCATATTGTAGGACGTTGAGAAGGAATTGAGTGTGATTTATTAGAGAAGTGTTAGGGTGTTTAAACATAAGCAAATTGAGTTTTACAGCATCATACACCCCAGTAATAACCTGAAAACAAAAGTTCCCTGGATCCAGAAGAGCATCGAGCCAGGTCAGCACCATCATGTCAAAGCACTGTGAAAGTGCAATTAATATATTACTACAATTTAGGTTTATAAATAAGAAAATTTAAATTTTCATTACTTTTTTTCTTTTTCTGTAACTGAAGGGCACAAATGCAAACTTCAGTCATAGGAAGGAGAGTGTAAAGCAGTCCAGATGAGTAAGAAGGAGAAGAGCAATAAGGGAGGATCAGCAATGGGAGACTAAAACGTTCTAGTTTCCACCAGTGGTTTAGCCGGTGCCTCCACAGAGAAGCTAGAATTTAGAATGGCTTCATTGGGAGCCTCTCACGGTCTTTATGTTCAATTCAGCTGAATGGTGTTGCACAGACCCTCACTAGAACCGCATGTCAGGTTATGGCAGATGGAGCACACAGCTACATGGAGACAACTCGAAGCACGTGGAAAGGCTCCATCTATTTTCTCCTGCCATTCAAATTCTAAATGGATTAGAAACTGAAATATACAACTAATTGCACATAAATAAAAGCAGAAATGCAGGTAAGTTCTTTGTAACCTCGGTGAGAGGACAATAATTCTAGGATTTGTAGTAAAATAATAAAAGACTCCTGACTTTGATTACACACACAAAGATACCATATGATAAAAATCACCAGCATACAAAGATTAAAATACAAATGTACAACAAGGAAAAAGTTTTTCCAACTGAAAAGAGATTCATTTTCTACTCTGTAAAGGAAATTTGAGAGTAGAGCAATGAATGGCCAACTATGAAATAAAATGAAGACAGAAATATAAACCAAGAGGAGAATAAAAACAGTTATCATGCTTCTTAGGATGATGCTAACATCCACTTATAATCAAGAAAATAAAACACTGAAAAATAAAGTATGGAAATAAATGAATATCCCACCCACATACTTTTACTTCCTTTCAGGGTTTGCCAACACTTCAAACATCTGCCCTCCACCAGCACCTCACCCTGCCCACTGCCCACTATGGTCTCACTCTACTCAGCCACGTTAAACGCTGTACTCTACACCGTCACCTCCTCCTCTCCTCCCCACATTCATCCTGACCTCTGCAGTGCGGCTTCCTTCACCCCAGCACACTCAGCCTGACCTCTGTACCCGACTGCTTTCCCTCCACTCCCACCTCCATTTAACAGCAGCACATTATGGCCTCCACTTGAATTCCTTTCAGGCTAATGATCTTAAATTTCACTGATGGCATATTAGATCAGGGGAGGGCAGGAAAAACTAGTTCACCCAGCCGGATGTAATTTCCACCATGTTTCCATAAAGATGAGCTGACAACAAGATTGTAGTAAGGAAATGTAAACAGGAGGGATTCACAAATGTACTTCTGAAAAAATAGCCAATCCTCAACACAAAACCCCAACCTTTTGTCGCATGCAATGACTCTGGTCCATTTTCTCAGTTGGACTTACCCTTTTGAATGAGTTGATGGCGTTCTTAAAATTTCTCTAAAACTTTCTGGAGTGGTCCTTTTGCTTTGACGGTGAGAATGAATTTATTCTTTGGTGTGTGCACCCTCTCAAACCCCTGAGTCAGGTGACTCAGATTGGGTGGAGCCAGCGAAGGAACTTTCAAGAATTAAAGAGACAGAAGCATCTTACCATCATCTGGTGGCTGTTTCTCTGTCCTCACATTGCAGCCTTATCCTCTCTTTTGCCCCTACTGCACCATTACCAAGGCCATCAATATTGGTTGGGGTTAGAATGACAGATCCGAAAAGAGCTTCTGAAATACTAAAACCCAATGTCACCCTGAAGATTCTCTAAACTTCCAGTCAGAATTTGTGGCTTCACCCAGAGAATTGCAGGATCAGTGTTAAATAGAAAAATTTAACCTACATTCACTAACAGGGAATACTTCAAAGAATGCTTAGACATTGGTTTCTAAGAGTTGTATCAATAATAGTACTTTACTGGCTCACACTGAACACCTCTAAGGGCGATTGGAGGCTGCCCTAAGAGCCTCCTTCCCTCTCGGAGAGCTTGGCAAGCTACCGAGAGTATGTCGCTGGCACAGCAGAGAATGGCAAGCTACCCATTGTGTATTCAATACGCCAACAACAGTAACAATGGGTGTCATTCACCTGACACTGAAAGGGCCCCCAGTACGGCAGCATTAAGAAAGATGAGCAAGGAGAGGCTGAAAAAATCTCAGGGACGAACTAGACTGCCAAAACAAAGAAAGACAAAAATGACTGTCTGTACTTTCAACAAATGTAAGCTGGCATTGGAAGCATCCATCAAGGACATGATGGTGCAAGTGCATAAGATCAGGTACAACATCATTGGTCTGACCAAAATGAAAAGACATCGACCACATCACGCCATTTTCGACACTGGAGAAGAATTGTTCCTTGGAACATGCGACAATCAAGGCATTGGTGGCATCAGTGTCCTTGTCAACATGAACTTGGCCATGAGCATTGATTCATTCGAATGCCTAACAACCCGAATCAAATGATTACCCTTGAATAGATGTGGCTCACTGAAGGCAGTTTCTATCTTCATTGTCTATGCACCAACATCCAACTACAATGAAGAAGAAATTGAGAATTTCTACGTGGAACTGGAGAAATTCTATAAAGAAGACACAATCTACAAGATCATTGTTGGTGATTTCAATGACAAGATAGGACCGAGAAAGTTGCCGGAAGATCTTCACGTTGGGACCCATGGCCTAGAATGGAACAATGAGGGTGAGAGACTGTCTGAGTTCATCATGTTGACCAAAACTCTCCATGGTAACTCACAATTCTAGAAGGCCAAATCTAAACACTGGGCATGGGAGTCTCCCGGTGGACAGTTCCACAATGAAATTGACCACATCATATTCAATCGAAGGTTTTGCATCACTGATGTCGCTGTTGTCCCAAAATTCCAAATGGGATCGGACCACCATCTCCTTCATGCATAATTCTACTTCACACAGCATAGAGAAATGTCTGCAAAGTTTAAATTTAAGAAGGGAACTCCCAGAAAGACAACCAACTAGAAGCTCTTTGGCATTATTGTGGCAACGTGGGAAGATGCCATCCTTGACAACATCAATAAGGAATACGATCGACTGGTTCAGCACCTTTATGACTGCGTGAAGAATGTCAAGAGTGAGAAAGCCACAAAGAAACTCTTGTCTTTGGAAACTCTCGAGCTTATACGTCAAAGTGGTTTGGGGCTAACCTCAGGCAACCACAAGCTAATGTCTGAGCTTGCAAAGCTATGCAGAGATGTGATAAAGAAAGACCTCAAACAGAAGAGCAGCAGTGTTGGCCGATGTGGCAGAAGCCAGGAAAAGTATTTGCAATGCTTCCCTGTACTTCGCCAACTACAAGACCAAGATGACTGCCCTCTGACATCCTGATGGATCTGTCACATCTTTCAGAAAGGCAATGGAGAGGATTCTTCACTACTTCTACTTGGATCTCTTCGAAGGTCATGTCCACTTGCCCACATACCAAATTCGGCAGGATGGATATGTCATTCCCAACGTCCTCCCTTCCAAAATCTGACATGCCATTTCATTGGTAAAGATGTGTTCAGCACCCGGTCCAGACATGGTAAGACATGAACACCTGAAGAATCTGCCGCAAGTCCTCATCAATACACTGGCTTGGCTCTTCACACACTACCTGCCTGATTGCAAGGTTCTGTCCCAGTGGAAAACCAGCAGGACAGTTCTGTTGTACAAGAAGGGAGACATCCATGACATCAGCAACAATTGTCCAACCTGCCTGATGTCTGTCATCTACAAGTTGTTCACTAAGTCATCCTGAATAGAATAGCCAGAACACTAGAAGAAGGACAACCATGGGAGCAAGCTGGGTTCTGAAAAGGATTCAGCACGCTTGACCATATCCACAAGGTGACAAAACTTATTGAAGTTTTGCAAGAGTTCAAGATGCCGCTCTGTCTAATGTTCATCCACTTAAAGAAGGCCTTCAATTCTGTTGAAACTGAAGCAATCATCAAAGCCCTAGCCAAATAGAGTGTTCAAACTCAGTACATCAGGATACCCTATGAGCTGTATTACGGATTCACCACCAGGACCTCACGGAAACTCTTCAGTGCCACCCTCGAGAATGTCTTGCGTTGACTGGAATGGGAAGGAATGGGAGTGAAGATAGATGGTCAGGAACTACACCACCTCCACTTCACTGATGAAATCGTTCTCTTAACACTAAACATTAGCTAAGTGGCAGAAATGCTTGCCAACTTTGACTGTGACCATGGAAAGGTTGGACTGCAGCTGAATCTCAGCAAGATAATGTTCATGAAAAACGAACTATTCTCTGACGTTCTATTTGCTCTCAATGGAACCAACATCTCCAAATGCAGCAGCTATGTGTACCTGGGTTGAGAACTCAACATGAGGGACGACTTGGCACCAGAACTGCACAGGAGAAAAAGAGCAGTGTGGAACGCCTTCAAGAGCATCGAAGAAGTGGTTAAGAGGAGAAAGAACCTCTGGCTCCAGGCACATCTTTTCGACTCCACCATTCTTCCTGCACTAACATATGCCTCAGAGACCTTGGCCCTATGTAAACAGGATGAGAACGCTATTTGGGTATCCCAAAGAGGAATCGAAGAGCTATGCTTTGAGTATCACCTTCACTCAAGTGAAAGAAGAAATCCAGAGTCCAACTTTCGTCAAAGGTCTGGAATTAGGGAAGCTGTCTAGTTTTCCAAGACGTCAAAAATCAGATGGGCCGGACACATAATGCGAATAGAGATGACCACTGGACTAGAGCTATTACCAACTGGATTTCACGGGACGTCAAAAGACCACGTGGCAACCCACCAACGAGATGGTCAGACTTCTTCGCTTCTTCGTCAAGACCCTGAATGAATGGTTTGAGGCTCTTCCTGTTCCTGGAGCGAGCAGACGCCATTGGGCTACACTAGCACATGACAGGGACGAATGGAGATGTTATCAGTGCTTGCTCGAACAAATCAATGAACAATGGGATAACAAGTGTTACAAGTGATACAAATGATAATAGATGAATCAAGAAGACACCAATGTATTGTTTTTATTTTTCATTCAAGGGTAAGTTATCTTTTAAGGAAGTTTTGTTTGTTTTATGGGTCACACTCAACAATGCTCAGGGCTCACTCCTGGTTCTATACTCAGGACTTACTCCTGTTGGTGCTCAGAGGACAGTGTAGGGTGCCGGAGATCAAACCCGGGTTGATTGTGTGCAACACAAGTATCTTATCTGCTGCGCTACTGCTCTGACCCCTCAAAGAAAATTTTAACTGATGGAACAAGTATTTTTTATTATTTATCCAGCTATTACCTAGATTCTAACTCTTTAAAGATGTCCTATTTGTTCTTCACCAGGCTCATCTTATGAATCAGTCCTGCCCATCAGATTGTTCAATATTCAGATACTGAATAATATATATCACTCCAGTTCCAAGTGGGCTATTTCTCAACTCAGTTTACTATCGTCCAAATTTGGAGCAAAATCATGGGTTAGCCTTTAATTTCTTCTCTCTGTGTGCATTGGTTGTGGTAGTAGGCTACTGTGCAGCTTACTGAGTACTACCAATGGCGTTGGTTCTAAAGATCACACTCAATGCAAAGTGTGCTGCCTCCCAATCCTGATCATCCTGTTCTGCACTGCACGGCTGGTGTCTGCCCTGAGCTAGCTCTATTTGTGCCAATAAGGGAATAATCCCTGAGCATGACCACGTGTGACACCCCTGAAAAATAAGTTAAATAGATAATAAACAAGATTGACAAACTCTAAGCTAGACTTAAAAGGAAAAGAGAGGAACCTCCCAAATAGAATAGATCAGAGATTAGAGAGGAGAAATAACAACAGATACCTTAGAAATATAAAATATCCTAATAGGTCACTAAGTACAATTTATGACATTAAGATGGAGAACCTAGAATAAGCAGATGCTAAGTGCTTAGAATCATAGGCCCTCCCAAAATTAGACCAGATGAAATAGAAAATGTGAACAGACATGTCATATGTCTGTGGGGGCTCTTTCAGGGTCAGGGGAATGAGGACCGTCATTGTTACTGTTTTTGGCATATCTAGTATGCCACGGTAGATTGCCATGCTCTACTGTGTGGGCGGGATACTCTTCATAGCTTGCTGGGCTCTCCGAGAGGGATAGAGGCTTTGAGGGGGGCCTCTGTTCGCTTTTACAGGTGTTCCCAGTTAACCAAATGCAAGCTTTTGGTCGACTGGCATGTTGTAACGATCTGCACACTGACAAATACGCACCTGCCTGTGTCTCTGGACAGCACCTGAGACATCTGTGGCCTCAGGCTGATCTCCTTGAGGTTTATGGAGTGCTCCTGGAGGTTGTTGAGCAGCTGGTAGAGCAGGATGTCATGGTAGACCCTATCACAGAGGTCTGTGCCAGGTCGAACACCTGCACTGAGTCCCAAGTCACCTAGTGTTTGGCTCACAGCACCCCACAGTGGATTAGTCACTGTGCACACTGCCGTCATGGCTCTATGTCCAACAGTGCTGTGACTTGGCCCGGCCTGGGCAGGTGGCGAATCTGCGGCTATCACCACGATTTCTCCGTGCCCTGACGATGCCATTCTGTCCTAATCTTGCAAAAAAGCTGGCGATGTCCAACAAGAATCATGTGTAGAGTTCCAGCAGGGATCACACATAGACTTCCACCCATGTCGTGCTGAGCTGCGTACCGTCTAAGGCAAGATGGTGAGCTGGGATCAGGAGGGCTAGAGATGTTCGGGTAGCATCGGTGCCATCTTGTCTCCAATTTACTGCTTATAAATCTCTATCACAGAGGTCTGTGCCAGGTCGAACACCTGCACCTGCTCTAAGGCTTCAAAATATCTAAGGAACCAGTAACCTCCACAAAAGCTTCTATGAAGGCAGCATAACTTTACTGATAAATGCAGAGATATTACTGAAAGAGAAAATTAAAATAACCTTGTATCACTTGTCATCCTGTTGATCTTTGATTTGTTAAATGGGCGCCAGTAACAGCTCCATTTGTCCCTGTCATGTACTACTGTATCCAAATGATATCTGCTCGCCCCAGGAACAGGACGAGCCTCAAATCATTCATTCAGGATTTTGAAGAAGAAGTCTGACCATCTCGTTGGTGGGCGGCCACGTGGTCTTTTGATGTCCCGTGGAATCCAGTCAGTAATAGCTCTAGTCTAGCGGTCGTCTCTGAATCGCATAATGTGTCCGGCCCATCTGATTTTTGGTGTCTTGGCAAACTAGACAGCTTCCCTAATTCCAGACCTTTGACGAAAGTTGGACTCCGGATTTCTTCTTTCACTTGAGTGAAGGTGATACTCCAAGCATAGCTCTTTCTATTCCTCTTTGGGATACCCAAATAGCATTATCATCCTGTTTTCATAGGGCTCAGATCTCTGAGGTGTATGTTACTGCAGAAAGAATGGTGGAGTTGAAAATATGTGCCCAGAGCCGGAGGTTCTTCATCGTACTAACCACTTCTTCGATGCCCTTGAAGGTGTTCCACACTGCTCTTTTCCTCCTGAAAATGCAACGTCAGGAACTAGTTCTTTTTTTATGAACATTGTTTTGCTGAGATTCAGCCGCAGTTTGACCTTTCCACACTAGCAGTCGAGGTCGGCCAGCATTTCCGCCACTTGGCTAATGTTTGGTTTATGAGAACGATGTCATCAGTGAACCGGAGGTGGTGTAGTTGCCAACCATCTATCTTCACTCCCATTCCTTCCCATTCCAGTTGTTGCATGATGTTCTCGAGGGTGGCAAGAAGAGTTTAGGTGAAGTGGTATCACTCTGCCGAACTCCTCTCTTTATGTCAATGATCACTTCCTTGTAGAATGATGAGATTCTGGTAGTGAATCCACAATACAGCTTGCAGAGGAACTTGGTGTACTGAGTTTGAATGCCTTGTTTGGCTAGGGCTTCTATGACCACTTCAGTCTCAAAAGAATTGAAGACCTTCTTAAAATTGATGAACGTTTGATAGAGCAGCATCTTGAACTTTCGCAAAACTTCAATGAGTCTGGTCACCGTGTGGCTATGGTCGATTGTGCTTAATCCTTTCAAACCCGGCTTGTTTGCATGGTTGTCCTTCTAGTGTTTTGCCTATTCTATTCAGGATGACCTGAGTGAACAACTAGTAGATGACGGACAACAGGCAGATTGGACGATATTTTCCAATGTCGTGAATGTCTCTGTTCTTGTACAACACAACAGTCTTGCTGGTTTTCCACTGGGACAGAACCTTGCATTTAGACAGGTAGCATGTGAAGAGCCGAGCTAGTGTATTGGTGAGTACTGGAGGCAGATTCTTCAGGTGTTCAATTCTGACTTTGGACCCAGTGCTGTATGCGTCTTTACCGATGAAATGGCTTGTCAGATTCCCGAAGGGAGGACGTTGGGAATGACATATCCATCCTGCGGAATTTGGTATGTGGGCAGATAGACGTGCCAAAGAAGTGGTTAAAAGAACGAAGAACCTCCGACTCCAGGCACATCTTTTCGATTCCACTGTTCTTCCTGCACTAACATATGCCTCAGAGACCTGGGCCCTAAGCAAACAGGATAAGAATGCTATTAGGGTATCCCAAAGAGGAATCGAAAGAGCTCTGCTAGGAGTATCATGTGTCACTCAAGTGAGAGAAGGAATCTGGAGTTCTGACCTCTGTTGACGGTCAAGAATCAGGGACGCTGTCTCATTTGCCAAGGCATCAAAAATCAGATGGGCCAGTCATGTAGTGCGATTCAGAGACAACCGCTGGACTAGAGCTGTTACCAACTGGATGCCAGAGGACATCAGAAGACCTCGTGGCCGCCCACCAACTAGATGGTCAGATTTCTTCGTCAAATCCCTGAATGAATGATTTGAGGCTCTTCCTGTTCCTGGAGCAAGCAGATATCATTGGGCTGCACTAGCACGCGATAGGGACAAATGGAGATGTTACTGGTGCCCGCTCAAACAAATCAAAGATCAACGTAATGACAAGTGATACAAGTGATATAAGAAAGCCATGGACTTTCTGGTGTTGATTTTTTGGCCTGCCACTTTACTATACAGAGCTATTGTTTCTAGGAGCTTTTCTGTAGAGTCTTTAGGGTTTTCTAAGTGTAGTATCATATCGTCTGCAAATAGTGAAAGCTTGGCCTCTTTCTTTCCTTTCTGTATGCCCTTGATATCTTTCTCTTGCTAAACTGCTATGGCCAGTACTTCCAGTACTATATTGAGGATGTACTATATACTATATACTCGAGGGTGGAAATCTTGTCTTGTGCCTGATCTTAGAGGGAAGGTTATTGTTTTTCCCCATTGACAATGATACTTTGTGTGGGCTTGTGGTAAATGGCTTTGACTATATTGAGGAAAATTTCTTCAATGCACATTGTACTGAGAGTTTTCATCATAAATGGGTGCTGGATCTTGTCAAATGCTTTCTCTGTGTCTATTTATATGGTCATATGGTTTTTATTATTTTTTTTGGTGTGATGAATTATGTTGATTGACTTGTAAATGTTAAACCATCCTTGCATCCCTGGGATGAATCTTACTTGGTCATGGTGTGTGATCTTTTTGGTGAGTTGTTGGATTCTATTTGCTAATATTTTGTTGAGGATCTTTGCATCTGTGTTCATCAGGGATATTGGCCTGTAATTCTCTTTCTTTGTGGTATCTCTGTTTGCTTTTGGTATCTGGGTGATATTGGCTTCATAGAAACTGTTCAGAAGTGTTACTGATACTTCAATCCTGGAAAATCTTTTTTTTAATTTTATATTAGAGAATCACTGTGATGTAATGTTTGGCATTATGGGAACGATATTATCAGCAAAGCGGAGGTGGTGTAGTTGCCGACTGTCTATCTTCACTCCCATTTCTTCCCATTCCAGTCGTTGCATGACGTTCTCGAGGGTGGCAATGAAGAGTTTTGGTGAAATGATATCACACTGCTGAACCCCTCTCTTCAGGTCAATGATCACTTCCTTGTAGAATGCTGAGATCCTGATGGTGAATCCGCAATACAGCTTGCAGAGGATCTTAATATACTGAGTTTGAACGCTCTGTTTGGCCAGGGCTTCGATGACCGCTTCAGTCTCAACAGAATCAAAGGTCTACTTTAAATCGATGAACGTTCGACAGAGCGGCATCTTGAACTCTTGCAAAACTTCAATGAGCTTGGTCACCATGTGGATATGATCGATCATGCTGAAACTTTGCGTCCCGTTTTGCATTTTGTCAGGGGCTGAATTCATCTGCCTGCTTTAACTTTCAGAACTTTGCAGTTTTACAACCCTCCAAATTCCAGCCGCAAGCCATCGCCAAACTGACTTCAGCTGGAAGCCACAAGGAAACCAGAGGAAGAGCTTGAATCAGAGGGCCTGCAGCAAAGGCCTCTAGCTCCTTTAATGTATCATGAGGTCACATTAAGAGCATTTCTTGTACCCTTCTTCTACAGGCTGTGGAATGGAAAACAACAGGATCCCATATTTTGGATTAACAATTCTTTCCTTTTACCTTATCCTTGGAATTCACAGGTGTCTCAGTTCCCAAAGGAAGAAGAAATGACTTTTAATAGGAAAACCTTTTAATTTCTCTCTAGGATATCTGTTCGTGTCAGAGTTCCCCGTGTCTCTTTCTCTACCCCTAGGCATGGAGACGTACCAAACCCCGATGGTCGAAGCCTCTAATAACTTTTAAAAAGTGTTTTTTTCAAACATAAGCTAGGTTGCACATATATGACTGCCAGTGAACCTGACCAGAGAATGGCTGCATTCCCCTGCTGAAGGACTCCTGACAGAAGTTGTGATGCTCCTGTTCCAGTGCTCCCTGCCTGATCCAGTAATTTATGAAGTTCATCAGACTCCTATAGCTGCTCCCCTGGGACTCATTGCTCTGACCACTACTGCTACCGTTGCAGAAACAACTCTTCAATTTTGATCCAGACACTTCATTTCTTCAGAATGGGACTAAATGACTCTCATCATTTGTGACCCTCATCACCTCTGGACAGTGCAGGACAATTGGATGCTTTACTACAAGCACTGCTCTGGCCAAGGGTCGGACTGAAATTTTACTACAACTTATAAGACTGTGTTGTGTTCGGAATTGTTCCTCTATTTCAAATTTTTGTGATTTTGTAAACAGAAAAGAGAGAGATGTAGGATATCATTGGTTTGTCCTTTCTCCCTTGCCAGAAAGAGCTTAGGCATATCTGGTAATAATTTCTAAACAATTCTTGACTACATTGGTATGTCCTGCTCCCCTTGCCACTAGGAGCTTAGGTATATCAGTCATTCCCATCAAGGTGCTTCCGAGTCACTTCCATTCCTTTGTTTATCCGTAATCACTTGTATGCTCCCTTCCCCAACCAGTTAATCAGCTCTTCCCCTAGTCAAACTCTGTTAATATGTAAGGTCAGACCTTGCTAGGACAGTGAACTTGTATTGTAAGTTAATATTGCCTTTCTCCTCTCCTTATGTTTTTTGAATAGTTTACTTTAAAACAATGTCCTTTTTGTATGGACAAAGAAAGACAGTTGTTAATATGCTTTGGTAACATGGGATTTAATTGGCTTCAAATATTATTCACTCCCGGGCATCTGCTTTCTCGACCTAAGCCTCAGCTGCCCTTACTTCCTAGCACACCCAAAAGCAGGGTCCTGACGAGGGACGGGACAGACCCAGGGCAAGCAGTGAGTTATGTGCTACCCTGGCATCGAGATGGGCCTGGTCAAAGTGCCTAATGCTTAACTATATGTTAAGAGCTTAGTCATGGACATGTCATGTCATGATCCAAAAGCAATGACGAGACTAGGACCCTGCTAGGGCTAGGAAAGACTAATCTGGCCTGATCACTGTAGTCTGAGATCGAGATGACCCCAGGAGAGCAATTCTATAAGCTTAATGCATCTCTTGCTGTGTCCATACAAAATGATTAATATTATGAATGCTTATATGTTAGTTGGACAAGGAGAGGAGAAGCACACCCATGGGACTCTGCTCTTGGGTGGGTGTCCTGCTGAAAAAGAATCTGTCCTAGAGGAAGCATCCCCTGAAGGAAAGAACTTTACCCCTATTGATTGTGACCACACCTATATGTAAACCCCAACCCCTCATGCTTGGGGATTTAACTAGGCTGTGAGATTAGGCTGGGGGGCCAGTCCCAGTGCAAGTCCCAGGGCCAGATATGGAGAAGCCAGACCGAGATCCAGATCCAGAGGATAAGGAGAATGAAGTAGCATGGGGGAGGAAGAAGCGGGAGGAGAATCAGAGGAGAATGGAGATGTGAATGGAATAAACTGCAACTGAGACCAACCAGCCTGGCCCTCGTTCCTTCCTTCACCTGCCTCATCATCACCATCAACCTCCCCGGGGTGGGGGAAGCGGCTGGAGACTACCGAACACAGGTGGCGGGAGAGACAGAGCACCGCTGCCCAGTGGCAGGTACAGTGTGGTGTCTCCGTGCCCCCCTTCTTTTTTGTGTTTTTACACACTGGCCGACTTCGACCGGGAGTGTGGAAAGGTTGAACTGCAGCTGAACCTCAACAAGACGATGCTCATTAACTAGTCCCTGATGCTCCATTTGCTCCCAATGGAACGAACATCTCCGAATGCAGCAGCTATGTGTACCTGGGTCGAGAACTCAACATGAGAAACGACTTGGCACCAGAACTGTGCAGGAGGAAGAGAGCAGCGTGGAAAGCCTTCAAGAGCATCGAAGAAGTGGTTAGGAGGACAAAAGATCTCCAGCTCTGGGCACATCTTTCGATTCCACCATTTTCCCTGCACTAACGTATGCCTCAGAGACCTGGGCCCTACACAAACAGGATGAGAACGCTATTTGGGTATTCCAAAGAGGAATTGAAAGAGCTCTGCTAGGAGTATCACATCTCACTTAAGTGAGAGAAGGAATCTGGAGTTCTGACCTCCGTCGATGGTCAAGAATCAGGGATGCTTTAAATTTGTATAGTGCTTTGGGCAGTATTGCCATTTTGATAATGTTAATTTTCCCTATCCATGAGCAGGGGATGTGTCTCCACTTCCTAGTGTCCTTTTTGTTTCTTGAAGTAGTGTTTTGTAATTTTCCTTGTATAGGTCCTTCACCGCTTTGTTTAAGTTGATTCTGAGGTACTTGATTTTCTGAGATACTATTGTGAACAAGATTGTTTTTTAATGTCTCTTTCTTCTCTTTCATTATTTGTATATGAGAAAGCCATGGACTTTTTGGGTGTTGATTTTGTAGACTGTCACTTTACTATATTGACTTATTTTTTCTAGGAGCTTTTCTGTAGAGTTTTTAGGGTTTTCCAATTATAGTATCATATCATCTGCAAGTAGTGATAACTTGATCTCTTCCTTTCCTATCTGTATTCCCTTGATATCTTTTTATTGTCTAATTGCTATGGCCAGGACTTCCAGTACTATATTGAATAGGAGTGGTAAATGCGGGGAACCTTTCCTTTTGCCCGATCTTAGAGGGAAGGCTTTCAGTTTTTCCTCATTGAGAATGATACTTGCTGTGGACTTTTGGTAGATGGCTTTGACTATATTGAGGAAAGTTTCTTCGATGCCCATTCTGCTGAGAGTTTTTATCATAAACAGGTGCTAAATCTTGTCAAATGCTTTCTCTGCGTCTACTGATATGATCATGTTTTTTATTTCTTTTATTAATATGATGAATTATGTTGAATGACTTGTGAATGTTAAACCATCCTTGCATCCCTTGGATGAATCCTACTTGGTCATGGTGTATGATCTTTTTGATGAGTCGTTGGATTCTATTTGCTAATATTTTGTTGAGGATCTTTGCATCTGTGTTCATCAGGGATATTGGTCTGTAATTCTCTTTCTTTGTGGTATCTTTTTCTGTTTTGGGTATCAAGGTGATATTTGTTTCATAGAAACTGTTTGGAAGTGTTTTTGATACTTCAATTTCCTGGAAAAGCTTAAAGAGGATTGAGAGTAAGTCCTCTTTTAAAGATTTGGAAGAATTCACTAGTGAACCCATCTGAGCCAGGATTTTTGTTCTTGGGGAGACTTTTTATTACCATTTCAATTTTTTTGATGGTGATAGGTCTATTCAGGTATTCCAGATCGTCTTGGTTCAGCCTTGGGAGCCTATAGGAATCCAGGAATTATATCTATTTCCTCAAGGTTTACTTGTTTCATGACATAAAGCTTCTTAAAATAATCCCTGGGGTTCCTTTTAATTTCTGTAGTTTCTGTTGTGATGTCCCCCTTTTTCGGTTTATTAGGGTTTTCTCTCTCCTTCTCTTTGCGAGTCTTGCTAGAGATTTATCAATCTTTATTTTCTTGAAGAACCAGCTCTTGGTTTCATTGATCTTTCAGATTTTGTTTTGTTTTCCATCTCATTTATTTCTGCTCTGAGTCTTATTATTTCCTTCCTCCTCTTTGGATTGGTCTCCTTTTATAAGTCATCCTCCAAGCTCTTAAGCTGTGGCATGAGGTTACTTATGTGGGCTCGCTCTTACTTTCTGAGAAATGCTTGTAGAGCTATAAATTTTCCTCTTAACACAGCTTTTGCCATGTCCTGTAAGTTTTGGTAACTCGTGCCCTTATTTTCATTTGTTTCCAGGAATCTTTTGATTTCCTCTTTGATTTCCTTTCAAGCCACTCATTGTTCAACAGTGAGCTGTTTAATTTCCAGGTATTTGATTTGATTTGATTTGATTTGATGTTTGTGTGTATGATTTACTTCTATTTTCAGCGCATCGAGGTCTGAGAAGATTGTTGATACAATCTGTATCTTCCTAATTTTATGGAGTTATGTTTTGTGGCTCAGCATGTGGTCCATCTTGGAGAATGTCCCATGCACACTTGAGAAGAATGTGTATTCAGATTATTGAGGATGAAGTGCCCTGTACATATTTACTAAGCTCCTTTTTTCCATTTCTTCCCTCAGATAAAGTATGTCCTTGCTAAGCTTGAGTCTGGTTGATCTATTGAGAGGTGAAAAAGCAGTATTATAATCTCCCACTAGTATTGTCTTGCTATCGATTTCTTTTTTCACGTCTATGAGTAGTTGTTTTAAGTACTTTGCTGGTCCCTCGTTAGGTACATATACATTTAGTAGTGTAAGTTCTTCCTGTTGTACAGATCCCTTGATCAATAAGAAATGGACTTCACTATCTCTTGTGACCTTCTTCAGTCGGAAATCAATGTGGTCTGATACCAGAATGGCCACCCCAGCTTTTTTGTGGGAGTTGTTTGCCTGTAGGATTGTTTTCCAGTCTTTGACTTTGAGTCCGTGTTTGCTCCGACTGTTATGATGTGTTTCTTGCAGGCAGCAGAAACTGCCTGCCACTCTGTGTCTTTTAATTGGTGCATTTAGCCCATTGACATTGAGAGATATTTCTGTTATGGGGTTTTGTCCAATCTTTATGCTGAAATTTAGCGTATTTGAAGGGCTTGTCTTGTCTTGAAGTAGCCTGTTTAGTTGTTCTTGTAACCATGGTTTTGCATCTATGAAGTTCCTGAGCTGTTGTTTGTCTGTAAAACTGTGTGTTGTTCCTTCTGTTATGAATAAGAGTCTAGCTGAGTAAAGTATTTTTGGTGAGGCATTAATTTCATCGAGTTTTTCCACTATATCCTATCACTATTTTCAGACTGTGAAGGTTTCATCAGATAAGTTGGTTGTGAATCTTAAGGATGGTGCTGTATAGGCAATTCCTTTCTTTAATCTTGCTGCTTTCAGAATTATGTCTCTGTCTAAGGTTTTTGTCATTTTGATTAGGATGTGTCTTGGGGTATTTTCATTTGGATTTCTTCTAGCTGGTACCCTTTGGTCCTCCTGAATGCGGTTACATGTGTTCTTCAGTTCTGAGAATGTCGTAGCAATGATGTTTCTTCTTCATCAGGGTTTTCTTCCTGCCCCTCTGGAACTCCAACAATTCTTATATTATTCCTCTTGGCTTCATCCCGATCTTCTCTTGACATCTAATCATGGACTGTTAGTTTCTTTTTCATTTTCTGCTCTTTTCTGCAGAGTCTCTGCACTTCATCTTCGAGCTCACTGATTCTGTCCTCAGCAGCTGTTACTCTGTTGCTGAGGCCTTCCACTGAGTTTTTCAATTCACCTATCAGTTTTTTCAGATCTGATATTTCCGTTTGTAACTTTATTTGCATTTTCCGCATTTCTACTTTCACATCCTCTTGTATTTTATTGGCGGTACATTCCATTCCTTCTTTTAGCTCCCTATGCATCCTCAGTAACTTTCTTCTAAATTCCTTGTCAGAGAGGTTGTCTAGCACTTCATTACCATTGGGGTCTTCTGGGCTAGACTCTTCACAAACTAAGCTTGGTGGGCTTCTGTGTTCTTTACCATTGTGACTTGTGTGGATTAGCCTTTCACACTCACTGCTACTATTGTGTTTTTGGTGCTGCATTAATTGAGGTGGGGCTAATGACTTATTGGCCTAATGTGGTTCTGGTGGTTAAGTTGCCCTAGTGAAAGTTCCAACTAAGAGGATAACTTATGGTTCATATGGAATATGGAGGGAGAGAATAACTTGCTGCAGCTCTGGGAAGGAGCCCTGGATACCAGGCGGATACCTGGATGGGAGGAGGAAAGACGTTACCTGGAATGTTGCTGCTATTTGTGTGTGCGGTCCGTCTCAGTTCCTGTCCCCTGCAGTTCTAGGCTGCAAACCAGCTGTGCAAGTGTCTGCTCAGTTCCGTGGTCTCCGGGAAGGAGCCCTGGATACCAAGCGGATACCTGAATGGGAGAAGGCTAAAATTTTATTTTAATTAAATAATATACCTCTCTCACATCATAAACAGAAGTTATATCAAAATGAAGTAAAGACCTTGAGATCAGAATCCATAAAAAATGCATTCAGCTAAACAAAACTAGAATTCTACAGGATATGGACTTCAACGATGTCTCCAATACTTCCGACTCCATTGGAAAAAGAAACAGAAATAAATGGAAATGCATCAAAATAGAAAGCGTTTTTATAGGCAGAAAATCTCAGGCTAAACTTAAAGACACCCTACTCACTGTAGCACTGTAACACTGTCATCCCGTTGTTCAATGATTTGCTCAAGCGGGCACTGGTAACATCTCCATTGTGAGACTTGTTGTTATTGTTTTTGGCATATCAAATATGCCACGGGGAGCTTGCCAGGCTCTGCCATGCGGGTAGAATACTCTCAGTAGCTTGCCAGGCTCTCCAAGAGGGAAGGAGGAATTGAACCCGGGCCAGCTGCGTGCAGGGCAAACGCCCTACCCATTGTGTTATTACCCCAGCCCTGACATCCTCCTACTCACTGGGAGAAAATATTTTCACACAATGAATCAGATAAAAGTCTAATATCTAAATTGTATAAAGCATTCACAAAATTTAAAAAAGAAGAAAAGATGAAATTGTGCAGCTTATTATAATTTATATGGAACTGAGGGGCATCATGTCAAATGAAATGAACCAGGAGGAGAAGAAGAAGTACTGGAGGATCTGGAGGATCTCATGCATTGGTAGTAGACAGAAAACAAACAAGGATTAAACTGTATCCAGAAACAAACCCTAGGCCTTGGATTACAATTCTGAGGTTACCAACTTGTGGTGGCAAAGGACTTGATCAGGGCAAGAAAAGGTAGTCTAGAAGTTTAAAAGGACAGCAGTGGAGGGTTTTGGCCACTTTGCTGATGGTGACAGTGCAATAACTTTGTACACCGAAAGCATAAATGTTAAGATTATTGTGGCTATTTTGGCTGAACTACAGTAAAAAATTAATTAATTTTTGAAAGGGTTGGAGGGTTTCTGCCCTCTAGTGGCTGTTTATTTAATGACAAGGGCGGTCGATGGCTCATTCTGTTGACTTCAGTCTTCCTGGTCACCCAAATGTTCGTAATGGGTGAGATGTTGAACTTCCAGAAGTCAAAAAAGCTAAAAAGCAGAGTTTTGAAGGCAAGGAGAACACATACCAGTGTCCTTTTATGTTCTTCTTTTTGATTTTCGTTTTACACTGTGACAAGAAATGGAGGAGATGATGGTATAAAAGCCAGTGACTATAAAAACATGTCAACATGTTCTCTTTAAGCTGTATTCTCCCCTGAACACATCTCTTGCTTGCTTATCTATTTCCAAGCCTGTGTTCTTTCTCGAACATATGCTTCTCTCTCTCTTTCCTCTCACATCTTCCTTTAAAAATTTCAATAAAATTTTCTTGCTGCACACGTGGGGCCTCCCGGGACAGGGGGTGGAACCGTCCTTCTCCTGCACCCCAAAGAGACCCCAAGTTGCTACCCATGAACAGCTCGTCCAGCTACTTATTGAATTGCTTAGTGGCCATAATCCCAGAGGCACACAAATTAATCTCGGAGCCCAGCAACTTTTGGTAGAATTCCCTCCAGACTTAATTATTAAAATAGCAGAATTCAGGGGACTGGAGAGAAAGCACAGCGAGTAAGTATTTGCTTTGAATGTGGCTGACCCATATTTGATTCCCAGCATCCTACATGGTCCCCCGGGCACCTCCAGGAGTTATTCCTAAGTGCATGAGCCAGGAATAACCCCTTTGCATTGCCGCATGTGACTCAAAAAGCAAAAAGTTAATTAATTAATTAATTAATTAATTAAATAGCAGAATTCCAACATCGTATGGCCGCGATAGTGACTGCTTGACATCATGTACTCTTCACAATCAGTAATAGAAAACAAATTATCTAATGATGCCTTTTCAGCAGGTCTGATTGTTGAGGGAAAATTCCAAATAATAATGGTGGGTCTTTTGTTGAAATATTGAATGTAATCAAAGTAGAGAGAGAGTAAAGTGAAAAATCATCTGTCACACAGGCAGAGGGAGGGGTGGGATGGGGGTTATACTGGGGTTCTCGGTGGTAGAAAATGTGCACTGGTGAAGAGATGGGTGTTTGATCATTGTATGACTGAGACTTAAAGCCGAAAGCTTTGTAACTGTTCTCACAGTGATTCAATGAATAAAAAATAAATAAATAAATAAAAACAATCATAATCATCACCATCATCATCCCATTGATTGTCGAATTTCTCGAGCGGTCTCAGCAACCTCTCCATTCGTCCTATCCGTGAGATTTTAGAAGCCTCTCTCTACTCGGCCTTCCCAACGATGCCATATTGGAGGCTCTTTCAGGGTCAGGGGAATGAGACCCAGCTTGTCACTGGCTTTGGCATATGAATACACCATGGGAAGCTTGCAAGGCTGTCCCATGTGGGCAGGGGACTCTCAGTAGCTTGCCAGCTTCTCCCAGAGGGAGAAGTAGGTTATAAGATATCGTGAAGCCGCTTCTGGGAGCTTGCCTTTAAGTTTCTGGATGTTGGCCATTGATGGGAATACACACACCTGGGTTCTTCTGCCAGTACCTTCATGTGTGAGGCTTGTCCGAACATGTGGAGAGGGGCCTTGAGCATGGCTGTGGCTAGATTTCGGAGGTCTTCAGCCGCCAGGAGCTCTGCTCGGGGAGGGGAGGGAAGCTGGAGCCCATCCCCTCTGAAGAGATAAATAAAAACAAAACCAAACAAAAACTTTCTTGCTTCACACAAAACATAAAACATATAACTTAAAAAATCACGTATAGTATAAAAGTCTTAGTAGGTCCTCAGTATGTGCAGATAATGGTCCGCTAACTACTAAATGTTTATTATTTTCTGCCCATGTCCATGTTCATCCCCCAAGAATTTACTTGTTTTTTTCTGCCTCTTTTTCTTTCTACATTTCAGTTTTCAAAAAAAAACAAAATCGTTATTCTTAGGCAAATATAAAGTGGACAAATGTCAAAGATTTTGTTCAGTTCATTAATGAGGGAATCAGTAAGATATGTATCACTTGTATCACTTGTTATCCCGTTGATCTTCGATTTGCTTGAGCGGGTGCCAGTAATTTCTCCATTCGTCCCTATCATGTGTTAGTGTAGCCCAATGATATCTGCTCACTCCAGGAACACGAAGAGCTTCAAACTGTTCGTTCAGGGTTTTGTTTGTTTGTTTGTTTTTGTTCTTTTATAATAAAAATTTTATTTTATTGAATCACCATGTGGAAAATTACAATGCTTTCAGGCTTAAGTCTCAGTTATACAATGCTGAAATAACCATCCCTTCACCAGTGCCCATATTCCACCACCAAAAAAAAAAAAACCCAGTACACTTCCCATCCCACCCCCCCTCCCGTAACTGATAAATTTCACTTTATTTTCTCTTAACTTTGGTTACATTCAATATTTCAACAAAAACCTCACTATTATTGTTAGGAGTTCCCCACTAGAGTCAAGTGGGGAGTTGTGAAGAGATATGAGGCCGCGCGGTTTTGGATTTCTGTACTTTAGCCACTAAGTCCAAGGAGCTTTCTTCCAGATATTGGATCATTGCAAGCTTGTAACTCTCATCTGTGGTCATCATAATATGGCGGTCGCCACACCCTTCACCCCCGGCAAGGAAGAGGGGCGAGAGAGAAATACCTTTCCCCTCCTGGGCAGGCATGGGGCCGCGGCTTAGTTCTCAGTCTGGAGACATTCTGCAAGGAGCTGCCCATACCAAAAGTAGTTTAGCTGGCCTCTGGAGTCATGCTCGTGCAGCTGTGGAGAGGCCACACACATGCGGCCCCAGGATCACATCTCGGCAGCAGCTCATTCAGGGTTTTGACGAAGAAGTCTGACCATCTAGTAGGTGGGCAGCCACTCATACTTTTGACGTTCCATGAAATCCAGTCAGTAACAGCACTAGCCCAGCAGTCATCTCTAAATCGCATTACGTGTCTGGCCCATCTGATTTTTGATGCCTTGGCAAATGAGACAGCATCCCTGATTCTTGATCGTTGATGGAGGTCCGAACTCTGGATATGAACAATGACTTAAGGAGCATCTAAAAATGGAGGTTTGGTGCAATGTAGCCACAAATAGTAAACATTGGATTATACATCCACGAGAGAGAGATTTTGAACAAAATTTCCTCTGTCCTTAAGAACTAGTAAAATAACTTAGGGAATAACCTGGCCAAGTTTTACGTTTACAAAAGGAACATTCAATCATCCTTGGTGAACTTCTTATTTTTAGGTCATTTTTTGGCATTTTCCCACCTTGTGATTATCATAAATTCTCAAACAATTATCGCTGTTCTCTGGAAGGTTGATTGTCATATTCAAGGCCTGATTCACAAAATTACAGCAAGAACTTGAATTAACCACCTCAGAGTTTACTCAGCAAATTTGGAGTCTAACATTATTTAGCAACTTCAGATTCTGAAGACTAACTTCTACTTGGAGATTGTCAAGTGGTTCTTGAGTCCATCCCTTAAAGGTTCTGTGTTGATTCTCCTGTCTTTTTTTTTCTTTTTGGGGCACACCTGGCAATACATAGCGGTTACTCTTGGCTCTGCACTTAAGAATTGTGCCTGGTGGTATTGAGGGAACCATATGGGATGCTGGGAATTGAACCCGGGTCAGCTGCATGCAAGGCAAACACCCAACTTGCAGTGCTATCACTCTAGCCCCGATTCTTCTGTCCTAAGTAGAGGAAACAAGATCCAACACTATCTTTAATGAATTTTTTATCACCTGTACGTTTCACTGGTTTTCCTTTTACTTGAGTGCTCCAAATTTTGCTAAGGTCTGTGAGCAGTCAGGATAGACTTCCAAACTAAGACAGAAATTCTGGAAATTAGGGTTTTGTGGAAGGTGGAGAAGCTGCTGTATACTTGTATCACCACATTTAACATCTACTATTACTCTCAAGCACTAAATGTTGTACACAAAATTATGGGCTAGAGAAAGTTTAGGGAGAAATATATAAAATTATCCTGTACATTTATAAAAGTAGAAAGTTAACCTGGAAACTAACAATATTCAAAATAATCACAATAAAATTTTCCAGCATATTTTATTCAGTCCTATAGCATCAATGGCCACTTGGCTGGACGTTACTCTATCATTTGATGCCATAAGCTTCATTTAACTCTTTACTGAATCTTGGAAGCCCTGGGCCCCTTATCTGGTTCAGCCTAAGTACTGATGAGCATTGATTAAGTATTGGCTTCTGGAAATAGGTTTGTAAGCATTACTTGTTGTTGTCTGGGGGGCCACACCCAGAGGTGTTCTAGGTTTACTCTGGGCTCTGTGTACAGGGATCACTCCTGGTGGGCCTTGGTGACCACATGGGGGAGCTGGGAATTGAACTCTGGTTGGCCATGTCTAAGGCAAACACCTTCCCTGCTGTACTATCACTCAGGCCCATTAGCATCTATTCTTGAAGAAACAGTTGTTCAATGTATCTAGTTCAGTTCATTTTTCTTATGAGGCTTTGAAATTACATTTCTTTATGAAAACTACAAAGTTCAACTGGAACTTAGTATCAAGATTGGGGTCATTTCACAAGGTCCTTCAAGACTGCCACTGGAATCCCCGAAGAACAGGGACAGCTTTACAGCAAGAGACACTTTAACTTGGCAAAACTGAAACTGAAATCATGGGCGGTATTTCTGTCTCTTTAAAAGCCAGAGTAAGTCTCAGCTCCACCCAATCTGAACTTCCCGCTTCCAGATCTCAGAGGCTGCAGACTTCTCCCTCATTGTTGAGACAAACGTGCCAGATCAAGCAGCAAATTCAACTCGCTCCAAAGAAGGTGAGTCTGAGAAAATGCCACAGGCACGCTGGGGTATGGAGGGAGGCAGGACAGGGCCCCGACCTACTCTCAGCTAGGAGGTGGCGGGGAGGCAGGGACTGACCGCTGTATGTCCATGGACTCAGGTTGAAGGGACAGACGTTGGCTGAGGACACCCAACTCTACCCAGCTGGTGCTGGGATTGACACTGCGGCTTGATAAATGATCCTTTTCTGCCAATAGAGAAAAAAAATTTCAATATAGCTCCTTAGAATTTAGAGACCACACATGAACCCCTCTTTTTAATAATGCAGAATCAGAATCTCAGAAGCCTATTGGCCAAGTCGCCAGTGCCGAGGAAATCCAGATTCTCCTTGCTGACTTCTTTCCACCCCCTCCGCAAGTTCTTACCAAACCCGGGAATATCGGATATGGGGAGGGGCCGTGACGTGCTATGTGCCCAGACTCACCACCTGTTCGCTCTTCAAGAAAGAGTGTGGGCTGTTTCCCTGCTTTCTCGTGATCTCAGAAATGTCAATTAAATTGGGCATCAAGCCTGGAAGAGGCAGGAGTGTGCAGTGGTCAAGGGCCTATGTGACGGGACCGGCTGAGCTGACCGGCTCCTCCCACCACCCGGGAGAGGTTCCCAGCATTTTTGAGCCACGCTGATGTTGTGTTGTTGGTGGTGGTGTTCTTTGGGGCACCCAGCGGTGCTCCCAGGAGGTTCTAAGGAGCAAATCGGGGCTGGGACTCATGCGTTCAAGACTGGTGCATCTCTGCTTTGAGCTATCTCCCTGGGGCCACCGAATTTTCTTATTTTAAAAATTAGAACAGGATGGTCCGAATATAGCATAGCACGTAGTGCGCTTGCTTGCAAGTGGCGGATTCAGGTTCAATGGCTGTCACCACATATCCCCTGATCCCCACCCTGATCACAGCCAGGAGTAAGCCCTGAATACCACCATGTGTGCCCCCACCCCCCACCATGCACACAAAAATGATAAATAGAAACGAGAGAGCTGGAATTAGCTTTCATGTAGGCTTGCTTGGAGAGGCAATATTTGTCAGGGTGCTCAGTAGACATTGTTCATAGTTAATATTTAGATTTGTTTTGTTTGGGGGCTTCAGCTGGCAGTGCTCAGGGGTTACTCCTGGCTCTGCACACGGGAATCACTCCTGGTATGCTCAGGGGACCGTATGGGATGCCAGGGATCAAATCAGGTGAGCCGTGTGCAAGGCAAACTCCCTACCTGCTGTGCTATCACTCCAGTCATATAAATGTTAACATAATTAGACTTCAAAATGTTGTCATTAATTACAAAGATAATTTTAGTTTTTAATATTTGTAGTTATATTTATTGTTCTCTGCCATTTATTGTATTGGTTTCTATCTTTGTTATTTCTTTTTTAAATTTTTTTTATTTTTTATTTTTTTCTCTGTGTCTTTCTTTTTTATTTAATTTATTTTTTAATTGAGTCACCATGAGAACAGTTACAGGGCTATTAGGATCGAGTCTCAGTCATACTATGCTCAAACACCCATCCCTTCACCAGTGCACATGTTCCACCACCAAAAACCCCAGCATACCCCCCCACTCCCCTTCTGCCTGCGTGGCAGATGATTTTCACTTTACTCTTTCCTTACTTTGATTATATTCAATTTTCAACAGGAAACTCACTACCATTATTTGGAGTTTTTCCTCCAAGAGTCAGACCTGTCGGAATGGCATCATTAGATTGTATGTTTTCTATTTCAGGAAAGGTTTGGAGATGTCCCAGTCCCGCATACCGGAGCCCTGTTAGTAGAAGCTCAGTGTCACCGGGGCTCCATCTGGAGAAGGTGTGCTGGCTGTACCTTCTCCATCTGGCACCCCGGTGTTGTTGGCCCGGTCTGGGATCCGGAGCACTCTCTGGCTTACGGTGCCTGCCGGAATGGCCCGGATTCTTCATTGTTGGCTGTGGCAAGATGGCTTATCTTTGTTATTTCTTGCTGTGATATTTCTTGATATTTCTATTTTAATATGTGGGAAGTCCTCAGCTCCACAGAATTGAACAATGGGTCTTTTGTTTATTCCCTCTGCAAGATGTCATACCTACATTTTATGTGAATTTGCATCAATGGAGAGCTTAAAATTTGACTATTTCCTATTGGGGAACTTCATAGGTACAGTTGTAAACTGTAAGCAAAGCACAGAATATTTGCTGATCTCTGTGATATCTATTGTCTTACTGACATTAAGGATTGTCTAGAATAAGTCATTTTTATTCATTAAAATCACAAATTATGATATTCTAACTATCATTCATTCCTTAATTTTTTAATGGACTAAGCCTTTCAAGATCCTTTTCTACAATACTATTTTTACTCCATAAGTTACATTAAAAAGAAAATGACAAAGAGTTTCATTCTTCAGTTATCAATGATCAAAATCATAGTATAGTTTTCTACCATACTCCAATGAGAGTAAACCATAACCTTTAAGGCAATAGTGTTGTTAGGAAATGTTATTTGAAAACCTGATACCTTCCCACTAACTGAAATTATTCTTATAAATAAATACCATTTTTCCTCATCTTTGCCCATGCAGAGCTCTTAAAGTTCAGAAATGAATTCTTTTGAAAAGATGCTAGCAAAATTTTTAACACCCATGATTTCTGGTGTGAGAGGATGATATACTAATATTTCCTGGCTTGTCATGGAATCAAAAATTTCTCCTAAATGCCCTATTTTTTTGTGGGAAGGATGGTGTTTGGAGACCATAACAGGGTACAAAGAGTGTACCTGCATTCTGGGATCAGAGTGTTTTTGTGTCTTCATAATGGACCTCTAACACAAACATGCAGAAGGAAAATGCCAAGACTAGTCAATGAAGGGATGTATATGAAATAACTGAATTTTCCAAATTCTGGACCAATTCCTAGTGTAGTTCACTAATCACTCAAATTAAATATTTTGATGGTTATTTTGCTTTTTCTAATGCAAGAATTTTAGTTAACTTATCATAAAGGATAAGAATAACCAGTGTTCACATGGATGTGTGTAGAAAGGGACTTTCATGGTTACTGATGGGAAAGCTGACTGGTCCAGGCTTTCGGGAAAACAATATAGATGTTACTCAATAAACTAGGAATTAACCTCCCTTTTGACCAAGCAATTACACTACTTGGAATATACCCCAAGAGTCCAAAGACAAAAGAGAGAAAAGACATTTTCACCCCTATGTTTTTTTTTTGCAGCATCATCCATGATAGCACAGTGGGTAGGGCATTTACCTTGCACACAGTTGACCTGGGTTCGATTCCTCTGCCCATCTTGGAGAGCCTGGCAAGCTACCAAGAGTATCCAGTCCACACAGCAGAGCCTGGCAAGCTACCCATGGCATATTTGATAGCCAAAAACAGTAACAACAAGTCTCACAATGGAGACATTACTGGTGCCCACTTGAGCAAATCAATGAGCAACAGGATGACAGTGATACAGTGATATAATGATATAAACTACACATTTCAATAATAAATATGATGAAAAATATCCTAGCTTCCTATCTCTATTTTTGGATGCGCCCAGCACTGTATCTTCCATGCCCATTAAATAACTTTTATTGGTGTATAGTTAAAATCATGCATTCATTGCTTTTCCAAATATAGAAAATTTTAACATAGAATATATGTACATACATGGTAAATACTTCCATGCTAGAGAAATTATAGTAAAACTATAATATAGTTTATTATAATTTATTATAATTTCATTTTCTTTTGTTTACATACCATAGTTGCAATGGTGTTAATATTTATTAAACTGATAAGAACAGATACTACACTTGATCTTAGCCAAAAGGCTCAGGATCAATACTGTTAACTCTTTTGTTCATTTAAACTTTCTTTTTCCATGAAACCCACTCAGACTGCAACCTCTCCCTCTTGCTCTCCCAAGGGAAGAGAAAAACCATCATCAATAGTAAGATGCAGTTCCTAGAACCAGCTTCCTTCTCAGGAGAGAAAGCTCTGACTCCTCCTAGTGGTTTCAGATGCTCTGCATGGGCAGAGAAACTTCTCTAGGAAAGAAATATAGAAATGATCCCTGAAAGGATAGTCTTAACATTTTTTTGTTTTCAAAAATATTTAAATTTTAATTAAATAACTGATTGGTGAAGCTCTTCATAGTTGAATTTTAGACATATAGTATTTTAGCACCAATCCCACCACCAGAGTCAACTACTCCCCACTGGTATCCCCATAACTGACACACCCTCTCACCCCACCCTCCCACCACCCCAAGCCTGCCACCTTGATAGGGAAAGTTTTGAAGTTTGGTTGTTGTAGTTTGGATTTCATGCTTTCAGTGTTTGACTCTGGTTTGAAGATCTAGCCATATCACTCCTCCCATGTTTTTGCTTTTGATCTAAAAAGTTACTGCACTTTCCCACAACCAAAGTGTAAGTAAGAAAACATCAATTCTTAAGGATCCACTGGCTGGATTGTAATGCCAGTCACTAAAAACAGGGATCAGGGAGAAAATAGAATGGGGGGTATGTCAAGGTGAAATTTGGCTGATTTCTGTTGCACAAATCCATGACTTTCCCAAATGGAGGCAAGGGAGGGGGTAGAATTTTTTTGCTTTCTGAGCAATTGGAGGAAACCAAATTTATATTACAAACATGTAAATGGAAAATCATGCCAATAATTCACAGACGAGAGAAAGAGGAGATAGAACCAAAGCCAAGGAAGAACGTGAAACATCTGTTTGTGTGAAGAAGATGTAACACTGTGAACTTGAGACTGAAAATGGGACGTGAAAGAGTGTTGGAAAGAAAGGTGTGAGAAATGAAGTGGCGTGTTTTTGGAAAAAAGAACTTTGGCTATTTGATGGAAATTTGCAGTTACCTCTGTTTCCCTAAAATGACATATTTCTATCTCTTTGTCTACAGGAATCCTAAACACAATGGCCTCTCAATCCAACAGCGATCTCTGGGGCAACCTTGGTAAGAGGTGCCGGAGGACCCCCAGACGAGGCTGGTGGGTGGAGGATTGGCAGGGGCTTCTGTCTTTCTAGCCACTCTCCACCTGAGCAAGAGTTAAGTACTTCCAGCCCAATCTCCTTTTCTCCTCTTGGCCCTGCTCTTATTCCCCTCAGTCCTCTGTGCTTTCTCCTCCTGATGGGCGGTACCTGCTGAGAGGAAACGCAGTTACATATCCGGGTGGATCTTGCATGGATGTGGTTTCTTATCTCCTACTTCCTAGGATATGACTGTCCCAGAACAGCCAGTCAGCCCTTCTGGTTGTTGTCCTGTTCTTTCCTCAGCCTGTAGGAAGACTAGGAAGGAAGGATCTTGGAGACCCCTAATTTCCCTGCTCCTGGAGGGAGGGGTCAGTAGAACAAATTCAACAGAATGATTCGCTCTGAAATTGAACAACAGACTGACTCACAATGAACATCCAGACATTCACTCTGACAATTGAGAGTTTGCTGGTTTATCAGATCACCACTTACATAGCTTAAAATATAAGTGCTTCGTTGGTCATCTACTTTGTGGGTGCTGGGCTATGCTCGTGTCTGGACCATCTAGGTTAGTCTCAGATTCACTCATGCATCTATGGTTAAATCATGGTTCATTATGAATCTGATGAACTTTCATAGTCTCTTGGAATAAATGTAGTTAGCATCCTCTTGAGCAGCCCGGGGGCGGGCCGAACTGGGATTAATGTCCCTCATCTTCTCCTGAGTCAGACTGGGCCTCATCCTCGTGCAGTTACAGGTTGTTGAAGACCGGAAGGAAAAGGCGACATGCATAAGTAAAGACTGCTGGAGTCTTTACTTCTCTGTGTTCATTACCACAATACAAATCACTCAGCCCATATTCGAGGGTGGGAGAAGCGGGCTAGGCCTCTGGATGGGAGGAGCTGCGAACCTATGTCCCGAGGGGGCCTGAGTACACACTGGGAGAAACTGAGGCTGCATCTGCAATTGGTCTCTCACACTGTCACTCAATGCCCGGGACATCTGAGCATGCTGCTGTTGGGAGGAGGATGTTGGAATCTTTGTACCTCTTCTCCCATGATGGTCCCAACAGCCCTTCTATTATAGACACATATTTAACTGTTGTTTTTTTTGTTTAAGGGCTGTGCTCAGGACGTACTCCCTATTATGCACTCAAGGATCACTGTTGTAGGGAGTTGGGGTATCATATGTGGTGCTGGGGATTGACCTTGGGTCACCTGCGTGCCAGAAAGCACCTTACCCAATGTACTATCTCTCCAGTCCTGAAATCTTTAATTTCAAATAAAAGATGTTTTGTTTTCTTGTTAGTCAGAGTCCCTACAGGATGGAAGCCCATGGGAACTGCACAGGGAAACTTGTCTCTGCATGGGGGTCCCTTGCTGTTCTTCAAAGCTGGGTGGGTTATATAGCACACAGTCTGGTTTCTCAACAAAAGAACAAAAGATCGATCTACTTTTAAGGGAAATTTTGGTGGGGGGGAATGTCCCCTCAAATATCCTAAAGTCAGATATGGTGGTACTTCCTGTTACTATCTTAGGAGAGTTTGCAGCTCATTTATCTTCTAAAATCATTATTTTCATCTCAGTGTCTATTTGACTTCAAAAGGTAGAATAAGAAGTTCAAAGGAATCCTGAAAAGTACTTGTGGTTCCCCTAATATTTAATGAGGGACAACAGACCCTCAGTGCTTCCCACAGACTTCCCCTGAGAGCAGCGGGCACTTCCGGAGAGGCACCTAGTGGACAGAGGGAGGGCAGCAGCAGGCAGGCTCTCTGCAGTAGGAACTGTTGGAAGCCAGCCTAACCCTGTGGTTATTGTTTCCTCATGTCCCAGAAACTGAAAGCCAAGGCCTGAGAGATTCACAACTGAGACTTGTCTTACTGGGCAAGACCGGAGTAGGGAAAAGTGCAACAGGGAACAGCATCCTGGGAAAGACTGAGTTTTGTTCCAGCCTTTCAGCTAAGTCCGTCACCAAGACCTGTGTGAAAGGAAGCCTCACGTGGAATGAGAGAGAACTAGTTGTCGTGGACACTCCAGGCATCTTTGACACCGAGGTACCCGACAAGTACACCAGCGAGGAGATTGCCCGTTGCCTCCTCTTGACCTCCCCGGGCCCTCACGCTCTGCTTCTGGTGGTCCCACTGGGACGTTACACCGAGGAAGAGCACAAGGCCACAGAGAAGATTCTGGAAATGTTTGGAGAGAGAGCTAGAAAGTACATGGTTCTCCTATTCAGTCGGAAGGATGACTTGGATGGCCAAGAGTTCCAGGAGTACTTGGGGGAAGCTCCTGAGTTCCTTCAAGACCTGGTGAGCCAGTTTGGTAATCGTTACTGTCTGTTCAATAACAGGGCAAAGGGAGATGAGCAAGAAGCCCAGAGGGCACAGCTGGTGGCCCTGGTCAATCGGGTGGTGATGGAGAATGGGGGAACATGCTACACTAATGAGATGTACCGAAGGGCTGAGCAGGAGATTCAGAAACAAGTCCGGCTGAAGCAGCAATATTACAGAGCAGAATTTGAGCGAGAGAAAGCTGAGATAATAAAGAACTATGAAGAAAGAATCAGAAAACTGGAGGATAAACTAGAGAAGCAGGAGGAACAGGCTGAAATGGAGAGGAAATTAGAAGAAAGGAAGCTTTTTTATGATTCGAAGCAGAAAAATGTGAGACATGAATTTGAGTTTCAGGATAAGATGATGAAAATTCTTGAACAAATCATAGGGGCAATGAGAACTGCCTCCTTATTTTTCAAAGCTTTGTTTAAGGAGAAGTAAATGTATGCAAATCTATCTTTGTTTCCTGTGTATCTCCTGGCTACTCGGATCCACAGAACTCATTCACCAAAGACAGATCATTTCTCCTTTCCCTTAGAGTCTCACATATAGGACGAGGGTCCAGTAGACAGGGCAATTAGCAAGTGTTTGGTACATCCAGATGTATCTGTAGGTGGAATTGAGTCTGTCTCAACAATAATCACTTTTCTTGGGAAGCTCTTGCCCTGCAAACTGCGTTATCCCACACAAGGATTACTGTTTCCCAGGGTGGGGAGGGGAGTTGGGAGTTGGAGCTTACCTGCAAAATTCTGCCCTCGCAGAGGGGGAATTGTGTTGATTGCTGTTATTATAATAAAAGTTTTGTTCTTTAACAGCGATGCAAAATCAGAATCTTTTCTCAAAAAATACTATTGCTACTTCTAAGAACACAAGGATAAGTTTCTTTTTGCCAGAAGTTTTAGAACTTCGGGGCTAGGCCACAGCTCTCCTTGCACAGGCCCTTGTTGTGGAGTTTTGGGTCACATTGTTAACCCTTCTGCTGCTGGAGGTCATATTTTCCTTACAGTCATTGATTAGTTTTGGTGGAAATCACATTTCCTACAACATATGAATAACAAAAGTGAAAGTCACTACTCCTTTTGTAGATTGCTACTGGGTACTCCTTATGTAGTAATTTCTAGGACCCATCCCCCAAATCTGCCTCCATATTCTACCACAAGCTCCCATCATCTTATGTGATTTATGGCTTTATGTTAAATTATCTTTGCTCTGCCATATTGAAATTTACTTCTTTACCCCAGAAATATTTTGGTCAAGGAAGGACATATATTTCTTCCCTATTTTACCTAAACATAAATGAGACTACACTATATATTTAATGAAATATATCAAAGGTTCCAGGATAAGCTAAACTTCACACAAAATGCACCACACAAGAAGCACACATCTCGTCATCAGCCACCATCCAGATCACATGTCTTTCTCTCCCAGGAGAGAGCATAGCATGACACTCGCCAAAATCATGCTGCCAGACCTTGGCCAGGCTGTTTCATTTGGGGTGCCCTGAAGGGGCCAGGTGAGGCCCCTTCACACCTCAAGTAACCCACCTCCAGTAGCTGAAACCCCCAGAATTCAACCACCGCCATGCTCACGGCTGTTTTCCACATGCTCGGGCCGAGCCTCACCCACGAGTGAATCTGTTCCTGACTGTGCGACCGCATTTGTGACCATATTTCAAACCACACACCTACTCATACTCCAAGATTATGGCTCCAAATTTGATAGTGTTCAAAGTAGGAGGTAACTAAACTTAGAAGAAAACTACACATTGTTTTTTACAGATATATATATATAAAGCACACACGGCTCAACCTTTAACAACATGTTAGTGATCTCTCATAGAAGGGTTTAATGGTCCCTGGGTGAAAAGCAACAATCTTCAGTCTTTCCTCTTAAGGACACTTTTTTGGTAGCATTTTCAAAACTCCAATATATTCAAAATATATTTTTTCCGTTCTGCTTTTGGGCAGGGATTGGGGTTCAGGATGGAAACACCCAAAATATGATAGAGGGAAGGTGTAATGGTGGTGGGATTGGTGTTTGAATATTAAATGTAACCAAATATCGTGAACTACTTTATAGAATTTTTTAAAATTATATAAAAAGAAAATAAGCACACATTTCTCAGGCCCAGGAACTCAGCCTGAGAGAAAAGGTTTCAGTCTGAAGAATGCAGGAGTAGTTTATGGCTAATCTGACTCACTTTGGGGTTGGAGTCGGACATGAGAATTTAACTTCTGACTAAAGCAATAGTTCTGCAGGTAAAGTGGTTGCCTTGCGAGCAGACGGCCCAGGTGTGATTCCTGGTACCCACAGAGCCCCTGAGTCCCACAGGAGTAATACCTGGGCAGCCCCTACCCCTGATTATTGGGGCCCATTTGTCTTCTCCAAACAGACACGCCCCCTCAGCGAGATTTTGCCAACACCCCAACCTGGGAAACGCAGAGTCCCCATTAACCTGCTGAAGAGTCTCCTCTGAGGCAGCAAGATGTGGGGGTGCCCCACAGAGAAGTTTCCAGGAAGTTCAGACAATGCAACCCTGCGAAGAGTCAATAGAGCCCAGTGTCTGAGCACTGCAGGAAGAGCAGCACACACAGGCCTTTTACATGATCCTCCTACTGTGAGCAATAAAGCTGTAGCATGTGAACATGACCATCAGCCCAGTGCCCAGTGCCACCTCCACCATCTCCCCATGCTCAGTGCCACTTCCATCTACCCATGCTCAGTGCCACCTCCGCCATCTTCCCAGTGCCCAGTGCCAAGTCCAACATCTCCTCATGCTCAGTTCCACCTTCATATACCCACTGCTCAGTGTCACCTCCACCATCTTCCCAATGCTCAGTGCCACCTCCACCATCTCCCCATGCTCAGTGCCATCTCCACCATCTCCCAATGCTCAGTGCCACCTCCACCATTTCCCCATGCCCAGTGCCACCTCTGCCATCTTCCCATGCCCAGTGCCACCTCCGCCATCTCCCCATGCCCAGTGCCACCTCCGCCATCTCCCCATGCTCAGTGCCACCTCCGCCATCTCCCCATGCTCAGTGCCACTTCCGCCATCTCCCCATGCTCAGTGCCACCTCCACCATCTCCCCATGCTCAGTGCCACCTCCACCATCTCCCCATGCCCAGTGCCACCTTCGCCATCTCCCCATGCTCAGTGCCACCTCCGCCATCTTCCCAATGCTCAGTGCCACCTCCACCATCTCCCCATGCTCAGTGCCACCTCTACCATCTCCCCATGCCCAGTGCCACCTCTACCATCTCCCTCATTTCTGAGTGCCCAGTTCAGCAGAACCAAACAAGTGCCCATGTTGGTGTGGGAGTTTCTAGTCCTTTCCATCCTGCTGACCAGCGCTGGCCCCATCTTCCCTCCTGCCTCCCCCCGCCCTCAACACCCTTTTCCCACCTTCTATCTCTGCTCAATGGGGACGTCAGGTGCTTCTCTGGAGCCCGACCACACTGGTCACTGTGTGACGGCTGTTTTCCCATGGGTTAGTGTCTGTGGGTATCTTCTGTGAGGACACTTGTCCGAGAGCTGGGCTCACAGCACTATGCAGGCTTGTTCTTGAAGTGGCCAAGGAGGTGCTGAGGCTCCCACAGACCCTCCCTGGGGACGAGGGTACAGGGGACCCCCAAACAGAAGGTGCTGTTCTGTCCTGATGGGCCCCTGGGTGGCAGCACTAGCCTAGTCAGGCTCTGTGGCTTCTTATGGATGCTGGACAGGTAGAGACACCCAGAGCAGGGCCCAGGCTACAGGCATCCCCAGGGGAGGTGGACAGGTGGGCAAAGGGGACATCCACTCCACCACATCCACCAAGGGCAGGTCACAGCAAACCTCCAGGCCCCTCGCAGACGGACCCTCCAGGAGGGCCACAGAGTCCCCCCGCGGCACCGCTAAGGGGTGACAGTTAGTTTAAGGGCGATCACAAAACCAGGGGCACCCTTTCCCCAAGCAGAGCTTGACCTTACACCACTTCAGAAAAGCTCCTGTTCTTCCACTGGAATCGTGTTTGGAAGGATTGACTTTGGGCACTAAAGCGCTGCCTCAGTACGTCCTTAGGAGCCTGCCGAGGTGACCCCGGCAGAAAGTTCTCAGCTTTGGCAGAACCGCTTTCAGTGGCGAAGTCCATTTGGTTCCAGGCCGGGCCTCAGAAGGAAGAACAGCCATTCCTGCCATTGGCAGCCAGTCCCCTTATCCCACCACCCACTGTCCTGGGCCCCCACGTCCAGGCACTCCCTGTGCGGATTGCAGGCCTTCAGGGTCCATCAAGCCCGACCCAGTGTGGGAGGCGCGGGCACCAGTGAGCTCGGCGCTGAGCGGTCAGTGTGGCAGGTGCTGTCCAGCAGGGCCGCAGCCCAAGACACGCTGCGAACTTTGGAGTCTCCCACTAGTATTGTGTTGCTATCGATGTCTTTCTTCAAGCCTATGAGTAGTTGTTTTAAGTTCTCTGCTGGTCCTTTACTAGTGCATATATATTAGTATTGTTAGTTCTTCCTGTTGTACAGATCCCTTGATCAATAAGGTTGGGGTTTTGTGTTGAGGATTGGCTATTTTTTCAGAAGTACATTTGTGAATCCCTCCTGTTTACATTTCCTTACTACAGACTTGTTGCCAGCTCATCTTTGTGGAAGGATGGCAGAAATTACATAGGACTGGGTGAACTAAATTTTCTTGCCCTCCCTGGACCTAATATGCTGTCAATGAAATTTAGGATCATTAGCCCAATAGGAATTCGAGCGGAAGCCATAATGTGCAGCTGTCAAAATTGAGGTGGGAGAGGAGGGAAAAGCATTCCAGGTACAGAGGTCAGGCTGAGTGTGCTGGGGTGAAGGAAGCCGCACTGCAGAGGTCAGGATGAATGTGGGGAGGAGTGGAGGAGGTGATGGTGCAGAGAACAGCGTTAATGTGGCTGAGTAGAGTGAGACCGTGGCGTCAGCTGGCAGGGTGAGGGTGGTGCTGGTGGAGGACTGGACCTTTGCAGCAAACCCTAAAAGAAAGTAAAAGTATGTGGGTGGGATATTAGTTTAGTTCCCATACTTCTTTTTCAATGCTTTTTTCTCAATTGTAAGTGAATGTTAGCATCATTCTAAGAAGCATGATGACTTTTTATTCCCCTTTTGGTTCATATTTCTGTCTTCATTTCATTTCGTTGTTGACCGTTCACTGCTCTTTTTTTAGATTTCTTTTCTAGAGTAGAAAATTAACCTTTCCTCCGTTGGAAAAAATTTTTCCTAGTTGGACATATATATTTTAATCCTTCTATGGTGGCGATTTTTGTCAAATGGTATCTTTTTGTGTGTAATCAAAGTTAGGAGTCTTTTATTTTTCTACTGAAAATCCTAGAAGTATTATCCTCCCACTGAGGTTTTACCTGTATTTCCTCTTTTATTTATGTGTACTAAGTTGTACATTTCAGGTTCTAATCCATTTAGAATTTGAATGGCAGGAGAAAATAGATGCAACTGGAGCCTTTCCAACATGCCTCGAGTTGTCCCCGCGTAGCTGTGTGCTCCATCTGCCATAACGTGACATGCAGCTGTAGTGAGTGTCTGTGGAAACCACTCAGCTGAATTCAACCTAAAAACTGTGAGAGGCCCTGAGTGAAGTCATTCTAAATTCCACTTTCTCTGTGGATGCACCTGCTAATCCACCGGTGGAAACAAGAATATTTTAGTCTCCCATTGCTGATCCTCCCTTATTGCTCTTCTCTTTCTTACTCATCTGGACTGCTTTACACTCTCCTCCCAGTTAACACTTACGCACTTTAGCTCCAGAAAAAGAAAAGAAGTAATGAAAATTTAAATTTCCTTATTTATAAACCTAAATTGGAAGAATATATTAATTGAACCTTAATGGTGCTTTGACGTGATGCTGCTTACCTGGCTCGATACTCTTCTGGATCTAGGCAACTTTTGTTCTCAGGTTATTAATGGGGTGTATTATGTGTAAAACTCGATTTGCTTATCTTTAAACATCCTAAAACTTCTCTTAAAAATCACACTCAATTCATTTTCAGTGTCCTACAATATATTTAGTATTTTAATCAATATTCATGATGAGACATGATGTGTTTCCTCTTTTTGGGTGAAAAGTTACTAACCTGTGGGAACGATATTATACACTCATTGAAAGAATTGAGCATTTTCACTCTTTTTGATGATAAAAATACTTTATAGCATTGAGCTGATCCCTTCTTTAGAGGTTTAAATGTGTTCCCCATCTGGACCAGGAACTGTTTGTGGGAAATCTCAATCACTTTGTTTGAGTTATTTTTTCATGGTAATTGAACAATGGAGTCCTCTTTCTTTTTTTTTAATTTATTTTTTAATTAGTGAGTCACAGTAAGGGTACAGTTACAGATTTGCACATTTTCGTGCTTGTTTTTCCCTCATGCAATGTTTCAGAGCCCATCCCTCCACCAGTGTCTATTTTCCACCGCCCATGAACCCAATATCCCTCCCACCCCCCCTGTCCCATCCCCCCACCCCACCCCGCCTCTGTAGCGGGGCATTCCAATTTGATATCTATCTTTCCTTTTGGGTGTTGTGGTTCCAAGTAAGGGTATTGAGTGGTCATCCTGTTCAGTCTCTAGTCTACCTTCATCATGCATCTCCCTTCCCGCGCAGGATCTCCAATCACATATTACTTGGTGTTCCCCTCTCTAACCGGCATGACTTTCCCCCAGCGTGTGAGGCCAGCTTCCAAGCCATAGAGCCAACCTCCTGGTATTATATACTACTATTCTTGGGTATTAGTCTCCTACTCTGTTGTTCTATATTCCACAGATGAGTACAATCTTTCTATGCCTATCCCTCTCTTTCTGGCTCATTTCACTTAGCATGATACTTTCCATGTTGATCCACTTATATGCAAAGTTCATGACTTCATCCTTTCTAACTGCTGCATAGTATTCCATTGTATAGATGTACCAAAGTTTCTTTAACCGGTCATTTGTTCTCGGGCACTCGAGTTTTTTCCAGATTCTGGCTATTGTAAACAGTTCTGCGATGAACATATAAGTGCAGATATCATTTCGACTATACTTTTTTGTTTCTCCAGGATATATTCCCAGAAGTGGTATTGCTGGATCAAATGGAAGCTAAATTTCTAACTTTTTAAGTCAATGATTGTTGAAGGTTTCCACAGGATGGGAGATGTGTACTGAAACTAGACTAAGGACGAAACATGGTGACCTCTTAGTGTCTGTATTAAAAACCATAATGCCCAAAAGGAGAGGGAGAGTAGGAAAAGGTGCCTGCTGCAGAGGCAGTGGGTGAGATGGGGTGGGGGTGTTGGGACATTGGTGATGGAAAATGTGCACTTGTGGAGGGATGATTGCTTGATCATTGTATGACTGAAACTTAATCATGAAAGTTGGTAACTATATCTCATTGTGATTCAATAAAAGTTAAAAAAACTCTCCCCAATAATAAATTCCAAGCCAGATGGGCTTGCTAGTGAATTTTTCCAAATCTTCAGAGAATCATTACCTGTATTACCAGGCCCTTCCCAAGTATCAAAGAAATGGGAATTCTTCTGAAAGCTTTTATGTAGACCACATTGCCCTAATTCCAAAATCAAACAGAGATATTACTGGGAAAGAAAATGACATTTCAATATCCCAAATAAATTATGATGTAAAGATCTTCAACAAAATCTTAGCAAACTAAATCTAAAATTACACTCAAAAGAAAACATACATCATGACCCAGATTAATTCCAGGAACGCAAGGATAGTTCACAAATATACAAGGATAATACACAAATCAAGCAATGTAACACACCATATTGACAAAAGAGAAAAATCTTATATTATGTCAATATATGCAGGGAAAGTTTTTGATAATATTTAACAGCTATTCATGATATCAAAAAACCCTCAACAAATTAGAAGGAACATCAATAGAGAATAACCATTTACAGCAAATTATCATCCAAACACTGTATTTCTTCTAAAAATACCAGCATTTAATTTCATTTTCATAGTAAGAACACACTAGTTCATAGTGTTTAATAGGTTCATGAGTCCAGTGGCTTCTATATTGTGTGTTCAGGGATAGAGTCTATCAGTTCTAATAAGAGGATACAAGATGTTGTGTTTACTCAGGGAGTGGGGTGCACAGGTAAAGACATGATATGATAAAAGCATGCAAAGTAAAAGGAACGCATGAATTTAACACCAAGAAAAAAAACCCTCTAAAAAATAGAGGGGAGTGATGTTCTCAATCTTATTCCGATTGAGTTAAGGTGCACTTTAAAACGCAGAGTCGCCTTTTAGCCTGTAATACTTTGCATGTTAAGTTCTCCAACTCACCATTGTATCCCTTTGAGTTATTTGGGATGGGGTCACACGCCACTGTGCTCAGAGCTTCCTCCTGGCTCTGCCTGTCCTCGGGGGCCATTCTTGGTGGTGCTTGGGGAACCATATGTGGTTCCATGGATTGAACCTTGTTGGCTTCAGCAAGGTAAATCTCCTCAGTGATTGCGTTTTTGAATCACAACTCAGAGGAGGTTTCACTTCAAAGTCCCTCTCACCACTTAACTTTGAGACTTCAAACATTTGCTGTAAACAACGTCTCACAAAATTCATTGCCCAAATTGAAAATCCCCCCAGGCCACCTGACCTCTGTGCACCAGTGGAACAAGGAGGTCAGTGTGTGGCAGAGGCTTCAGTGGAGCTGTGGTTCTGACTGGAATGTTCCCTGAAGGGGCACATGTGTGGCCCACATACATTGGAGGTATTTGTAGATCTTGGAACCATCTTCTCCATGCCAGAGTGAGAAGTCTCTCTCTGAAATGGCGCATACACGTAATGAACTGCAATCATACTCATAAATTGAAAGTAACAAAAGACTATTTGAAATGCTTGTGTGCCCGTTAGCTGTGCCTCAAGCTTTGGGAGACAGGGGAAAGCGGCCACAGGTAGTCAGCAGAGCTGTTGAGTGGGGCCCAGCATGGAAGGAGCCAGGGAAGGGGACACACAACCATGGCTGACACTTGCCGCTGACTCCCGGGTGTCAAGAATGAGAGAAGAGCTCAGCAAAGACAGAGCACAGGGACGAACTCACAGGCCAGGGCTCTCATCACACTCCCAAGGTTGCGTGTGGGGCTTGAATGGGGCCCACAGCCATGACCCTCTTGCTTTGAGTCTCCCATTCCTCCCCTTCACCCATTAGTGCTAGACACAGAACAATGTCATTGCAGAGAGCAGGAGGGAACCTGGCACTGACCTTTGAGTCTCTTATTATAACCTTATCCTGTTTATTCCTCAGCCCACTGCCTCACCCCCTCCCCAGTGTTCACAGAACCCTGTCAGCAAGTCACTTCCTTTCTACCCACTGCCCATCTGAGACACTTTCAATTTCCCCTCATCAGCCACTCAGAGGTTGATGTGTGTGTGTGTTAAAACTTGGTTTTTAAGTGTTTTCTCCAAGTGTGAAAACAACAGTTTCTCATCTGTGATTAGAAACCACAGACAGAGGGTTGCTGGTGCTGCTGCAGAAGCTCTGTCCTCCCAGAGGCCGGAGGACTGTCCTGTCTGGTGTCACCTGAAGATCTGTTCTCTGCCCCATCCTGCAGCTGCACCTGTTCTCCTAGAATGATGCTTCCTGTCTGTGAGGAGAGGGTCCACCAGGACAGAGACAAGGCTCAGAAGGTGCATCATTGACCACAGCACACATGCACTGTAGTTGTGGTGGGCTGTTTGGGAATGATAGCTTTAATCCAAACATGCACTAATGTAGAGGGATTGGGGGGGGTGGGGGCGCACACCCAGCAGTGCTCTGGGCTTAGTCCTGGCTCTGCATTCAGCCATCACGCCAGGAGGGGCTCAGGACACCTATGTGGTGCTGGGGATCAAATCAGGGCCAGCTAACCACAAGGCAAGGGCCCCACGCATTGTCCTGTCACTCCGGCCCCATCAACATGATTTCTATTTTAGGAAACTACCGTTTCCATTGAAGGCTCCCAATAGCCGTCAACGTTTTGACTTCCAGATGGGGTGGCAGGGGTGTGTCTGGAGGCGATGGACTCTGCCAAACTTCCAGCCAGCCCATGTCCTCCCGGGCCTCTCTCAGTGCTGCTGGTGACCCAGCTGCACCCCTCAGAGATGAGAATCATAGGCGCTGCTCAGGGTGAGGGCGCTCTCCCACACCAGCTGGTGTCCACCCTCAGGCAGGACCCATGGGAGGGTCCCCAGATGAGTGCCAAGGAGAAACTGCATGAAATTTATAAATAATTTCCTCCCAATAATTAATATTCAAAAGGACTCACCTTGAAGTTTGGGCCAGAAATAAAATATCCTGGATTGGTGCACAATGAAGTAAAAGTGTTGTTATTAATGAGAGGTTGAAAACAATGATTGTTCTGATAATGAAGTTTCATAGAGAGATTTTAAGAAAACGTTAAAGCTTTTCTCTGTACGACACATGAAAGAACTTCTTTGAAGGCACCAAACAAGTTTTTAATGAAAACAAGTATTCAGAGATAAATTATTTAAAATTTTTCATAAACGGGGCCGGAGCGATAGCACAGCGGGTAGGGCGTTTGCCTTGCATGCGGCCGACCCAGGTTCGATCCCCGGCATCCCATATGGTCCCCCAAGCACCGCCAGGAGTAATTCCTGAGTGCAGAGCCAAGAGTAACCCCTGAGCATCGCTGGGTGTGACCCAAAAAGAAAAAAAAATTTTCATAAACGTTTACAATATTCTTTGGTGTAAGCTGAGATGCTTCTAAAATAATACTTCAAGTTTCCAGATCTATGAGATCTTGCAAATTAATGGCCAAAATATTAGATATAAATATATTCTAATTAACATTTTTATTCAATTCAAGAGCCATGATTTCTAAAGTTATTCGTAGTTGTTTTAGGCGTATAATATTTCAGCACCAATCCCACCATCGATGCCAACTATTCACCACTGGTGTTCCCACATTCCCTCCCACCCCACTCTGCTCCACCCCTGCCTGCCACTTTGACAGGCACATTGCAAAGGGGCCCTGGTTGCAGCTGGAATCTCATGTTTTGTGTGTTGTTGACACTATACCTCTCTCCCCCCACACCAGAATAAGTGAATCCCCTGCTCTTGTTCACCCATTATTTCCCTTTCTTATCGTCAACCTTCTCCCTCTTGATTTATTTCCCTCACTGTCCTATTCCTCCCTAAGTTTCGAGGTTAAGTATGATTTAGGCCTCCCCTCTTTACTACATTACAATCCCCCGTTCAGTTATTCTATACACCACAGATAAGTGCGATCATCCCATGTTTATCTTTCTTCTTCTGACTTACTTGAATCAATATGATAGCTTCCAGTTCGGATTTTAAGATTTGACCAGAAACATACAGCACAATGAGGAAAATATAGGCAAAATACCCCAAGATTTGTACCTAAAAGAAGTTTTCAATGAGTTGGTACCACTGACAAAAGCAATGAAATAAAAAGTAAACCAATGAGACTACATCCAATTAAAGACCTTCTGCATGGCAAAAGAAACACGTGATAAAAATAAAAGGCAGCTAACTGAATAGGGAAATTGTTACCATTCAATGCATCAGATAAAAGATTGATACCCAAGGCAAGATAATGAGTCTCAACAGAATCAAAGGCCTTCTTTAAATCCATGAACGTTAGACAGAGCAGCATCTTGAACTCACGCAAAACCTCAGTGAGCTTTGTCACCACTTGAATATGGTTGATCATACTGAATCCTTTTCAGAACCTGGCTTGCTCACATGGTTGTCCTTTATCTAGTGTTCTGCCTATTCTATTCAGGACTCAAGTGAAAAACTTGTAGACGACAGATAACAGACAGATCTGGCGATAGTTGCCAATGTTGTGGCTGTCTCTCTTCTTATAAAACAAAATGGTCCTGCTTGTTTTTCATCGGGACACAACCTTACATGCAGAGAGGTAGCATGTGAATAGCCAACCCAGTGTATTGATGAGTACTGGCAGCAGATTCTTCAGGTGTTCAGATCTGACATTGTCTGGACACGGTGTTGTCTGTATCTTTACTGACGAAATGGCATGTCAGATTTCGGAAGGGAGAATGCTGGGAACAACATATCTGTCCTGCAGAATTTGGTGTGTGGAAAGGTGAATGTGGCTATTGAAGAGATCCGGGTAGAAGTCATGAATAATCTTTTCCATTGCCCTTCTGAAAGATGTGATAGATCCATCAGGACGTCGGAGGGCAGTCATCTTGGTCTTGTAGTTGGCAAAGGACAGCAAGGCATTGCGAATACTTTTCCCAGCTTCTGCCACACCAGCCAACACTGCTACTCTTCTCTCTTTGAGGTCTTCCTTTATCGCTTCTCTACACAGCATTGCGAGTTTAGATGTTAGCTTGTGATTGCCTGAGGCTCGTGCCAAACCACACTGGCAAATGAGCTCGAGAGTTTCTGAAGACAGGCATCTGTTTGTGGCTTTCCCACTCTCAGCATTCCTCATGCAGTCATGGAGATGCTGAACCAGTCGATCGATGTTGTCAACGACAGCATCTTCCCACATTGACGCAATAATGCCAAAGAGCTCCCAGTTGGTGGTCATTCTGGGAACTCTCTTCTTAAACGTTGCAGTCCTTTCTTCCCACTCATTGTAGTAGAATTTTTTATGAAGGAGACGGTGGTCTGATCCTGTTTGGAATTTTTGGACAACAGCAACATTGGTGCAGCAAAAACGTCCATTGAATATGATGTGGTCAATTTCATTGTGGAACTGTCCACCGGGAGACTCCCATGTCCAGCGTTTAGATTCGGCCTTCTGGAACTGTGAGTTACCATGGATGGTCTTGTCGACATGATGAACTCAGACGGTCTCTCACCCTGTTCTTTCCATTCTAGGCATGGGTTCCAATATGTAGTTCTTTGGGTGACCTTCTCGGTCCTATCTTGGCATTAAAATCACCAACAGTGATCTTGTAGAAGGTGTGGTTGTCTTTATAGAACTTCTCCAGCTCCATGTAGAACTTCTAAATTTCTTCTTCATCGTAGTTGGATGTTGGTGCGTAGACGACGAAGATAGAAACTGCTGGCAGTGAGCCACATCTATTCAAGCTTAAGTGTCCGATTTGGGTTGTTAGGCATTTTAATGAATCAGTGCTCATGGCCAAGTTCATGTCGACAAGGAAACCGACACCACCGGTGCCTCAATTGTCACATGTCCTGAGGAAGAGTTCTTCTCCAGTGTCGAAAATGGCGGGATGTGATCAATGCCTTCTCATCTCAGTCAGAGCAATGATGTCATATTTGATCTTCTGCACTTGCACCATCAGTAGATAGATGCTTCCGATTCCAGTATAAGTGCATTGAAAGTACAGATAGTCATTTTAGTCCTTCTTCCTTTTGGCAGCCTCGTTCGGCCTTGAGATTTTATCAGCTTCTCCTTGCTCATTCTTCTTAACGCTGCTGTATTGAAGGCTCTTTCAGGCTCAAGGGAATGAGGCCCATTGTTTTTATTGTTTTTGGCATATTGATTTAAAGAGTTAAAGAAGACCTTTGATTCTGTTGAGACTGAAGTGATCATCGAAGTCCTAGCCAAACAGGTTGTTCAAACTCAGTACATCAGGATATTCTGCGAGCTGTATTACAGATTCACCACCAGGATCTCACCATTCTACAAGGAAGTGATCAACGATGTAAAGAGAGGGATTCGACAGGGTGATACCATTTCACCGAAACTTTCAGTGCCACTCTCGAGAATGTCATACAAAGACTGGGAAGGAATGGGAGTGAAGACAGATGGTCGGCAACTACACCACATCCACTTCGCTGATGACATCATTCTAATAACACCAAACGTTAACCAAGCGGCACAAATGCTGGCCGGCTTCAACCATGAGTATGGGAAGGTCAGACTCAGCTGAATCTCACCAAGACTATGTTCATGAAAAACGAACTAGTCCCTGACATTCCATTTGCTCTCAATGGAGTGGACATCTGCGAATGCAGCAGCTATGCATACCTGTGTCAAGACTCAACATGAGGAACGACTTGGCACCAGAACTGCGCAGGAGGAAGAGAGTGCCTGGAACGCCTTCAAGAGCATCGAAGAAGTTGTTAAGATACAAAGAACCTCCGGCTCTGGGCACATCTTTTCAACTCCATCATTCTTCCTGCACTGACATACGCCTCAGAGACCTGGGCCCTACGCAAACAAGATGAGAACGCTGTTTGGGTATCCAAAAGAGGAATTAAAAGAGCTATGCTATTGTGTAACTGAGACTTAAGCCTGAAAGCTTTGTAAATTTCCACATGGTGATTCAATAAAGAAAAAATGTATAATTAAAAGAAAGAGCTATGCTAGGAGTATCATGTTTCACTCAAGTGAGAGAAGGAATCCGAAGTTCTGACCTCTGTAGACAGTCAACAATCAGGGACCCTGTCTCTTTTGCCAAGGCATCAAAAATAAGATGGGCCAGTAATGTGATGTGATTCAGAGATGACCGCTGGACTAGAGCTGCTACTGACTGGATTCCACGGGACATCAGAAGATCGCGTGGCCGCCCACCAACTAGATGGTCAGATATCTTCATCAAATCCCTTAATGAACGGTTTGAATCTCTTCCTGCTCCTGGAGCAAGCAGATATCATTGGGCTACACTATTACGTGACAGGGACAAATGGCGACATTACTACTGCCCGCTCGAACAAATCGAAGATCAACAGGACGAAAAGTGATACAAGTGATACAAGTGATAAATACATTTTAATTAAAAATTATCTAATTCAAGAACCACGATTTTCAAAGTTATTGATAGTTGTTTTAGGCATATAATATTTCAGCACCAATCCCACTACTGATGTCAACTTCCCTCCACCGGTGTTCCCCCATTCCCTCCCACCCCACCCGTGCTCCACCCCTGCCTGCATCCTTGACATGCGCATTACACAGTGCCCCTAGGTACAGCTGGAATCTCATGTTTTCTGTGTTGTTGACATTATACCACTCTCCCCCATCACCAGCATAAGTGAATCCCCTGCCCCTGTTCACCCATTACTCCCCTTTCTTGTCTTCAACCCTCCCCCTCTTGATTTCTTTCCCTCTCTGTCCTTTTCCTCCAAAAGTTCCGAGGTTAAGTACGATCCAGGCTTCCCCTAACTACATTACATACCCCCATTCAGTTATTCTATGCATAATAGATAAGTGAGATCACTTGTATCACTTGTACCACTTGTCATCCCGTTGATCTTCGATCTGCTCTAGTGGGCGCCAGTAACGTCTACATTTGTCCCTGTGCGTGCTAGTGCAGCCCAATGGTATCTGCTCACTCCAGGAGCACAAAGAGCCTTGAACCATTCATTCAGGGTTTTGACGAAGAAGTCTGACCATCTCGTAGGTGGTTGGCCACGTACTCTTTTGATGTCCTGTGGAATTCAGTCAGTAACAGCTCTACTCCCGAAGTCATCTCTGAACCACATGACATGTCCGGCCATCTGATTTTTGATGCCTTAGCAAACAATACAGCATCCCTGATTCTTGACTGTTGGGGGAAGTTGGAACTTCAGATTCCTTCTCTCACTTGAGTGAAACGTGATACTCCAGGCATAGCTTTTTCTATTCTTCTTTGGGGTACCCAAATAGCATTCTCATCTTGTTTTTGTGGGGCCCAGGTCTCTGAGGTGTTTGTTAGTGCAGGAAGAACGGTGGGGTCGAAAAGATGTGCCTGGAGCCAGAGGTTCTTCGTCCTCTCAACCACTTCTTTGATTCTCTTGAAGGCATTCCACGCTTCTCTCTTCCTCCTGTGCAGTTCTGGCACCAAGTCATTCTTCATGCTGACTTCTCAACCCAGGTACACATTGCTGCTGCATTCAAGATGTTCACTCCATTGAGAGCAAATGGAACGTGAGGGACTAGTTCGTTTTTCATGAGCACTGTTTTGGTGAGATTCAGCTGCAGTCCGGCCTTTCCACGGTCGAAGTTGGCCAGCATTTGTGCTGCTTGGCTAATGTTTTGTGTTATTAGAATGATGTCATCAGCGAAGTAGAGGCGATATAGTTGCCGACTGTCTATCTTCACTCCCATTTCTTCACATTCCAGTCGTCACATGATGTTCTCGAGTGTGGCACTGAAGAGTTTTGGTGAAATGGTATCACCCTGCTGAATCCCTCTCTTTACATCGATGATCACTTCCTTGTAGAATGGTGAGATCCTGGTGGTGAATCCGTAATACAGCTGTCGAAGGATCTTGATGTACTGAGTTTGAACGCCCTGTTTGGCTAGGGCTTCGATGACCGCTTCAATCTCAATAGATTCAAGGTCTTTAAACAGATGAATGTTAGACAGAGCAGCACCTTGAACTCCTGCGAAACTTCAATGAGGTTGGTCACTGTGTGGATATGGTCGATTGTGCTGAATCCTTTTCAGAACCCAGGTTGCTCACATGGTTGTCCTTCATCTAGTGTTCTGCATATTCTATTCAGGATGACTCGAGTGAACAACTTGTAGGTGACGGACCACAGGAAGATTGGGCAATAGTTGCTGAGTCGTGGATGTCTCCCTTCTTGTACAACAGGATAGTCATGCTGGTCTTCCATAGGTACAGAACCCTGCATTCAGACAGGTAGTGTGTGAAGAGCCGAGCCAGTGTATTGACAAATACTGGCGGCAGATTCTTCAGGTGTTTGGGTCTGACCTTGTATGGACTGGGTGCTCTATGCTTCTTTCCCAATGAAATGGGATGTCGGATTTTGGAAGAGAGGACGTTGGGAACAACACATCCATCCTGCAGAATTTGGTGTGTGGGCAGGTAGACGTGGCTGTCGAAGAGATCCGAGTAGAAGTCGTGAATAATCCTCTCCATTGCCCTTCTGAAAGATGTGATAGATCCATCAGGACATCGGAGGCAGTCATCTTGGTTTTGTAGTTGGCGAAGGACAGGCAAGCATTGCAAATACTTTTCCCGGCTTCTGCTGCTGCTCTTCTCCCTTTGAGGTCTTCCTTTATTGCTTCTCTGCACAGCTTCACAAGCTTGGATGGTAGCTTGTGGTTGCCTGAGGATCGTGACAAACTACGTTGGTGAATGAACTCGAGAGTTCCAAAGACAGGCATGAGATCATCCTCTGTTTATCTTTCTTCTTCTGATCTACTTGATTCAACATACCTTCCTGTTCAAATTTTAAATTTGACAGAAATATTCGGCACATTGAGGATAATATAGGCAAAGCACCCTAAGATTTGGACCTAAAAGGTGTTTTCAATGAGTTGATACCACTGGCAAACACAATGAAGTAAAAAGTAAACCAATGGTACAACATCAAATTAAAGACCTTCTGCATGGCAAAAGAAACACATGAAAAACTAAAAGACAGCTAACCATATAGGGAAAAAACTCCCATTCAATGCATCAGATAAAGTGTTGGTACCCAAGACAAGTAAAGTACTTACAAATATCAACAGAAAAATTATTCAAAACCCCATCCAAGCGATGGGGAGAGGAGGTGAATAGACACTTCTCAGGAAGACAGCAGACGTGCAATATCACTTCTCATTAGGGAAATCAAATCCAGAGGACAATGAGAAATCACTCCCACCAGTGAGAATGACACATATCAAAAAGAGTAGGAACAATCTCTGTTGGCGGGAATGTGGTGAGAAAAGAACTCTCATCCACTGTTGGCAGGAATGTGGTCTGGTTCGAGACCTGTGGAAGAGAGTATGGAGACTCCCATGAAACTTAGAATTGAACTCAGGGCCAGAGCTATAGCACAATGGAGATGGTGTTTGCTTCACACATGGCTACCCCGGGTTCTATCTCCGGCATCCCATGTGATCCCCCAAGCACCACCAGGAATAACTTCTAAGTGTAGATCCAGGACTAACCACTGGGTATCTCAGTGTGTGACCATCCTCGTCCCCCAAAATAAAAATTTTAGAATTGTCCTGACATATAACCCAGTAAGTATAGAGTTTTTTCACTTTTGTTGTGGTTTTGGGGTCATACCCAGCGGTGTTCCTCAATTATCCCTGGTCCTGAGTTCAGCGATCGCTCTGGGTGGTGCATGGGGAGCCACATGTGGTACCAGGTATCAAACTCTGCGTGCTGTTCAATCATCCTAACCCCTGTACTATCTCTTATCATTAGACAGTTTCAACTTCTCAGATGAGAATTGTAATAGGTTTTTTTCACTAACCACCTGTGACCAAATCATCAGAATTCGGTCGAAATCTCAGAGTCTGAGCCCTGTTCAGACTCAGAGCAGGGAATCCCTGCTCCCAACTCTGACACTCCCAAGTCCATCTTTATTTCCCAGAAACATTCATTTCTTTCTATTTAGTGAGTGGTTCACTAGGAAAATGTTCCCAGGTGAAATAGAATTCATCCTGAAATCAGAGCCCAGGGTCTTGTCCAGACTCAGAGACCGGAAGACTGGAAAGGACACGACACCCAGAGCTGGGTCACAGGGACCCAAGGCTGAACCTGAGTTCTCCATTCTTCTTCCCCGATAAATAAATTTTGGGGTATGATAAGAGCTACACAGCCATTCAAACACTTCCTACTATTGTTTCACATTTTAAAAACCGGACGCAGATGCAGCCAAGGTCCATTCTCTCTGGGGTCAGTAGAAGCCAGTTTTGACTTTGCCAAGTCAGAGATAATTCATCACTTATCCATCACTTTTGGTTTTGTTTTACAAGCAAACACACAAGTTCTCTTCCTACCTTGAGATTTTTCATTTTTCACTAATTTGTCATTAGCTGACACTACATCATTATGAAATTTCAGAGATTTTTTTTCATATCTCTGAGTGCCTAATTCTTTGTAAATTTTGATTTAAACACCATGATGTATAAAGTTGTTGACAACGTTGTTGTAAAGTGTCCGATTGTCCTGCACTGTTCAAGGGTGATGAGAGTAATTTAGTAACATTCTGAAGAAATGAAGTGTCCGGATAAAACTTTGAAGATTTGTTTCTGCAACAGCACAGTAGTGGTCATTGCAATGAGTCCCAGGGAAGCAACTGTTAATAGTCTGATAAAAGTCATAAAGCACTGGATCAGGGGCAGCACAGCTTCTGCCAGGAGTTCTTCAGTAGGGAATGCAGCCATTCTCTGGTCAGTTTTATTGGCAGTCATAGATATGCAACCTAGCTTATGTTTGGAAAAAAACACTTTTTTTGGAAATATATCTATCATTTTATTTATTTTTTGACGGTTGAAAGATAATTTTATTTATTTATTATTTTTTAATAAATTTATTTATTTTTAATTAATGAATCACCATGAGGGTACAGTTACGGATTTATACACATCTGTGCTTATACTTCCCCCATACAAAGTTCGGGAACCCATCCCTTCACCAGTGCCCATACTCCACCGCCAGTAAACCCAGCATCCCTCCCATCCTCCCCGATCCCATCTCCCCCCACCCCACCCTGTCACTGTGGCAGGGCATTCCCTTCTGTTCTCTCCCTCTAATTAGCTATAGTGGTTTGCAATAAAGGTGTTGAGTGGCCACTGTGCTCAGTCTCTAGCCCTCATTCAGCCCGCAACTCCCTTCTCCCACATGGCCTTCGACTACATTATAGTTGGTGATCCCTTCTCTGAGTTGCCCTTTCCCCAGAATGTGAGGCCAGCCTCCTAGCCATGGAGTCAACCTCCTGGTAGTTGTTTCTACAATTCTTGGGTGTTAGTCTCCCACTCTGTTATTCTATATGTCATAGATGAGTGCAATCTTTCTATGTCTGTCTCTGTCTTTCTGACTCATTTCACTTAGCATGAAACTTTTCATGCCGATCCACTTAAATAAAAAATTTGTGACCTCCTTTTTTCTAACAGCTGCATAGTATTCCATTGTATAGATGTACCAAAGTTTCCTCAACCAGTCATCCGTTCTAGGACATTCGGGTTTTTTCCAGATTCTGGCTATTGTAAACAGTGCTGCGATGAACATACATGTGCATATGCCATTTCGATTATACTTTTTTGCCTCTCTGGGATATATTCCCAGCAGTGGTATTGCTGGGTCAAATGGGAGCTCAATTTCTAATTTTTTGAGAATCGTCCATATTGTTTTCCAGAAGGGCTGAACCAGTCGGCATTCCCACCAGCAGTGTAGCAGGGTCCCTTTCTCCCCACATCCTCTCCAACAGCGGTTGCTTTTGTTCTTTTGGATGTGCGCTAGTCTCTGTGGTGTGAGGTGGTATCTTGTGGTTGTTTTGATCTGCATCTCTCTGATGATTAGTGATGTAGAGCACTTTTTCATGTGCCTTTTGGCCATTCGTATTTCTTCTTTGGTAAAGTTTCTGTTCATTTCTTGGCCCCATTTTTTGATGGGGTTGGATGTTTTCTTCTTGTAGAGTTCAACCAGTGCTTTATATACCATTGATATCAACCCCTTATCTGATGGGTATTGTGTAAATATCCTTTCCCATTCTGTGGATAGTCTTTGAATTCTGGTCACTGTATCTTTTGCGGTGCAGAAGCTTTTTAGTTTAATGTAGTCCCATTTGTTGATCTCTGTTTTTACTAGATTGCTTAGTTCCGTGTCACCTTTGAAGATACCTTTATCTTAAATATCGTGGAGGGTTTTGCCGACCTTGTCTTCAATGTATCTTATGGTTTGTGGTCTAATGTTGAGGTCTTTAATCCATTTTGATCTGACTTTTGTGCATGGTGTCAGGTCAAGGTCTATGCCCATTTTTTTGCATGTGGTTGTCCAGTTGTGCCAGCACCATTTGTTAAAGAGGCTTTCCTTGCTCCACTTCACATCTCTTGCTCCCTTATCAAAGATTAGATGATCATACATTTGGGGTTGTGTGTAAGGGTATTCCACCCTGTTCCATTGGTCTATGGCTCTGCCTTTGTTCCAATACCATGCTGTTTTAATTGTTACTGCTTTGTAGTAAAGATTGAGGTTGGGGAGGGTGATGCCTCCCATCGTCTTTTTCCCAAGAATTGTTTTAGCTATCCTTGGACGTTTGTTGTTCCATATGAATGTTAAGATTGCTTGATCCATTTCTTTGAAGAATGTCATGGGTATACTTATAGGGATCACGTTGAATTGTATAATGCATTGGGGAGTATTGCCATTTTGACAACATTGATTCTCCCTATCCATGAGCAGGGTATATGTTTCCATTTCCTCATGTCCTCTTTGATTTCATGGAGTAGCGTTTTGTAGTTTTCTATGTAGAGGTCTTTTACTTCCTTGGTTAAGCTGATTCTGAGGTACTTGATTTTCTGGAGCACGATTGTGAATGGGATTGCTTTTTTATGTCCCTTTCCTCTGCCTCATTGTTTGCATATATAAAGGCCATGGATTTTTGGGTATTGATTTTGTAGCCTGCAACTTTACTGTATAAGTCTATTGTTTCTAAGAGTTTCTTAGTAGAGGTTTTAGGCTTCTCTAGATATAGTATCATATCGTCTGCAAATAGTGAGAGTTTGATTTCTTCCTTTCCTATCTGGATGCCCTTAATCTCTTTTTCTTGTCAAATAGCTATCGCAAGTACTTCCAGTACTATATTGAAGAGGAGTGGTGAGAGTGGGCATCCTTGTCTTGTGCCCGATCTCAGAGGAAAGGCCCTTAGTTTTTCCCCGTTGAGGATAATGCTTGCCGTAGGCTTGTGATAGATGGCTTCGACTATCTTGAGGAAAGTTCCTCCAAACCCCATTTTGGCGAGGGTTTTCATCATGAAAGGATGTTGGATCTTGTCAAATGCTTTCTCTGCATCTATTGATATGATCATATGGTTTTTATCTTTGCTTTTATTGATATGGTGGATTATGTTGATTGATTTCCGAATGGTAAACCATCCTTGCATCCCCGGGATGAATCCCACTTGGTCGTGATGTATGATCTTTTTGATGAGTTGTTGGATCCTATTTGCCAGTATTTTGTTGAGGATCTTCACATCGGTGTTCATCAGGGATATTGGTCTGTAATTTTCTTTCTTAGTGGTGTCTTTGTTTGCTTTTGGTATTAGGGAGATGTGTGCTTCATATAAACTGTTTGGGAGATTTCCTGTTTTTTCAATTTCCTGGAAAAGTTTGAGGAAAACAGGCAGCAGGTCTTCTTTAAATGTTTGGAAGAATTCGCCAGTGAAACCATCTGGGCCTGGGCTTTTGTTTTTGGGGAGGTTTTTGATTACCGTTTCAATTTCCTTAACATTGATGGGTCTATTCAGGTATTCCAAGTCTTCTTTGTTCAGTCTTGGGAGATTGTAGGAATCGAGGAATCCATCCATTTCTTTTAGGTTCTCCTGTTTTGTGGCATATAGACTTTTGAAGTAGTCTCTAATGATCTTTTGAATCTCACTGGTTTCTGTTATGATGTCCCCCTTTTCATTTCTGATTCGATTTATTAGCTTTCTTTCTCTTTCTTTCTTTGTGAGTCTTGCTAGCGGTTTATCAATCTTGTTTATTTTCTCGAAGAACCAGCTCTTTGTTTCATTGATCTTTCGGATTGTCTTTTTGGTTTCCATGTCATTAATTTCTGCTCTAATTTTTATTATTTCTTTCCTTCGATCTGGTTTGGGTTCCTTTTTCTGGTCCTTTTCTAAGGTCTTGAGTCGTGAAGTCAGGATGTCTATGTGGGCCCTTTCTTCCTTCCTGAGGAATGCTTGGAGAGCTATAAATTTTCCCCTTAACACGGTTTTAGCTGCGTCCCATAGGTTTTGTCAGCTCGTGTCTTCATTCTCATTTGTTTCTAAGTATTTTTTGATTTCTTCCTTGATTTCCTTCCTGACCCACTCATTGTTCAACATTGAATTGTTTAATTTCCAAGTGTTTGACTTGATTCTCCGTGTCAGTGAGTGGTTAGCTTCTATCTTCAGCGCATTGTGGTCTGAAAAGATGGTTGATACAATTTCGATTTTTCCGATTCTATTGAGGTATGTTCTGGGGCCCAGTACATGATCTATTTTAGAAAATGTTCCGTGTGCACTGGAAAAGAATGTGTATTCTTTCTTTTGGGGGAGTAAGGCCCTGTATAGGTCTATTAGGCCTCTCTCTTCAATTTCTTCTTTCAGAGTCAGTGTTTCCTTGTTGAGTTTTGTTCTTGTCGATCTATTTAGAGGCGATAAGGCCATATTGAAGTCTCCGACTACTATTGTGCTGTTAGTAATGTCCTCTTTGAAGTCTGCTAGGAGTTGTTTTAAATATTTAGCTGGTCGCTCATTAGGTGCATATATGTTTAAGAGTGTGATTTCTTCCTGTTGTACATATCCCTTGATAAACAGAAAATGACCTTCGCTGTCCCTTTTAATCTTTTTCAACCTGAAATCTATGTTGTCGGATATTAGGATGGCCACTCCAGCTTTTTTATGGGGGTTGTTTGCTTGCAGGATTGTTTTCCATCCTTTGACTTTGAGTCTATGTTTACTCTGTTTGTTCAGGTGTGTTTCTTGCAGGCAGCAGAATGATGGGTTTAATTTCTGGATCCATTTTGCCACTCTGTGTCTCTTTATGGGTGCATTTAGGCCGTTGACATTGAGAGAGATTATTGTGATAGGATTTTGTGTCATATTTCTGTGGTATTTGTTGTTTTTATGTGGCTCCACCTTGTCTTACAGTAGCCCCTTTAGAACTTCTTTCAAGTTTGGCTTTGAGTCTATGAAGGACCTGAGCTGTTGTTTATCCGAGAAGTAGTGTATGGTTCCTTCGAGTTTGAGTGAGAGTTTAGCCGGATAAAGTATTCTTGGTGAGGCGTTCATTTCATTGAGTCTTTTCACTATGTCCCACCATTGTCTTCGGGCTCGGAGGGTTTCCTCTGACAGGTCTGCTGTAAATCTGAGGGGTTCTCCTTTGTATGTAATTTCCTTCTTTGACCTTGCTGCTTGCAGAATTGTGTCTCTATCCATAGCATCCGTCATTCTGACTATGATATGCCTTGGAGTCTTTTTATTCGGGTCTCTTTTTGCTGGTACTCTTCGGACTCCTTGTATCTGGATGCCTGCCTTGTCCAGCTCTGGGAATTTCTTAGCAATGATGTCTTTGACTGTGTTTTTTTCATTGGGGTTACTTCCCTGTGGTTCTGGTACTCCAATGATTCTTATGTTGTTTCTCTTGAAGTCATCCCCCAGGGCTCTGATTCTCTCTATAGCCATTTTGAGGTCTTTGGCCATGATTTGTTGTTGTCTATAAGCTTTCTGCAGCTCATCTTCCAGGTCGCTGATTCTTTCTTCAGCTGTCGTCATTCTACTGTTGAGGGCATCTAGAGAGATTTTTAATTCGTCTACTGATTCCTTTATTTGTGTGACTTCCGTTCGTAGGTTTGAGATTTCTGTTCTCATTTCTTCCTGTATTTTCTTGGTGGACCGTTCCAGTGCTTCATTCATCTCCTCCCTTAGTTTATTGGATGTCTGTTCCATGGTTGCTTGGAGTAGGTCGACTCTCCTACAGATCTCCTCTCTAAATTGTTTATCTGAGAGGTCGTAGATGTGAGTAGCCCCCATTGATGTTTCTGGAATTTTTTCTTCTCCCTCTCTTGGTGAGGGGGATTTTCGCTGCTTCTTCATATTGTTACGGAAGTATAGAGTTGGAGCTTTGTAGTTATTTATTCCTTTTTCTTCTTGTGGAAAGGTTTTCTGATCGTGCTAAACTTCCCTTATTAACTGACAGCTTTTATAGTGTCAGACTAAGCTAATGGCTATTTTGCGTGTTTGAGATCGCAAAAGTGAATTTTCAAAAAAATACAAGTACCGATTGAGCTGAGGTAACAAAGAATAACTGTGGCCGCGTCAGAGGCCGCCTCTCTGAAAGGAGGCCACGCCCACTTTAGACCACGCCCACTAAGATACGGGACACGCCCCCAGAGTCTTCCTGCGAGGGCGGGCCGCAGTTAGGGGGCCAGGTGAGGAGCCGGGGCGCGGAGGACACCGGCTGGGGCTGCTGGAGTATTTATTATTTTTTTAAATAAGATTTTTATTTTATTGAATCACCATGTGGAAAATCACAATGCTTTCAGGCTTAAGTCTCAGTTATACAATGCTGAAACCACCATCCCTTCACCAGTGCCCATATCCCACCACCAAAAAACAAAACAAAACAAAACAAAACCCCACACAGTACAGCTCCCATCCCGCCCCTCCGCGCCTTGTAACTGATAAGTTTCACTTTACTTTCTGTGTACTTTGGTTACATTCAATATTTCAGCACAAACCTCACCATTATTGTTAGGAGCACCCCACTAGAGTCAGACCTGTTGTGAAGAGAAATGAGGTCGTGCGGCCACTACCGCGGCCGCGCGGTTTTGGATTTCTGTACTTTAACAACTAAGTCCAGGGAGATTTCTTAAGGATATTGGATCATTGCAAGCTTGTAAACCCCATCTGTGGTCGTCATAATATGGTGGTCCCCACGCCATTCATCCCCAGAGAGGAAGAGGCGAGAGAGAGAAATACCTTTCCCCTCCTGGGCAGGCATGGGGCTGCGGCTCAGTTCTCAGGCTGGGGACATTCTGCAAGGAGCTGTCCACACCAAAAGTGGTTCAGTTGGGTCTGGATTCACGCTCGTGCAGCTGCGTGAGAGGCCGCACACACTTGCGGCCCCTGGGGTCACATCTCAGCAGGAAAAAACACTTTGTAAAAGTTATCAGAGGCTTCGGCCATCAGGGTTTGGTACATCTCCATGTCTGGAGGTAGAGAAAGAGACAGTGGGAATCTCCAATACAAACGGATATCCAAGAAGAGAAATGAAACAGTGTTCCTGCTAAAAGTCACTCCTTCCTCCTTCAGGAACTGAGGCACCTGTCAATTCCAAGGAAAGTGTAAAAGGAAGGAATTGTTAATCCAAAATACAGGATTCTGGTGTTGTCTAATCCACAACCTGTGAAAGAGGAGTATAAGGAATGCTCTTAATGTGACCTCGTGATATGTTAAAGGAGCTAGAGGCCTTTGCTGCAGATCTTCTGATGCTGGCTCCTCTGATTTCCTTGTGACTTCCAGCTGAAATTAGCTTTGCAATGCCTTGGGGCTGGAATTTAAAAAGTTGTGAGTCCTAATGGTCTGAGAGTTAAATCAGGCGGATGAATTTGAGTCCTGTTGAGATGTATTGGGACCCAAAGTTTCTTAGTGAGGTTATCTGTTGAAAGAAAAAAATAACCTTTTCCTCAAATTAGGAGTCTCCCTACTACCCATTCTTCGTCAAATAGAAGAATTAATAATTTCCTGAGCATGTGCACCTTCCTGAAAATGTCTTTCAGCTTCTGTATAGGGATCTTCTTGAGGTAAATTATAAAATTTAATGTAAACAATGGAATTACAAACAGTCAAACCTGGCATACCTCCATTAAGATAAAAAAAAAACTGTGCCCAAGTCATAGCTCCAGGAAGATCAGAATGAGATCTGATCTGAGTAATGAAAACAGGTTCAGAGCACTTTTGTAAAAGAATCTGTAGCTGCTGAAGCAGTTGTTGAATATAGCATTTGGGGCTGTTATAGACAAAATCACAATACCAGGGAAGAGAACAACAACATAAGCCGAGTCTGATATGATATTAAAACTTGGGAGAGTGAAAAAAAACAATGTGCAAGTTACAGCCTTTATGGGAAGCTCTTTCCTGATATCAGAAATAACTTGCTTCACAACCATACATGCACAAGCAGAAGTATTCTAATGGCGATGCCTTCTGTCCCTCACCAGACTCAGCATCTGTAATGGCTGAGTTGGTGAGAACCCATGAATGAGGTGTCTTTATGCCTCCTGGGTCAATAAACAATTGTTAAGTTGGAGAATAACTACATACCCACTGGCACTGAAGCCTTTTTCCCAGAGGTGGCATCTCATGAACTAGAAGTGGAAGTTTACTTACCCCAAAATAAAACTGTACCAGCCTGAGTCATCTTTGAATAACCTTCCTTGGAACTGGCATATCACCACAGGTTCTGATAAAAAAAACAAACAAACAAACAAACAAAAACCTGAGGCCATCTTGCTGCAGTCAGCAGTGAAGAATCCTGGCTGGTGGGCACCGCAACACTGGAGAATACTCTGGACCCCAAACTGAGCTGATATTACCGAGGTGCCCCAGAAGGAGCAGGTGCTGTCTCCCCGCCTTCTCTAGATGGATCCCAGCAACCATGAGTTTCTACAAGCATGGCTCCAGTATGTGGGGACCAAGACTATTTCTCTGAACCACGCAGCCGCTTATGTAGCCACATGATCTTTCCTGATATGAAAAGTGAGAAATTTAAAATAGATGATCTAGCATCTGCTCCTAGAGGCAGGCTTGAATGGTGGTGGGAATATCCAAGCAAAATATAATGCCCAAAACTAGAGAGTATCTGAACAATTGTCTGCCATAGAGGCAGGGTAAGGACTGAAATGGAAAAGGAGGGGATAATGGGGATATTGGTGGTGGAAAGTTTGCCAGGTGGAGGGATGGGTGATCAATCACTGTATTGCTGAATATCAATCATGTTGCTTTGGGCAGAAATGTGTCCGTAATTCTCATTAGGTTATGACGCCGGACCGCTCCAGGTGGGAATGGGTTTTGTGCCTTGGCCTGTTTCCCCTGGCAGCTCAGTCCCCACTGCCATCGTTCAGAGGCCCAGGGACAGCCAGGGAGGGGCCCACAGTTCCAAGGAACACGGGATCTTATGGAATGGGGGCGGAACAGGTCCTTTCCCCCCCGCCCCTATGAGACCCTGAGTTGCTGCCCACAAACGAGCCCTCTGGCTGCTGATCGAGCTGCTTATCGGCCATGATCTCAGAGACTCAGGAACAAAGCTCAGCACCCAGTGGCTTTTGGCAGAAATGTGTCTGGACTACACATTAGGTTTCCAGTGCCGGACCACCCAAGGTGGGAATGGGTTTCATGCCTTGGCCTGTTTCCCTAGTGGCCCGGTCACTGCCGCCATTTTCCAGAGGCCTAGGAACAACCACAGAGGGGCCCACAGTGACGAGGAACTCGGAGCCTCATGGGATGGGGGCGGAGTCAGAGCCGGTCCTTCCCCAATCCCCTCCCCCCCATGAGACCCCGAGTTGCCGCCCATGAACGAACCCTCTGGCTGCTGATCAAGCTGCTTATTGGCCATGATCCCAGAGATTCAGAAACAAAGCTCGAAACACAGGGGCTTTTGGCAGAAATCTCTCTAGATTTAATTATTAAAATTTCAGAATTCCAAAATTGCACAGCCAGTAGTGCGGCCGTGTATCATCATATGCAATTCATAATCAGCAATAGAAAACAAATTGTCTAATATTTCGGGAGACCCTGGCAAGCTGCCCGTGGCATATTTGATATGCCAAAAACAGTAACAACAAGTCTCACAATGGAGACGTTACTGGTGCCCACTCAAGCAAATCGATAAGCAAAGGATTACAGTGCTACAGAGCTAATGTTACCTTTCTGGCACATCTGAGTGTTGGGGTAAAATTCCAAATAATAATGGTGGGTTTGGTGTCAAAATGTTGAATGTAATTCAAGTAGAGAGAGAGAGTAACGTGGAAATCGTATGGCACACAGGTAGGGGAAGCATGTGGGATGGGGGGTGGATATTGGGTTTTTGGTGTTGGAATGTGTGCACTGGTGAAGGGTTGGGTGTTTTGTCATTGTATGACTGAGACTTAAACCAAGAACTCTGTAACTGCTCTCAAAGTGTTTCAATAAAATATTTTTTAAAAAATTGAAAAAAAAAACCTGAGAGTTGGTTGTCCAGATTGAGTTCCTGGAAGATGTTCTTGGGAATCAAGACTGGAAAGTAGAGAAGGCTTTTTCCACCTCTGAACTGACTGAGGGCTCTCAGGGTAGCTGAGACCTTTTACACAAAGTTCTGCTTGGTTTGCCAGCACAAATTTACCAATAGACACAACTCTTTGATTCCAAAGTTTCTCACTTTTGTCCTGAATCAAAACCTGATACACATTAGGTACAGAACTCAACTTCACATACACGGAATAGCTTCTTGTTCCCCAAACTTAACTTCTTGTCGGTGAGCCTCTAGGAATGGAGTCAGGGTTTGGAGATGCCTTTACCTTCGTTGTCAGGGAATCCTCCAGACTACCATGAAAACCTGATGTGCTGCTGGTAAGATTCACTTCAGCAAAGTCCCTTTCTACCTGGGGGCTCAAATCTTGTCCCTTTGCATCAAACTTTAATCTGTATGGACTCTGTTTGGGAGAGATGGTAACTATATCAGGGCAGGGAATATCCAAGGCAGCGCTCCCTGCCGTGGCTGGTTGCAATGAATCTACTGACTGAAGCTCTAAAACTCCACATTAGGGCGAAGGGCTGTGGCTGGGAACATCCCCTGATTTTGTGGGACATGGGGCTGACCCCACTGCAAGTTTCCCGAATTGGAGTCACCAGCTGCATCAAAATTGAAGTGATAATCTCTGGCCCAATGGTTTCCCTTACGGAATGGAGGACAAGGTTCAGGTGGTGCTCTCACAGTAGCGTGGTTGGGAGGCACCCTGCAGTCCTTACGAAGGTGGCCTGGTTTCCCACAATTAAAACATTTGTCTGATCTTGCCTCTGTATGGCATAGGCCTCAACATCATTAATACAAGCCTGATGTATGATAGAACCAACATTCTGACATGCCTTCAAGTACCCCATCATGTCCTCCTTCTCCTTAATGGGGCACAGAATGACCTGGCAATCCTCATTAGCATTTTCAAAGGCCAAATGTTTCGACAAATGCTCCTGAGTTTCCTTATCCTTAACCTGCCTTTCAATGGCCTTTGTCAACCTCCCTATGAAGTCTGCATAAGGTTCTGAGGCACCCTAAATAATCTTTATATCGCTTCCCTTAAATTCAGTATCTGCATCAATCTTCTCCCAGGCCCACAGGGCGGCTTCACGGACATGAGCAAAAACAGGACGAGGTAAGGTGACTTGTTTTTTAGGGTCATGCCATTTCCCTTAACCTATTAACATCTCATGGGCTGGAGCAATAGCACAGTGGGTAGGGCGTTTGCCTTGCAAGTGGCTGACCTGGGTTCGATTCCTCCATCACACTCGGAGAGCCTGGCAAGCTACCGAGAGTATCTCGCTCACATTGCAGAGCTGGCAAGCTACCCATTGCATATTCAATATGCCAAAAACAGTAACAAGTCTCATTTGGAGACATTACTGGTGCCCGCTCAAAGAAATCTATGAGCAGTGGGATAAAAGTGATACAGTGATACAGTGATATTAATATCTCATAAACTAATTTAATTCCTGAACATTTTTGCCAGAATGGCCTAGGATTTCAAGTTTTGCCTTGACCTTATCACTGAACCACATTCTCCACTGCATGTACTGAAAAGGGTTTAAGCATGTCTTAGCGACCACATGAAAATCTTGAGCACCCAATAAGCCTTTTTACTCCAGCCTGTAATATACTCCTTACAGTTCGGAGATGTAGGTTTGTATGAGGCACAGGCCTTTTTGAAATGATTTAGTGAATCCATTCTTAACCCTTCATAAGACAGAGACTGATCTTCCTCCAGCTGGATGGGAAAGAAGAGATGGAGCTCATGAGGTCTGGCTCACTGACACTTAAGGTCGAAAGGTTTCTGCTGTAAGCTTCTATCAGGAGCGTGTCCCAACTGGCCTGGAGGCCACACGGCGAGGAGCGGAGGTTCCTGTGAGAAGCCTTCTCTACCAAGCCACTCTCAGACTCAGAATCTGAGGAAGTGGTAGCTGGCTCATCATACCCAACACTTTCCTCTGATGCACTGGAAGTGGACTCATACAGAGGAGGTGGGGGAATCTCTGGTTGACACCAGTAGGGAACGTTAAATCACCAGCATCACAGAGATTTTTACTCTGAGAACGTGGTTCCACTGGAAATGTGTTGAGCTTCTTTCGGGGCTTGGGTATTGGAGCAGCCAAGCATAGGACTTCTTTCTAGGCTTGGGTATGGGAGCGAAAGATGTGGCTCTCTCAGTAGTAGGAACTTTCTTCATTTCATCCTCCAATTTAAGATCCTCTCTGCTTAGCTTCTGAGGAAAGCCTCCCATAGTAGACCTAACATCCTCCTCTTCGGAGGTACTTTCCAAAGCCTTAAGAACGGAGTTAACAACTTCCCAAGTTACCCAGAATTTTCAGGCGATCTGAGCCCCTTCTTTAAACTCCCTGAAGACATTATTCTTAATCTTTTCCCAAACTTTAGGCTCCAAAGTACTCTTATCTGGAAACCAAGGATGAAATTTGTAGACAGTTTTTAGGCAGGACCAGAGATGGTCCCGAGAAACATGATGTCCAGTTCTATGTGCAAAATGCTTAATCAAGTCAATAAAGAACTTGCCATGTTCAGTTTGGCACGAAAAATTTTGAAAGGGCTTGACGTGGCACTGTTTTTGTGCCATCTTACTGGGGGAGTATGGCTAGTAATAGTAAAAATCTAATTTGCCACACCACAAAATCCTGTTCTCCCACTAAACTTTTCTAGAGTGGGAGTCCACCGAATGGTGTTCTTACCTTTCATTGCACACCGGTTAGAGGTTCAGGTGTGCGCAGGGATGCCAGATGTGTATCGACTAAAGGGCAGAGACACTCTATCTCTCTCGCCACCCATGTTTAGTAGTAGTCTCACGACGCTTCCCCCACCCAGGGAAAGAGAGGATGAAGGAGGGAATGAGGGCCAGGCCAATTGGTGTCAGCTTCCGTTTATTCCCATCTCCTCTCCATTCTCCTTTGATTCTCCTCCTGCTTCTTCCTCCCATATGCTACTTCATTCTCCATCTGCCTCCCCAGCCCACTCTTACAGCTTAGTTAAATCTCCAAACAGGAGAGGTTGGGGCTTACACATAGGTAAAATCCTTTCTTCAGAAAAAGCTTCTTCTAGGACAGATTCTCATCCATCAAGAGGACTCTCTCAAGACTGAAATTCCAATTACGGGTGTGTTTCTCCTTTCTGTAGTCCAACAAACATACATTCATAATATCAGTCATTTTGTATTGACACAATAAAAGATACATTCAGCTTATAGAATTGCTCTTCTGAGGCCATCTCAATCTCAGACTACAGTGCTCAGGCCACATTAGGCTTTCCTATCCCCAGCAGGGTCCTAATCTCGTCGATACTTTTGGATCATGACAGCATTTGTCCATGACCATACTGTTAACTTAAAGTTGAGTATTATGGCACTTTGGCCTGGCCCATTTCGATGCCATAGTAGCTCACAGCTTGCCCTGGGTCCATTCAGTCCCTCGTCGGGACCCTGCTTTTGGGGTGCTAGGAACTAAGGACAACTGAGGCTTACATAGAGAAAGCAGTTGCCTGGAGGGAATATTATTCAGAATCAATTAACTCCCAAGTTACAAATGTATAATATTAACTGTCTTCCTGTGTCTATACAAAAAGGACATAGCTTTAAAATAAACTATGCAAAAGGACATAAAAGAAGGAGAAAAGCAATATTTCATTCAGAAACATAAAATCATAGATTTCTGAGGAATCTAACCGTACTAGTTAACAGAGTCTGATTGGGGGAAAAGGTGATAGACTGGTTAGGGAAGAGAGCACAGAGAAAAGGTTACAGATAAACACAGTGGAATGGAAGTGCCTCATGAGAACTGTGATAAACCTAAGCTCCCTGTGGCAAGGGAAATAGGACATACCATGTTATCCTAAAATGCTTAGAGCTACTTTACAATAAACACAGAGGAATGGAGGTGCTTCAGGAGCACTGTGATCGGTATCACCCTACAAACCTAAACTCCTTGAGTCAGAGGAGGAAGCACAAACCAGCATTATTGCACACTATAGAGCAATGTTCTTTGGTTAAACACAGAAAGACCATGAATGCAATGCTCCTAATATTTGGGAGTTGATTGACTCTGAAATATATCTACTCCTGGGCATTGGTCATAATTACTTGTCTCAGGCTTCAGTTGTTTTAATTCCTATTACCCCAAAAGGGAGGTCCCCCCCCATGAGACTGGGATTGCCCCAGGGCAAGTGGCAAAGCTACCCAGCACCGAAATGGGACAGTCTAGAATGCATAAATGCATGATCTTGGTGAAAGCAGCTATGGCTTAGAATAGAGGACCCCATGGGGAAGGAGAAGCTGAACTGGCCTGAGGAGACATGGTGTGGGATTTAGGGAAAAGCCTTTCTTGCTCACTGAGCCAAGAGAATTAACTATTGAGATGTTGGGGATGGACTGAGCTATCAGGGAGAGCCCATGTAGACTGAACTGTACAACAGACAGGAACATTTTCTCCTTTCAAGCTACCTTCAGAAAATAATTTCAGTATATTGAAAGGGCCAGTTTTCCTTTTCTCACAGAAGCCTGGCTGGTCTTAGATGTGCAGATCTCAGGTGCTAGCCAGGCCAGATCTTTGACATTGTACATTGCTGGCTCTGGCCCAGCCTAGTCTTTGGGATGTAGACTTCAGGTGCTCCCAGTTTGTATTCGAAATGTAGATTTCATGTGGCAGCCCAACCTTGTCTTTGGGATGTAAATACAAGTGCTTGTAGCCCAAGAAAGGATTTGTTTCTGGTTTTGTATCTTCTTTCTGGAGGCCACAATTACTGGCCTGCAGATGCAAGGAAAAGATACCTGTACTACTGCCTCAATTTTCTTCTTGTAACTTCTTCTGATGCATTCTGTGATGTCACTGTATTGCACCCTTAAAGGGTACCATGATCAATAAAAGGAGATTACGGGGCTCCCTACCTTTGTCTCAGAGTCAGAGAGAGTCTGAACCCTCCATGACATACATTTCTTCCGCATTCCTTGTCTCAGCACCTCCAATTGCATGAATATTCATGCAACATTGAGATCTTTGTCTCTTACTGTGTTTATCCAAACCACTTCAAATATAGATAAGATATACAACTAGAAAGAAAGATAAAAGCCATGTAGATGGCCCTGAGAGACAGAGGGTCACCTATTGTCAATCTCCCCAACAAAGAATTTCCAGTGTTTTATCTATGTAAATGATCTATGTAAATTGTCAGATATCTTATCTATGTTAACAATGAATGTAAATTTCCAGATGTCTTACCTACATAACTGATCAATCACACCTAGCTCCTATACCTCACTCCCCATCAGCTGTTCTAAGTATGCTAAGCAGCTCTGCATTAAATGGACAAATTTCACCATCAGGCTGTGATCCTCCATCTCCCTGTGTCCCTGTCGCTCTGTCTTTCTGCTGGGGAACTCTGGGGAAGAGGGGAGGTGGATCTGGGACACTGAACGCAGATGCATCATCAGAGCACCCAGACAATTTTAAGAACTCACAAATGGTCTTCAAGAAAGCTAGTCTGGGCGGCTTCCCCTCAGCCCTGCTGCTCTGGCTTCCTCTCCTGACTGGGCTCTAATTCCTTTTGGCCAGTGTATAGGGAGCTCTCCTTTACTGGGTTTGAGAAGAATGGAAAACTCAGCTTTGGCCTCGATTCCCTGTGACGATCTCCCGCTTTACTAAGGGATGCCAGATCTTTGGTTAAAATATGCTGCTGTCCTTATTCCTGGACTTATGCTGTCGTTTGTGGGGTGTTGCTTGATTGGCATTCGAAACAGTTGGATCATAGGAAACTCTTGTCAAGAAGCGATTTTCGTTTCACTCTTTCAGACCCAGGGTATTAGCGCTAGTCCAGGCCACCGCAGAGTGGACTTGGTTGAGCAGCAGGACTCGGTTCCTCGTGCCTGGAAATGTGCTGGGAATGCAGATTCTCAGCTCCTCGCCACCACCACTGAATCAGAAACTTCGTTTTCACAAGTTTTCTTATATATATTTTTTTGTTGAATCACTGTGAGTTAGACCCTTACAGACATCTTATACCATTCATAACAAGTACTACAGAATGAATTATCTAGCATCTGCCTGTGGGGCAGGTTTGAGTGGTGGTGGGAAATTTGGAAATAATGGTGGGAAGGTGCAATGTTGGTGGGATTGGTGTTGAAATATTGAATGTAATCAATTACTGTGAACTTTTTTATGAAGATAATATTTTTTAAAAAATTAAAAAGTGAGCTATTCACTGAGAAGTTCAAAAGATAATAGGGATCTCCATAAACATGTTTGTGAGATCAAAAACTCAGTAATAACTGGCAATTCTCCATGGATTCAAGTGATTTTGATTTTCCCTATCAATGAATTTAAGTGATTTTGATTTTCCTTATCAATGTCTTAAAAGAGCCTTTAAAAGAAATTCCTACTCTGATTTAAAATTATGCCAGGAAAGGCAGAAAATATTTATTGTTCAAAAACAGTTTAGAAAAGAGTATAGAGGGATAAGATACTATAAATTACTATATATAGAACAAATAATCACAAATCAATAATAATATAAACCACATTTTACACAGATATAAATAAAATAGAGATTAATGGATCCTGGGTCAAGAAAAATGTTTTATGAAAATTATCATTTATTTTCACAAATAACTGAACTAACACAGCTAAATCCTTTCAACATTGTTGAGATAGCATGTCTGTTTGGAGACTCTATGTGTTGCTGGGGGCTCAATGCAGGTCAGTCACGTGCAAGGCAAGTGCATTTCCCGCCATATTCTGACTCCAACCCAGAGCCCTAGAAGTTTTAACTTTAGAGCCTCTTGATGTGTTTTAAATAGATCAAAGATGATTGCAGGTATAACTGGTTGAGGAAAGGTCACGCTGAGAATGGCTGATCTTTCATCCAAAATGCATGGCTTGCAGATGTGAAGAGAATACTATGATAAAAGAGTTAGGAAGGGAACCTCCGAATCACTGGCCACACCAGAGGTGAAGGCAAAGAAAGGAGCTGGAAGAGGCTCGCCCAAAGCCCACGGAGGGATCCTGGCCCTAAACAGAGCTTGACTTGGGATCACCAGTCTCCAATATAGTTGAAAAGAATAATTCTGTTGTTTAAGTCTTCCATTTGTAAAGCATTTGAAATTTCTAGGAAACCTGTTTCTAGGAAACAAGTCTCACAGTGGAAACGTGAGTGGGAAATGGTGCCCGCTCGAGCAAAGCCATGAGCAACAGGATGACAGTGATGCAGTGACAGGAAACAGTATGGATAGTATGAATAGTGTGGATAATATGGATCTTTAGTCTTCAATAAAAGGGAAGAAAAAAGGACATGGCAGCATGAGTGAATCTTCAAAGAAAAGCTGAGGAAAGGTATCTCCCATGAAGACCACGTCTGATCCTTTTCAACTCCTGTGTGTGGCCAAGAGCAGGCTACTGCAGTGAGAGAAGCTAATTTCAGGGTTCTGGACAGTCGGGAGGAGAGGGCTGATTGCATCCAGAAGGTGAGGGAACTAACTCCTGATTTCTGGCAAAGCTGGAGGTTATACAACTGTGCAAAAATGAATCAAACTCTATTTTAATGGGATGGATTTTGTATATATTATTTTTTCCTAGTTGGATGCTGCAATTTAATCTTTCTATGGTGGCAGTTTTTGTCATCTGGTATCATTTTGTGTGTAATCAAAATTAGGAGTCTTTCATTTTTCTACTGAATATCCTAGAAGTCCTGTCCTCTCACCAATGTTACACATACCTTGCATGGATTTCTTCTTTTATTTATACGCACTTAGTCATACATTTCAGTTTCTAATCCATTTAGAATTTGAATGACATGCAAAAATAGATGCAACAGGAGCCTTTCCACATGCCTCGAGTTGTTCCCGTGTAGCTGTGTGCTCCGTCTGCCATAACATAACATGAGGCCCTAGTGAGTGACTATGGAAACCACTCAGCTGAATTGAACCTAAAGACCGTAAAAGGTCCCGAGTGAAGCCATTCTAAATTCTAGCTCCTCTGTGGATGCACCTGCTAATCCACTGGTGGAAACTAGAATGTTTGAGTCTCCCATTGTTGATCCTCACCTATTGCTCTACTCTTTCTTTCTTATCTGGACTGCTTTACACTCTCCTCCCCATGACTGCAACTTGCACTTAGGCACTTTAGCTACAGAAAAAATAAAGAAGTAATAAAATTTGGATTTCCTTATTTATAAACCTAAATTGGAGGTATATATTAATTGCACTTTATGGTGTTTTAACATGAGAGTGCTGGCCTGGCTCTATGCACTTCTGGATCCAGGGAACTTTTGTTCTCAGTCTATTAATGCTGTAAATTCAATTTGCTTATGTTTAAACACCCTAATACTTCTCTTATAAATGACATTGAATTCATTTTTAGTGCCTTACTATATGATAAGTATTTTATTCAATGTTCATGATGAGACATGATGTGTTTCCTCTTTTGGGGTGAAGAGCTACTAACCTGTGGAAACAATATTACACAGTCTCATTGAAATAATTGAGCGTTTTTACTCATTTTGATGATAAAAATACTTGGAACAGCATTGAGCTGATCCCTTCTTTGGTGGATTAAACGTGTACTCCATCTGGACCTGGAACTCTTTGAGGTAAAGTTCCTCCATTACTTTGTTGATTTTTTTCATGGTAATTGAACAGAGGCGTTGCCTTACTTTACTGGGATCAGTATGTATTAGAGACCATCAAAAACTTGGGGGAAGGAAATATATAAGAAAAGGGCGTTTTCCCCTCTAAAGATGGACTGTGTTCCTCTCTCCTCCCTTCTTCAAGTCAAGTGCCATGTAGGTGCAGCACCTGCTGTAGACCATGGGCGACCCTCGGTTGGATGACCCTCAATCCAACGCCCTGAGGATTGTCCTCGTGGGCAAAACCGGAAGTGGTAAAAGTGCCACAGCCAACACCATTCTTGGGGAAGACAAATTTGTTTCAAAACTCTCTGCCACCTCTGTTACCCAGAAATGCCAGAAAGCATTCCAGAAATGGAATGGGAGGAACATTCTGGTCGTGGGCACCCCAGAGCTCTTTGACACCGAGGAGAAGCTGGACACCACCTGCAAGGAGATCAGCAAGCGCATCCTCTTCTCCTCCCTGGGCCCTCACGCTGTCATCCTGGTGCTTCAGCTGAACCCCTACACAGAGGAAGAGCAGAAAGTCTTTGCCATGGTCAAGGCTCTCTTTGGGGAGTTGGTCACAAGACACATGATCGTCGTGTTCACTCGCAAAGAAGATTTGGGGACAGAAGCCTACGTGACTTTTAGCAGACACTGACGTGAACCTAAAAAACATGGTCAAGGAGTGTGGGAGCCATTGCTGTGCCTTCAGCAACAGAGCAGACAGGCTGAAAAGGAAGCTCAGGTGAAGGAGATGATGCTGCCGATAGAGGAAATGATCCACAACAATGCCTACTTCACTGATAACATCTACAAGGGTGTAGAGGAAAGGCTGAAACAGAAGGCTGAGAGGTCTTGACCAAAATTTTTGATAGTCAATTGAAAAAGGAAATTCAATAGTAGAAGAAGAATATGTCACTAAGTGGACAGAGACACATTACTGCAAGAAGCAAGGTCAAAGAAGGAAATCATATACAATGAAGCACCCCTTGGAATTACAGCAGACCTATCAGAGGAAACCCTGAAAGTCCAAAGACAGTGGTGGGACATAGTAAAAAAAACTCAACAAAATGAACGCCTCACCAAGAATACTTTATCCGGCTAAACTTTCACTAAACTTGAAGGAACCATACACTATTTCAGAGATAAACAACTGCTCAGGAACTTCATCGACTCAGAGCCAAACTTAAAAAGAAGGACTATAGGGGCTATTGTAAGACAAGGAAAAACCCTACAAGAACAAAAAACCCCACAGAAAGATGACACAAAACCCGATGACAATAATCTCTCTCAATATCAATGACCTAAATGCACCAATCAAGAGACACAGAGAAGCAAAATGGATTCAGAAACTAAACCTAACATTCTGCTGCCTGCAAGAAACACACCTGAACAGTCAGAACAAACACAGACTCAAAGTCAAAGGATGGAAAACAATCATGCAAGCAAACAAATCCCTCTAAAAATCTGGGGTGGCCATACTAGTATCCAAGAACATAGATTTCAGGTTGAAAAAGATTAGAAAGGTCATCGAAGGTCATTTTCTATTTATCAAGGGATATGTACAACAGGAAGACATCAAACTCTTAAACAAATACGCACCTAACGAGCGACCGGCTAAGTACTAAAAACAACTCCTAACAAGTTTGAAGAAGAACATCCCTAGCAGCACAACAGTGGTCGGAGAATTCAACACCGCCTAAACACCTCTGGATAGATCGACAAGAACAAAACTCAGCAAGGAAATACTGACTCTGAAGGAAGAAATGGAAGAGAGAGGACTAATAGACCTATACAGGGCTTTACACCCAAAAAAGAAAGAATACACAGTCTTTTCCAGTGCACACGGAACATTTTCCAAAATAGACATGTACTGGGCCACAAAACATACCTCAATAGAATCGGAAAATAGAAATTTTATCAACTATCTTTTTACACCATGATGCGCTGAAGATAGAAGCTAATCAAACACAGACGCGGAGAACCAAAGCAAACACCTGGAAATTAAACAGTTCAGAGTTGAGCAATGAGTGGGTCAGGAAGAAAATCAAGGAAGAAATCAAGAGATATCTCGAAACAAATGAGAATTAAGACACGAGCTACCAAAACCAATGGGACGCAGCTAAAACCCTGTTAAGGGGGAAAGTTATAGCTCCGCAAGCATTCCTCAGGAAGGAACAAAGGGCCTACATAGAGAGCTTGACTTCACAGCTCAAGATCTTAGAAAAGGACCAACAATAGGAACTAAAACCAGACCGAAGGAATGAAATAAAGCAACCGGTGTTGGCGTGGATGTGGGGAGAAAGGGACTCTCCTTCACTGCTGGTGGGAATGCCGACTGGTTCAGCCCTTTTGGAAAACAATATGGACGATTCTCAAAAAGTTAGAAATTGAGCTCCCATTTGACCCAGCAATACCACTCCTGGGAATATATCCCGGAGAGGCAAAAAGGTATAGTAGAGATGACATCTGCATTTCCATGTTCATTGCCGCTCTGTTCACAATAGCCACAATATGGAAAAAACCAGAGTGCCCGAAAACAGATGATTGGCTAAAGAAACTCTGGTATATTTACACAATGGAATACTATGTAGCTGTCAGGAAACATGAAGTCATGAAATTTGCATACAAGTGGATCAACATGGAAAGTATCATGTTGAGTGAAATGAGTCAGAAAGAAAGAGACAGACATAGAAAGATTGCACTCATATGTGGAATATAATGTAACTGAGAAGTACAAGTTGGCAACGATGCAACTTCTGGCAGATATCTCTCTGGACTTAGTTACTAAAATACTAAATTACAGAAACCCAAAACTGAGAGGCCGCTAAGTGTGGTCACTCGACCTCATACCTCTTCATCCTCAGCAATGGAAAACAAATTATCTAATGCTTCCTTTTCAGCAGGTCTGACTTTAGGGGAGAGACTCTCCAAACAATAATAGTGAGTTTTGTTGAAATATTGTATGCAATCAAAGTGAAAGTAAAGTGAAATTTATTAGTTACACAGGCGGGGGGGACTTAGGGTGGGGGGGCTAGGGGCGTGGGGGGGGTTGGGGTGTGAGGGGGCGGGGTGGAGCTATACTGGGATTCTTGGTGGTGGAATATGAGCACTGGTGAAGGGATGGGTATTCGAGCATTGTATAACTGAGATTTAAACCTGAAAACTTTGTAACTTTCCACATGGTGACTCAATAAAAAATTAAAAAAAAATTAGAGCAGAAATTAACGACATGGAAACCCTAAAAACAATCCGAAAGATCAATGAAACAAAGAGCTGTTACTTTGAGAAATAAACAAGATTGATAAACTGCTAGAAAGATTCACAAAGAAAGAGAGAGAAAACCCTAATAAACCGAATCAGAAATGAAAAGGAGGACATCACAACAGAAACTATTGAAAGTCAAAACGTCATCAGAGACTAATTTGAAAGTCTGTGTGCCACGAAACAAGAGAACCTAAAAGAAATGGACGAATTCCTTGATTCCTACAATCTCCCAAGACTGAACTAAGAAGACTTGGAATACCTGAATAGACCCATTAGTATCAAGGAAATTGAAACTGTAATCAAAAGTCTCCCCCAAAACAAAAGCCCCGTCCAGATGGATTCACTGGCGAATTCTTCCAAACATTTAAAGAGGACCTATTGCCAGTCCTCCTCAAGCTTTTCCAGGAAATTGAAAAGACAGGAACCCTCCCAAACAGTTTATATGGTATTAGGCACATATCTCCCTAATACCATAAGCAAACAAAGACACCACTAACAAAGAAAATTATAGCCCAATATCCCCTGATAGCATTTGCTTGTGGGATAGACTTAAATGGTGGTGGGAAATTTGGAAAAAAAATGGTGGTGGGAATGTGCAGTAGTGGTGGGATTGGTGTTGAAATGTAGAATGTAATCAATTATTGTGAATAACTTTATGAAGATAAAATTTTTTAAATATAAAAAACAAGCGATATATTCACAGAGAATTTCAAAAGGATTTATGAGGTCTCCATAAATGCAATGTTTATGAGACCAAAAACTCAGTGTTAACTGGAAATTCTCCATGGATTCAAGTGATTTTGATTTTCATTATCAATGCCTTCACAGAGCCTTTAAAAGAAATTCCTACTTGTATCACTTGTCATCCCATTGCTTATCGATTTGCTCAAGTGGGCACTGGTAACGTCTCCATTTGTCCCTGTCACGCACCAGTGAAGCCCAATGGTGTCTGCTTGCTCCAGGGACATGAAGAACATCAAGCCATCCATTCAGGGTCTTGATGAAGAAGTCCAACCATCTCATAGGTGGGCAACCAGGCATTCTTTTGATGTCCCATGGAATCCAGTCAGTAATGGCTCCAGTCCAGTGGTCATCTCTAAATGGCATTACGGGTCAAGTCCATATGATTTTTCAACCTCTTGACAAATGAAGCAGGTTTTCTGATCCTCAATCGTCGATGGAGGACGGAACTCCGGATTCCTTCTCTCACTTGAGTGAAGCGTGATACTCCAAGCATAGCTCTTTCAATCCGAATAGTGTTCTCATCCTGTTCAATATAGTACTGGAAGTACTTACGATTCCTGTTAGGCAAGTAAAAGATGTTAAGGGCATCCAGATAGGAAAGGAAGAAATCAAACTCTCACTATTCACAGACAATATGATACTATATCTAGAGAAGCCTAAAGCCTCTGCCAAGAAACTCTTAGAAACAATAGACTTGTACAATAAAGTTGCAGGCTATAAAATCAATACCCAAAAATCCATGGCCTTCATATATGCAAACAATGAGACAGAGGAAAGGGACATGAAAAAAGCAATCCCATTCTCAATCGTGCCCCAGAAAATCAAATACCTCAGAATCAGCTTAACCAAGGAAGTAAAGGACCTCTACAAAGAAAACTATAAAACGTTATTCCATGAAATAAAAGAGGACATGAGAAAATGGAAACATATCATTGCTCACGGATAGGGAGAATCAACGTTGCCAAGATGGCAATACTCCCCAAACCATGATACAAATTCAATGTGATCCCTATAAGGATACTCATGACATTCTTCAAAGAAACAGATCAAGCAATCCTGGAATTCATAGGGAACAACATAAACCCACGGATAGCTAAAACAATTCTTGGGAAAAAGACGATGAGAGGCATCACCCTCCCCAACCTTAAGCTTTACTACAAAGCGGTAACAATTAAAACAGCATGGGACTGGAACAAAGGCAGAGCCGCAAACCAATGGAACAGGGGGGAATATCCCTACACACAAACCCAAATGTATGATCATCTAATCTTTGATAAGAGAGCAAGAAATGGGAAGGAAGAGATACAAATGGCCAAAAGGCACATGAAAAAATGCTCTACATCACTAATCAGCAGGGAGATGCAGATCAAAACAACTATGAGATACCACCTCACACCACAGAGACTGGCACACATCCAAAAGAACAAAAGCAACCGCTGTTGGAGAGGATGTGGGGAGAAAGGGACCTTTCTACACTGGTGGGGAGAATGCCGACTGTTTCAGCCATTTTGGAAAACAATATGGACGCTTCTCAAAAAAAAAATTAGAAATTGAGCTCCCACTTGACCCAGCAATACCACTGCTGGGAATATATCCAGGAGATATATATCAAGGTGATTCACTAATTTAAAAATAAATAATTTTTTAAAAAGACTATTCTACTTGACCTTCCCTCCCTTCTCTCCTTTCAGCGTCCAATACTGAAGTTTAATTGTTTTCTTTTTTTAAAATTTTATTGAATCACTATGTGATAGTTACAAGCTTTCATGTCTGGGTTACAATCTCACAATGATCAAACATCCATCCCTCCACCAGTGCACATTCCCAACAACGATATCCCGGGTATATCACCCCTCTACCACCCTCTATCTCCCTGCCTCCATGGCAGACAATATTCCCCATACTCTCTCTCTACTTTTGGGCATTATGGTTTGCAACACAGACACTGAGAGGTCATCATGTTTGTTCCATTACCTACTTTCGGCACACATATCCCATCCTAACTGGTTCCTCCAGCCATCATTTTCTTAGTGACCCTTTCTCTTGTCCACCTGCTTTCTCCCCTCCGCTCATGAAGCAGTCTTCCAGCTATAGGGAAATCCTCCTGGTCCTTGTATCTACTGTCCTTGGGCGTCAGCCTCATGTGATTTTATTCTATACTCCACAAATGAGTGTAGTCAAGAAGTTTTATTGTTTTCTGAGCACAGCGGGTAGGGCGTTTGCCTTGCACGTGGCTGATCTGGGTTTGATTCCCAGCATCCCATATGGTCCCCTGAGAACCGCCAGGGGTAATTCCTGAGTACAGAGCCAGGAGTAACCCCTGTGCATCGCCGGGTGTGATCCAAAAAGCAAAAAAAAAAAGTTTTATTGTTTTCAAACAGTGATTTGCCTCTAATTATATTCCATCTGAATAAAACTGCCAGGTAAAATTTAGTTGGATATTAACCCTTAGTGTTTTAGACTTCTTCAGGGAATTGCCACTTTCACACTTCCCAGAGAAGCTTATTATGCTCTTGCTAGCTTTAAAGTTTATCTTTAACAGAAACTTTGGTACATCTACACAATGGAACAGTATGCAGCTGTTAGAAAAGATGAAGTCATAAAATGTATATATAAGTGGACATACATAAAAAGTATCCTTTTAAGTGAGTCAGAAAGAGAGGGACAGACATAGAAAGATTGCACTCATCAGTGGAATATAAAATAACATAGTAGAAGACTAACACTCAAGAGTTGTAGAGATAAGAATTAGGAGGTCTGTCTCACAGCTCGGAAACCGGCCTCACATGCTAGGGGAAAAGGCAGCTCAGATAGAGAAGGGAACACCAAGTAGAGGTTGTCGGGAGGACCCATTCGGGTTGGAAGATGTGAGCTGAAAGTGGACTATAGACCGAACATGATGGCCACTCAATACCTCTATTGCAAACTACAACACCCAAAAGGAGAGAGAACAAAGGGGAATGCCCTGCCACGGTGGCAGGGTGGGGTGCTGGGGGATGGGGTTGGGGTGGTGAGAGGGATACTAGGATCATTGGTGGAGGTGAATGGGCACTGGTGGAGGGATGGGTAAATGATCACTGTATGAGTAAAATGCAAATACAAAAGTTCGTAAGTTTGTAACTGTACATCACAGTGATTCTCTAATAGAAAATTTTAAAAATATAAAGATCATCTTTCACCTTTCCTTTGTATTTTACCTCTCATTGTTACAGTTCCCCAAGTCAGACTTGATTACCTATGTCAAAATTTTCTGGTAATTCTGAACTTTATATTTGTATTTGGAGTGTTGTCTATTTGTACCTGCTTTTCTATTTCTCAATAGCCTTTTTATATTTTATTATAAGCAATGTTCTTTGGCTAAACACAGAAGACCATGAATACAATGCTCCTAATATTTGGGAGTTGATTGACTCTGAAATATACCTACTCCTGGGCATTGGTCATAATTACTTGACTCAGGCTCAGTTGCTGGAGTTCCCAGCACCGCAATAGGAAGGTCCCACCGTGAGACTGGGATTGCCCCTTGGCAAGTGGCAAAGATGCCCCAGCACTGAAATGGGACAGTCTAGAAAGCAAAATGCAAGCTCTTGATGAAAGTGGTTATAGCTTAAGAGAGAGGACCCCATGGGGAAGGGGAAGCTGAACTGACCTGAGGAGACTTCGTCTGGGATTTACGGGAAAGCCTTGAATGATTTCTGAACCCAGAGAACTAAGTGTTAGGATCTTTGTCTCTTACTATGTTTATCCAAAGCACTTCAAGCAATGATAATATAAACAACTAGAAGGAAAGATAAAAGCAATGCAGATGTTCGTAAGAGACACAATGTCACCTCGCATCAATCTCCCCAACAAAGAATTTCCTATGTTTATGGAGAGTATCATGCTAAGTGAAATGAGTCAGAAATAGAGGGACAGACATAGAGGGCCTGCATTCATATGGACCAACAAACCACATGAATAGCAAAAGCAATTTTGGGGAAAAAGAAGATGGGAGGCATCAACTTCCCCAACCTCAAGCTCTACTACAAAGAGGTAATAATTAAAACTGCATGGTACTGGAAAAAAGGCAGGGCCGCAGAACAATGGAACAGGGTGGAACACCCTTACACAGAACTCCAAATATATGATCATCTAGTCTTTGATAAAGGAGCAAGAAATGTTAAGTGGTGCAAGGAAAGCCTCTTTAACAAATGGTGCTGGCATAACTGGACAACAACATGCAAATGAATGGGCTTAGACCTGAACCGGACACCATGACCAAAAGTCAGATCAAAATGGATTAAAGACCTCAACATCAGAACACAATCCATAAGGTACATTGAAGACAAGGTCCGCAAAACCCTCCACGATATTGAAGCTAAAGGCATCTTCAAAGATGACACGCAACTTATCAATCAAATGGAAACAGAGATAAAAAAAACGGGATTATATTAAACTAAGAAGCTTCTGCACCGCAAAAGATACAGTGACCAGAATACAAAGACAATCTACAGAATGGGAAAGGATATTCACCCAATACCCATCTGATTCGGGGTTGATATCAAGTGTATATAATGCACTGGTTGAACTTTACAAGAAGAAAATATCCAACCCCATAAGAAAATGGGGCGAAGAAATTGACAGAAACTTTCCCAAGGAAGAGATACGAATGGCCAAAAGGCACATGAAAAAATTCTCTGCAACAGTAAACATCAGGGAGATGCAAATCAAAACAACTGTGAGATACCATCTCACACCACCGAGACTGGCTCACATCCAAAGGAACAAAATCAACCGCTGCTGGCATGGATGTGGGGAGAAAGGAACCCATCTACTCTGCTGGTGGGAATGCCGATTGGTTCAGCCCTTTTTGGAAAACAATATGGACTTTTCTCAAAAAATTAGAAATTGAGCTGTCATTTGACCCAGCAATACAACTTCTGGGAATATATCCAGTAGAAGCAAAAAAGTATAGTCGAAATGACATCTGCACTTATATGTTCATCGCAGCGCTGTTTACAATAGCCAGGATCTGGAAAAACACGATTGCCCAAGAACTGATGACTAGTTAAAGAAACTCTGGTACATCTCCACAATTTAACACTATGCAGCTGTCAGAAAAGATGAAATCATGAACTTTTCATATAAGTGGATCAACATGGAAAGCATCATGCTAAGTGAAATGAGTCAGATAGAGACAGACATAGAAAGATTGCACTCATCTGTGGAATATGAAATAACATTAGTTAGTGGGAGACTAACACCCAAGAGTTGTAGAGATAAGTATTAGGAGGTCTGCCCTACAGCTCGGAAACTGGCCTCACATGCTAGGGGTAAAGGCAGCTCAGATAGAGAAGGGAACACCAAGTAGAGGATGTTGGGAGGACCCATTCAGGTTGGAAGATGCGAACTGAAAGTAGACTATAGACTGAAAATGATGGCCACTCAATACCTCTATTGCAATTTACAACACCCAAAAGGAGAGAGAACAAAGAGGAATGCCCTGACTCAGTGGCAGGGTGGGGTGGTGGGGGATGGGTTGGGGGTGGTTAGAGGGATACTGGGATCTTTGGTGGAGGTGAATGGGCACTGCTGGAGGTATGGGAAAGGGATCACTGTATGAGTAAAATGCAAACACAAAAGTTCATAAGATTGTAACTCTACATCACAGTGATTCTCTAATAAAAATATTTTTAAATAAAGGATAGTTAAAATGACATCTGCACTTATATGTTCATTGCAGCACTGTTTACAATAGCCAGAACCTGGAAAAAAACCCAGTGCCCGAGAACAGATGACTGTTTCAGGAAACTTTGTTACATCTAAACAATGGAATACTATACAGCTGTTAAAAAAGATGAAGTCATGAACTTTGCATATAAGTGGATCAACATGGAGAGTATCATGGTATGTGAAGTAAGTAAGAAAGAGAGGGACAGACATATGAAGACTGGTCTTATTTGTGGGATATAAAGTAAAAGAATGGGAAACTAACACCCAAGAATAGTAGAGATAAGGACCAGAAGAATTGCTCTACGTCTTGGAAGCCGGCCTTACATGCTGGGGGAAAAGGCAGCTCAGACAGTGAAGGGACCACCAAGTAAAAGATACGTGGAGGACCCTCTTGGGATGGGAATTGTATGCTGAAAATAGACTATAGACCAAACATGATGGCCACTTAACACCTGTATTCCAGACCACAACACCCTAAAGGAATGATACAGTAAAAGGGAATCAGCCTGCAAGAGAGGTGTGAGGGGGGGCTTTTGAGGGGATGAGTTGGGGGTGGTGGGAAGGATACAGGGAACACTGGTGCTGGAGAATGGGCACTGGTGGAGAGATGGGTACTCAATCATTGTATGACTGAAACGAAAGTATGTTAAGTCTGTAACTGTATCTCGCGGTGATACATTAAAAAAATTAATTAAAAAAAACACCTAAAGACTGTAGAGATATGGGCCAGGAGGATTGCTCCACAGTTTGGAAGCTGGAAGCCGGCCTCACATACTGGTAAAAAGGCAGTTAGGATGGAGAAGGAACCATTAAGTCAATTATGGTTGGCGGGATGACCCAGGTTGGGGGATGTGTGCTGACAGTAGACTAAGGACGAAACATGGTGGCCTCTTAGTAACTGTATTGCAAACTATAATGCCCAAAAGGAGAGGGAAAGTAATAAGGAAGGTGCCTGCTGCAGAGGCAGTAGGTGGGATGTGGTGGGGGGTGGCAGGAGAGATACTGGGTACATTGGTGATGGAAAATGTGCACTGTTGGAGGGAGGGTTGCTTAATCAGTGTATGACTGAAGCTGAATCATGAAAGTTTGTAACTGTATCTCATGGTGATTCAATAAAAATTAAAACACTCTCACTAAGAATTAAATTCCAAGCCAGATGTGCTTACTAGTAAATTTTTCCAAATCTTCAGAGAATTATTACCTGTACTCCTAGGCAATTCCAAAATATCAAAGAAATGGGAATTCTTATGAAAGCTTGCATGAAGACAACATTGCCCTAATTTCAAAATCAGAGATATTACTGGCAAAGAAAATGACATCTCAATCTCCCCAATAAAGTTTGATGTAAAGATCTTCAACAAAATCTTAGCAAACTAAATCTCAAATTACATTCAAAAGGAACATACAACATGATCAGTGGGATTAATTCCAGGAATGCAGGATGATTCAAAATACCCCAAACAATTAATGTAATGCAATTAATGTAATTGACGAAAAAGAAATATCGTATAGTATGTTAATATAAGCAGGGAAAATTTTTTTATAAGATTCAATAGCCATTCATGATTTTTAAAAACCCTCAACAAATTAGAATAGAAGTAACCTCAAGATATAATGACCATATACAGCAAATTAACATCCAACACTCTACTTCTTTTCAATAGTAAAATATATCTCTGAAGGGGCACCTCCATGGCCCATATACATTGGAGGTATTTGGAGCTCTTGAAACTGTCTTCTCCACACCAGAGTAGAAGTCTCTCTCTGAAATGGCGCATACACGGAATGAACTGCAATCAGACTCATAAATTGAAAGTATCAAAAAGACTATTTGAAATGCTTGTGTGCCCGTTAGCTGTGCTTCAAGCTTTGGGTGACAGGGGAAAGCGGCCACAGGTGGTCAGCAGAGCTGCTGAGTGGGGCCCAGCATGGAAGGAGCTAGTGAAGGAGACACACAACCACGGCTGACACTTGCTGCTGACTCCCGGGTGTCAAGAGTGAGAGAAGAGCACAGCAAAGACAGAGCACAGGGACGAACTCACAGGTCAGGGCCCCCATCATGCTCCCAAGGCTGCATATGGGTCTTCCATATAGGGCTTGAACGGGCATCACTGTGTCCCTCTTGCTTTGAGTCTCCCATTTCACCCCTTCACCCGTTAGTGCTGGACATGGAACAATGTCATTGCAGAGAACAGGAGGGAGACTGTCAGTGACCTTTGAGTCTCTCACTCACCCTAACCTCATCCTGTTTGTTCCTCAGCCCATTGCCTCACCCCCTTCCCAGTGTAAACAGAACCCTGCAGAGAGTCACTTCCTTTCTTCCCACTCCCATCTCAGATGTTTTCGTTTTCTCTTATGGGTCATTCAGAGGTTGCTGTGTGTGTATGTGTGTGTGTGTGTGTGTGTGTGTTAAAACTTGGGTTTTGAGTGTTTGCCCCAAATGTGAAAACAACAGTTTCTCATCCGCGATCACAAACCACAGAGGCAGGGTTGCTGCTGCTGCTGCAGAGGCTCTGTCCTCCCAGAGACTGGGGGACTGTCTCTAGTGTCACCTGAAGATCTGTTCTCTGCCCCAACATGCAGCTGCACCTGCTTCCCCAGAGCAATGCTTCCTGTCTCTGAGGAGAGGGTCCACCGGGACAGTGGTCCATCGTTGACCATCATTGGCCCATCATTGACCACAGCATACACGCACTTTAGTTTTGGTGGGCTTTTTGGGAATGATAGTTTAAATCCAAACATGCACTAATTTAGAGGGATTGGGCAGAGGGCGCACACCCAGCAGTACTGTGGGCTTAGTCCTGGCTCTGCATTCACCCATCACTCCAGGAGGGACTCAGGGCACCCTATGTGTTGCTGGGGATCAAATCTGGGCCAGCTAGCGACAAGGCAAGGGCCACACCCACTGTCCTGTCAAAATACCAACATGCATTTCCGTTTTAGGAAACTGCCCTTTCTCTGAAGGCTCCTACCAGGCATCAATGTTTTGACTTCCAGACTGGGCAGCAGGGGTGTGTCTGGAGGTGATGGACTCTGCCAAACTTCTGGCCACCCCCTTCCCTCCCGGGCCTCTCTCAGTGCTGCTGGTGATCCGGCTGCACTTCTCACAGATGAGAATCACCAGGCTGCCGCGTACCCCAGGAGCTGCTCAGGGTGAGGGCACTGGCTCACACCAGCTGGTGTCCACCCTCAGGCAGGACCCATGTGGGGGTCCACAGATGAGCGCCAAGGAGACTGCATGAAGTTTATTAATAGTTTCCTCCCAATAATCAAAAATCAAAAGGACTCACCTTGAATTTGGGCCAAAAATAAAATATCCAAGATTGGTGCACAATGAAGTAAAAGTGTTGTTATTAATGATAGTTTGAAAGAAATGATTGCTCTGATAATGAAGAGTCATAAAGAAATTTTAAGAAAACACTAAAGCTTTTTTCTATATGACACACGTAAAAACACTTCTTTGAAGGCATCAAACAAGTGTTTAGTGAACACAAGTATTCAGAGATAAACTGGTTAAAATTTTTCATAATCATTTGCAATGTTCTTTGGTGTGAGCTGAGATGCTCCTAAAATAGTTTCCAAATCTATGAGATAATGCAAAATAATCACTGTCACTGTCACTGTCACTGTCATCCCATTGTTCATCGATTTGCTTGAGCAGGCACCAGTAACGTCTCCATTGTGAGAGTGTTGTTACTGTTTTTGGCATATCGAATATGGCACGGGTAGCTTGCCAGGCTCTGATGTGTGGGTGAGATATTCTCGGTAGCTTCCCAGGCACTCCAAGAGGGATGGAGGAATGGAACCTGGGTCAGCCGCATGGAAGGCAAAAGCCCTACCTGCTGTGCTGCCGATCCAGCCTCTGTAATGCAAATTAATAGCCAAAATAATTAGATATAAATATATTTTAATTATTTTTATTCATTTCAAGGACCATGATTTGCAAAGTTATTGATAGTGATTTTAGGTATAGAATATTTCGGCACCAATCCCACCTTGGTGCTAACTTCCCTCCATTAGTGTTCCCACATTTCCTCCCACCCCACCCTGCCTCACCCCTGCCTACTACCTTGACAGGAACATTACAAAGGGCCCCTAGTTGCAGCTGGAATCTCATGTTTTCTGTGTTGTTGACATACCACTCTCCCCCATCACCAGCGTAAGTGAATCCCCTCCCTACCACTGTTTACCTTTTGCTTCCCTTTCTTAACTTCAACCTTCCCCCTCTTGATTTTTTTCCTCCTCTTTCCTTTTCCTCTCTAACTTCCGAGATTAATTGTGATCTAGGCCTCCCCTCTTTACCCTGTTCAGTTATTCTCTACACCACAGAGAAGTGAGATCATCTTGTGTTTATCTTCCTTCTTCTGATTTACTTGACTGAACGTGATATCTTCCAGTTTAGATTTTAAGTTTTGACAGAAGTATACAGCCCATTGAGGAAAATATAGACAAAACACCCCAAGATTTGTACCTCAAAGGTGTTTTCAATGAATTGATACCACTGGCAATGCAATGAAATAAAAAGTAAACCAATGAGACTACATCCAATTAAAGAGCTTCTGCATGGAAAAAGAAACACATGATAAAACTAAAAGACAACTAACTGAATAGGGAAAGTTCTCCCATTCAATGCATCACGTAGAGGATTGATACCCAAGACATGCAAAGTTATATCACATATCCTTGCAAACTCACAAATATCAACAGTAAAATTATTCAAAAACCCCACCCAAAAAATGAGGAGAGGAAGTAAACAGGCACTTCTCAAGAAGACAGACAGATGCACAGCATCACTTATCATAAGCGAAATCCATATCCAGATGACAATGAGCAATCATCTCTCCCCAGAGAATGGCACATATCAAAAACAGTAGGAACAATCTCTGTCAGCAAGGATGTGGTGAGAAAAGAACTCTCATCCACTGTTGGTGGGAATGTGGTCTGGTTCAAGACCTGTAGAAAACAGTATGGAGACTCCCATGAAAAGTAGAATTGAACTCAGGGCCAGAATGATAGTATGATGGGGAGGGTGTTTGCTTTGCACGTGGCTACCCCGAATTCTATGCTCTGGATACCACCAGGAGTAACTTCAAAGTGTTGAGCCAGGACTAACCCCTGAGCATCGATGGGTGTGACCACCCTCCCCCCAAAAATAAAGCCTTTAGAATTGAACTGATACATAACCCAATAAAAATAAAGGTTTTTAATTTTTGTTGTTGTTTTGGGTTCATATCCAGTGGTGTTCATGGATTATCCCTGGTTCTGTGCTCAAGGATCACTCTGATGTTGTTTGTGGGTCCGTATGTGGTACCAGATGTCAAACTGTGATCGGTGTGTGCTGGGCAAGCAACCCCTGTACTATCCCCTATCCTAAAATAGTTTCAACTTATCAGAGGAGAATTTCAATAGGCTTTTTTCACCAGCCTCCTGTGACTAAAGCATCAGAATCCAGCTGAAGTCTCAGACTCTGAGCCCAGAATCTCTGCTACCGGCTCTGACACTTGCAAGTCCATCTTTATTCCCCAGGAACTTTCATCTCCTTCTATTTAATGAGTGGTTCGCTAGGAAAACGTGGGCAGGTGAAACAAGATTCATCCTGAATTCGGAAATGAGGGCCTAGTCCAGACCCAGTGACCGGAAGACTGGAAAGGACACAACACTCAGAGCTGAGTCACAGGGACCCTAGGCCAAAGCTGAGTTCTCCACTCTTGTCCCCCAATAAATAAATTTTGGGGTATGAAAGAGTTAGACAGCCATTCAAACACTTCTTACTATTGTTTCACATTTCAAAAACCGGATGCAGATGCAGCCAAGGTCAGTACTCTCTGGGGTCAGTCGAAGCCAGTTTGACTTTGTCTCGTCAGAGATAATTCAATTCCAACACTTTTGGTTTCGTCTTACAGGCAAACACGCAAGTTTTCTTCCTTCCTTTTAGATTTTTATTTTTCACTAATTTGTCATTAGCTGACAATACACCATTATGAAATTTCAGAGATTCTTTTCATATCTCTCAGTGCCTAACCCTTTTTAAAATTTTGATTTAGACACCATGATTTACAAAGCTGTTGACAATAGGGTTTCAGGCATATTATGTTCCCAACTCTAATCCCACCACCCCATCCTCTGCTAATGACCCTAGGTTCCCCTTCACCCCAACCTGTCTCCTTGACAGACATGATTTTTAAGTTTAATGATGGTACCTTGGGTCTATGTTTACTTAGTGTTGGTTCCAGTGGTTTAGATAGATACAGACACATCACCTCTCACCTCAGGTGAACCTGTGGCCTCTGAACCTCACCCTCTGGGACTTCCAGACTAACTCTTCTGGCTTCCTGCTCCATCTCTCTCCTTACCTGACATTTATTTTCAATAATCTACAGCCAGTAATTTAACCACATTTTAGTCTTCTACAGCCTAGTTCTTAACCATTTTTTCCACCCAAGATACAGGACCACCTCATGATTAAAAAGACTGCTCTATTTGACCCTCCCTCCTTTTCTCTTTCTAACAAGCAAGTATCCAATACTGATGTTAAATTGTTTTCACAATCGGTTTTCCTCTAATTATGTTCCATCTGAATGAAACTGCCAGGTAAATGTTTTTTGGATATTAACCCCAAGTGTTTTAGTCTTCTTCAATGAATTGCCCCTTTATCTCCTCTCAAAGAGCTCTAGTTAACTTCCCCAATTTAGTTAAAGTTTATTTTTAACTTTTCCTTTGTATTTTACTGCTCATTGTCACAGTTCCCCAAGTCAGTCTTGATTACGTATAAGAAAAACTTTATGGTGATTTTGAACTTTGTACTGCTTTGTATTTGAAGTGCTGTGTATTTGTACCTGCTTTTCTATTTTCCAATAGCCTTTTAATATTTTACTCTAGATCTATGTTCTTTGGTTAAACACAGAAAGACCATGTATGCTATGCTCCTAATATTTGGAAATTGATTGACTCTGAAGTATACCTGCTCCTGGGCATTGGTCATACTTACTTGACTCAGGCTTCTGTTGCTGTAGTTCCCAGCACCCATAAAAGGGAGGTCCCCCGTGGGACTGGGCTGTACTTTGAGTGAGCAGCAAAGCTACGCCAGCATTGAAATGACACAGTCTAGAAAGCATAAATGCAAGGTCTTGATGCAAGCTGTTATGACACAAGAGACAGGACCCCCAGGGCGAAGGACAAGCTGATCTGGCCTGAGGAGATTTAGTCTGATATTTACAGGAAAAGCCTTGCTTGTTCTTTGAGCCCAGAGAACTAAGTGTTTAAAGCCTTCCTTGGTCTCAGAGCCCAGAGAATTGAGTGTTGGCATCTTCTTCCCTTACTGTGTTTATACAAACAACTATAAGTATTAATAACATATACACCTAGAGGGAAAGATAAAGGCCACATAGATGAAACTGGGGGACAGAGTGTAGCCTTGCATTCATCTCTCCTTAGAGAATTTCTTATGGTATTTTATTAGTGAATCACTTGTGACATACAGTTATATACTTACAAACTTTTGTACTTGCAAAAGTACATACATACAATGTCATACAATGATTGAGTACCCATTCCCCCACTAGTGTCCATTGTCCACCACCAAGGATCCCAGTATTCCTCCCACCACCCCCATCCCATCCTCCACCTCACCCTGCCTCTGTGGCAGGGCATCCATTTTGTTCTCTCTTTCCTTTTTGGGCGTTGTAGTTTGCAATAGAAGCATTGAGTAGCCATTGTGTGTTCGATATATAGTCTACATTCGGCACACATCTCCCAACCCGAGGGGTCCTCCACACACCCTTACTTGGTGTTTACTTCTCTATCTGAGCTACTTTTTCTATGTTTTATTTATGTAAATAATCTTTGTAAATTTCCAGATGTTTTACCTATACAAATGATCAATCACACCTAGGTCCTATACCTCAACCCCCCTCAGATAATCTATAATTATGCCAGTGAAACTGTCTTCTCCACACCAGAGTGAGAAGTCTCTCTCTGAAATGGCGCATACACGGAATGAACTGTTATTGATAGAATTTCATGCTTACAGTATTCCAACACCACACTCTCCACCAGAGTATCTCCTTCCCCCATAGCTATTACCCCCTGAAATTTCTGTTCTGTATACCAGTTCTCAGGATCTGATTTTTCTGTTTTCAGGCCCTTTGTGATTCCCTTACTATGTTAGTTTCTTTATATCTCACATCTGAGAGAGGGCATTCTCTCTCCTTCTGACTTACTTCACCCCAGATCCATTCATTTAGCAACAAATTGCATGACTTTATATTTTCCTATAGTAGAGTGATATTCAGTTGTGTATATATACATCACAGTATTTTTTTCTTTTTGGGTCACACACGGTGATGCACAGGGGTTACCCCTGATTTTGCACTCAAGGAATTACCCCTGACGGTGCTCAGGGGACCATATGGGATGCTGAGAATCGAACCCAGGTCAGCCGCGTGCAAGGCAAACGCCCTACCCGCTGTGCTATTGCTCCAGCCCCTACATCACAGTTTCTTTATACAATCTTCTGATATTGAGCACTTTAGGTGTTTCTATATTTTGGCTACTTTGCTATTACAAATAGGAGTTCAGATGTCTTTTCTTAATAGGTTTCTTTTTTTAATTATTTTTTTTATTAAATCACCATGTGGAAAGTTACAAAGCTTTCAGGTTTAAGTCTCAGTTATAACAGCCACCCCTTCACCAGTGCAAATATTCCATCACCAAGAATCACAGTATCCCAGGGCTGGAGCGATAGCACAGCGGGTAGGGCGTTTGCCTTGCACGCGGCTGACCCAGGTTCGAATCCCAGCATCCCATATGGTCCCCTGAGCACCGCCAGGGGTGATTCCTGAGTGCATGAGCCAGGAGTGACCCCTGTGCATTGCCGGATGTGACCCAAAAAGCAAAAACAAAAAAAAGAATCACAGTATCCCTCCCCCCCAAGACCTCACCTGTGTAGCTGATTGTTGGTATACAACATCCTATAATCTCAGGCCTAGCTAGGCCTGGATGTAAACGGTTGAAATCTCAGGCCTAGCTAGGCCTGGATGTAAATGGTTGAAATCTCAGGCCTAGCTAGGCCTGGATGTAAACGGTTTATGTTTTGGTTATTGTAACTTTAAATGGCGGTTACTGCTTCTGTTGGTTGATTTGCATATTTGCCTATGTGGCTGAATATGATTGGTTTGTATGTTAATTTTATAAATAAAAGGAGGTTAAACAGGCTGTTCTCGGGCAGACCATAACACAAAACCTCCGGAGGCAGTCCTGTGATCCTCCACAAAAGATATATTTATTCTCTGAGTAAAGTGCCTCTGACTCTCCGGTAAAATTGCAACATTGTTGCAACACTGATAAATTTCACTTTACTTTCTCTTTACTTTGATTACATTCAATATTTCAACAAAAAAACCTCACTATTATTGTTTGGAGTTTCTCCCCCCCAAAGTCGGACCTGCTGAAAGGGAAGCATTTGATAATTTGTTTTCCATCACTGAGAATGAAAAGATATGAGGTCGTGAGGCTGCAATAGAGGCTGCGCAGTTTTGGATTTCTTTATTTTAGTATTTTAGTAACTAAGTCCAGAGAAATTTCTGCCAGAAGTTGCATCATTACAAGCTCGTACCTCTCAGCTACTTTATATTCCACATAGGAGTGCAATCTTTCTATGTCTGTCTCCTTCTTTCTGACTCATTTCACTCAACCTGATACTTTCCATGTTGATCCACTTAAATGCAAATTTCATGACTTCATGTTTTCTGACAGTTACATAGTATTCCATTGTGTAGATTTATCAGAGTTTCTTTAACCATTCATCTGTTTTTGGGCACTCCGTTTTTTTTTCCAGATTGTGGCTATTGTAAAGAGTGCTGCAATGAACATAGAAATACGGATGTCATTTCTACTATACCTTTTTGCTTGTCCGGGATATATTCCCAGAAGTGGTATTGCTGGGTCAAATGGAAGCTCAATTTCTAAATTTTTGAGAGTTGTCCATATTGTTTTCCAAAAGGGCTGAACCAGTCGGCATTCCCGCCAGCAGTGAAGGAGAGTCCTTTTCTCCCCACATCCACGCCAACACTGATTGCTTTTGTTTTTTGGGATGTGGGCCAGTCTCTGTGGTGTAAGATGATAGATATCTCATTGTTGTTTCGGTCTGCATCTCCCTGATGATTAGTGATGTCGAGTATTTACTCATGTGCCTCTCAGCCATTCGGATTTTTTCTTTGGGAAAGTTTCAGTTCATTTCATCACCCCATTTTTTGATTGGGTTGGCAGTTTTCTTCTTGTGGAGTTCAACCAGTGCCTTGTATATCCTTGATATCAACCCTTTATCTGATGGGTACTGCATAAATATCCTTTCCCATTCTGTAGGGTGTCTTTGTATTTTGGTCACTGTTTCTTTTGAGGTGCAGAAGCTTCTTTTTTAAGATAGTCTCTCTGTTTTCACTTGCTTGGCCAGTGGCGTGTCATCTTTGAAGATACCGTTGGCTTCAATGTCATGGATGGTTTTGCCGACCTTGTCTTCAATGTACCTTAGGGATTCTGGTCTGATGTTGAGGTCTTTAATCCATTTTGATCTGACTTTTGTACATGGTGATAAGTGGAGATCTAAGCCCTTTATTTTGCCTGTAGCTTTCCAGTTTTGCCAGCACAATTTGTTAAACATGCTTTCCTTGCTCCACTTCACATTTCTTGCTTCCTTTATCAAAGATTAGATGATCATATGTTTGGGGATGTATGTCAGAGTATTCAACCATGTTCCATTGGTCTGCAGCTCTGCCTTTGTTCCAGTACCATGCTGTTTTAATGACTACTGCTTTGCAATAGAGTTTGCAGTTGGGGAAGTTGATTCCCCCCATTTTCTTTTTCCCAAGAATTGATTTATCTATTCGTGGTGGTTTATTGTCCATATGAATTTCAGGAGTGCTTTCTCTATTTCTTTGAAGAATGTCAAGGGTATCAGAATAGGTTTCTGAATAGAAATTTTGCATTAATTCATATGGAAGCTTAATTCTTAGTTTTTTGAGAAGTGAAACGGGATGTCATGTAATTATCTCTAGAATCTTAGTATTTTTAAAAAATAAATCTGCTAGGAAGAAATGCAGTCAATGAAAAAAAAGAAATGTAGTCAATGAATCTTTAATGAATGGGATAATAAACACGAGTTATCAAACCTTGAGAGAGGAATCATGCCTCCTTTTATGGTACTGTTTTTCAAAGCTGGTGAGACAGTCCCCAGGGGATGTGGAATGATATGTGGGAGTGAAGAGCAGAGGTACAGCTGTAGCCTTGGGTGCAATTGGGTGAACCTTCAATTTTTTTTGTATTTTTCATGTACATTTCTTACTAGAGTTCAATTATTGTCACCCTATATGGTCCCTGAGCCCGACCAGAGTGATCCCTGAGTGCAGAGCCATGAGTAAATTATGAGCACTGCTGGGTGTTACCCCAAAACCCTCCCTTAAAATTCTTGAAATGGGTTCATTATTTGACAACAGCTTGTATAAATGTAATACTTTTAAAATAAGACTTGATGGGAGCTCCTTAACAGGATCAATATCAAGGTAAGAAAGCTTGTTAGGGGACTGGATAAATAGTATAGGGGGTAGGATGCTTGCCTCACATGTGGCTGATGCAGGTTTTAAAAAAATTTAATTAAATTTTTATAGAGTTTTTCATGATTACTTATTGCATTCAATATTTCAGTACCAATCCAACCACCATTACACTCTTCCACCACCATTATTTCCAATTTTCCCAAACATCACCCAAGCCGGGCCCAATATAGGCCCTAAATAATTTATTTTGTATGGTTTGTTATGAATAATTTGCTAAAATGATAAAAATTTTCTTAGAAGAATGTGTATGAAGATTGTTGCATCTGACCCTGAGTCATTTAGCTGTTTTATAAGAGAATACTAACATCTTGTTACAGGTTGAGCTTGTGGACTAATATTATCTTAATTGAGATTGGTTGCCTTCTACTTTACATCCCATCCAATGTGGTGTGCTACTCCTGGAATATCAGTGGTATAGAGTATGAGATGTTGTGCGTCTGCAAATATACCCACATGCTCTAGGAATTCTAAACTTTTGAATGGGGTGATACAGCTGGCCTTAAAGTTTTTAACTGGATGGTGACTTTGAGGCCCAGAAGCATCTCTGCAGCTTGTTGGTCTATTCTGAGATTTATTTCTGAATCTCTGGATCATGGCTAGTTAATGGGCTTATATGGCACCAGAGGCAGTTCATGGGTGTGTCTGCCAGGATCCTGGAAGAACAGGGGAATGGGGGGAGGTCACCCATCCCTGACTCCATGAGATCCTGGAGATTTCTGTCACAAAACCTACATACCTGAATTTTTCAACCTGGATGAGGTTCATCCGGAGACTCTGGAGTTCATCTGTGAGCACAGGAGCTATTGGGTTATGGAGTTTTGGGCTGCTGGAGCTCTGTTTGGGTGGGTGGTGGGCTAACCCGCCCCCCATTTGGGTGCCCCAGATAACAGTCAGTCTGGCACAGGGTCTCGAGGCATCTCTGAAGCTTGTTATCTCTTCAGAGATTTATTTATGAGTCTTGAACTTTCTGTTAGTTCACTAAAAGAAGATATATTCACGGGGGCACTGAGTAATTTACAGCAGAGCCTGGCAAACTACCCATGCCATATTTAATATGCCAAAAACAGTAACAATAACAGGTCTCATTCCCCTGATCCTCAAAGAGTCTCCAATGCGGCAGCTTTGTTGGGAAAAACGAGTAAGAATAGACTGCTAAAATCTCAGGACTGGGACAAATGGAGATGTTACTGGTGCCCACTCAAGTAAATTGATGAACAGTAGGATGACAGTGATACAGTGATACTGAGTAATTATTTTTCTGAAAAAAGGCCAGTAGGCCAAGTAATTTAAGTGTGGGGTGAAAAATAATAAGTAGTTAGGACACTTGCCAATACTCCATCCTATCTGGGTTCAATTTCCAGCATCATGAGACTCCCATGCATCACCAGGTGAAGGCCTGGAGGTCTCCAAGTACTGCTAGGTCGGGCCAGGTAATTCCTGGACCCACAGAGCCTGAGTGGAATAACATCCCTGGGCCCTGACACTGAACTGCCAGCCTTGTTAGCCGAATATCCCTGAGACTGGTCCCTGAAGCTCCTAAGCACTGCCCGGGGGTCTCCAACCAACTAGCAAAACAACCAAACAAGCAAAAGCCAAAAACAAAAATGGCCAGACTAGGGGCTTCTGTTTTATTCAACCACAATGTGCACATTTATAACGGATCTGTCAGCCCTGGAAGTGAAAGGGCAACACTGGTCACTGACTCTCTCACGTGGCGTGGTCTTCTCTTTCTGCTCCTCAAGAGACTTTTTTTTCTTTTTGGATAACACCCAGCAATGCACAGGGGTTACTCCTGACTCTGCACTCAGGAATTAACCCTGGCGGTGCTCAGGGGGCCATATGGGATGCTGTGAATCGAACCCAGGTCAGCCACGCGCAAGGCAAATGCCCTACACACTGTGCTATTGCTCCAGACCCAAGAGCAGAGATTTTTGAGATATCATCTTGTATTGGGCTCGAGCGATAGCACAGCGGTTGGGCTTTCGCCTTTCATGCCACCAACCCATGTTCGATTCCCCCGCTCCTCTCAGAGAGCCCAGCAAGCTACCGAGAGTATCGAGTCCACGCGCCAGAGCCTGGCAAGCTACCCGTGTGTATTGGATATGCCAAAAACAGTAACAATAATTCTCTCAATGAGAGATGTTACTGGTGCCCGCTCAAACAAATCGATGAGCAACGGGATAACATGTGGAGCTAACAAGCGGAGCATTTTGTATCAGTGACAATGGCACAATCAAAAACCCAACCCAAACCAAAACAAAACACTATCTGGAGACAATCTCTGTTGTGATGAAAAAGGAATTGTTACCCACTGCTGTGGGAATGTTGCTCTGTGGAAAACGGCATAAAAGTTTCTAGGCAAAGTAGGAATAGAACTGCCACCCCACTCGGTACCTAGATTCTCGGTGTCTACCCTCAAGGCACAAGCATATTCATCTAAAATGACTATTACTCATTACAGCACTTAGTACAATAACTGGTATTTGCAATCAACCCAGGTGTCCAATGACACAGGAGTCAATAATGAAAGTGTGGTAAATGTGAACAGTGGAATACTATTTGCCACAAAGAATGATGAAATATGCCTTTTGCTGCAACTAGAACGGAACTGGGAAACCTCACATTAAGTGAAGTAAATCAGAAGAAGGGCAAATATCGAATGATTTCACTTATCTGTGGTATATAAAGCAACAGGACAAGAGAATACAAGGTATCAAATGAGGGACACCTAGATTACCCTGAAATGTAGATACAGGATGAGGACAGGGAGGAAAGAAATCAGTAGGGGAGTGAAGAAGAGAAAGACGGGATGTAGCAGGGGCAGAGGTGGGTCCTCGGGCACATTGGTCTAAGGTGGGATATATTTATATATTTAAACCACAGAACCTCCTTTTGACCCTGCTGCAGAGCGAGCATGATGGAAGAGCCCAAAAGAGCGCCCTTGGACTCCAACCAGCCCACTGAACTAATTCCGGCACGGGATCGGAGACCCCACGGCGGGCTGAGACAGTGGAAACCGGGCATCCCCCAATTCTTTTAACCTCTCTCTCTCAACCCCTTCCTCCCGAGCACAGCGCAGGGTCTACGGCTTTCTGAGCGCAAAATGGAGACGTCGAGCCTCTCTCTAGGTTTCTCCATTTTATGAGCACCATAAAAGGGTAAAAGTTTGTAGTGATGTTATTTCTGGTTGTACTTTCCCAGCGGCCGCGCGACCTAATGTCATCTTAGCATCAACAATATGTAATGGTTCCTTTTTAATGGGTTGGACTTTTGTGGGAGATCCTAAAAAGAATAGTAAGTCTTTTGCTGAAATATTGAAGGCAATCAAAGTGGTAGCCATCTCTGTAGACTGAACTAAGCTATATCCCCACGCTGGTTGAGAAGAAATATCCTTCTTTCTCGGGAAGAAACGCGGCGTGGCGTCAACGATAGTGTGATGTCCATTAAGCAAACAGACCTGGTGACGTGGGAATGGGATATAAGGGGAAAAATTATGTACATGGAACAGCGGGACGCTGGTGGAATCTCAAGCCGGAGCCCATACCAGCGCAAGACATTTGGTTCCAGAAACTGCTTGCAGACACTCTACTAGACTATCAACTAAGCCAGAGCCCCACGCCTGCTGATGACGGGAAATAACCATCCTTTTCGGTTTTTTTCCCTTTGTCAGACAGCATGGCGATTACTAAACAGGCATGAACTCGGTGGCGCGGGGCAAGGGGGAAAAAGAAAAGTTATGCAACAAACAGCGGGACTTAATATCTCTATATTCTTAGCAATGGAGAACTATCAAATGCCTCCTTGGCAATAGGACTGTCTTTCTTTAGGGGGGGAAACCCCAGCAACGGTAGTGAGTTGTGTGTTGAAACATGGAATATAATCGAGATAAAACGTAAACGAAGTGAAACTTATCACTTACAAGGGCGGGGACTGGGGGGACTGGAGGGGGCGGGAGGTATAATGGGGTGGTTGGTGATGGAATATGGGCACTGGTGAAGGGAAGGATGTTTGAGTATTGTATAACTGACATAATCCTGAGAACTATGTAACCCTCCACATGGTGATTCAATAAAATTTAATAATAATAATAATAATAATAATAAACCACAGAACCAACAACTCTGTAAGCATGGGACCCCAACTACAACAACCAAACTTAAAATGTGCCTGTTAAGGAGGCACACTGGGAGGCGGGAGGGAACCTGGGGAGGGAATTAGTGGACACTGGCTGACACTGGTGGTGTGACTGGTGTTGGAACATGGTAGGGCTGACATTATATTATGAACAACCTTTGTAAGTCATGGTGTCTTAATAAAAAAGCTAGAAAATTAGCAGATATTTTCACAGTTTTATCTACAACATTAACCTGAAGACATGGGAAAGAGTAATTAAATAGATTTACGCAGAAATAACCATCACAGTTAAATACTCATTTTACTTATATTAAATATACATTTACTTTTCTTGGAAAGATATGTGTCTCTGGCTAAATATTTGTTCATCAGTGTTGTAATACAATGGGATGTTAAGTGCATCTCAGTATTTTGGCCACAATTGCTATGATGAAAATAAGAGACACAAAGTAGGTAGACATTCTGTAGAGTGAAATTAAATCTATTTTACTCTGAGTCTCTATTTCTAAATTATCAAAATTATCAAAATGATCATAAGCAATTTAAATGGAGACCAGGAGGAAGTACAAGCACTTGCCTCACCTCAGTCAGACCTCAGTTCAATCTCTGGCACTATATGTGCCCCCTGAGTACTGTCTGGAGTGATCCCTGTGTGTATTTACCAAAGGCGGCATTCTATCTCTCTTGCTGGTGCTCTATCTCTCCTGCCGCTTGTGTCTGGTGGTCTCCACTTCCCCTACCCCAGGGAGGTCAATGGCGATGGACAGGTGAAGGAAGGAATGAGGGCCAGGCTGGTCAGTCTCAGTTGCAGTTTATTCCATTCCCATCTCCATTCTCCTCTGATTCTCCTCCTGCTTCTCCCTCCCTCATGCTACTTGATTCTCCTTCTGCTTCATTCTACTTCTCCTTCTCCTCCTGTTTCTCCCTCCTCTATGCTACTTCATTCTCCTTCTGGCTATGGATCACCCTTAGATCTTACAGTCTGAGTTTATATATATCAATCACGTAGGATGGTGATACAAAGGTGGGTTGAATATTAGCAAATCAGCAAAGACAGGTAGACCACCCCTTCAAGAGATTAATCCAAGGACAAAAATCTCATCTAAGGAGATTACTCCAGATTACAAGGAGATCCGCCCAAGGGTAGGAGCCCAATGAAACTGTGTTGCTTTCCTCTTTCCTCAGCTAGCAATCCACTTAAATAGTTGTAGTAAATCTACTTCTAATATTTTCTAGCAATGTCATTCTGTGTGAGCACAGTAAGACATATATCAAACTTAAGTTTGTTTATTCCTGAGGACATCTCACTATATATTCCAGATCACAGTTCTCAGGTCAGGTTAGTCTTCCTAACCCAAGCAGAGTCCTTATCCAGTTACCTCTTTGGGTCATGACATAATTTGCCCATGACCGTGCTCTTAACTTATAGTTAAGTATTATGGCACTTAGCCTGGCTCATTTCGATGCCAGGGTAGCTCACAGCTTGCCCTGGGTCCATTCAGTCTCTCGTCGGAACCCTCTTTTTGGGGTGTTATTCTGGGAGTGAATAATATTCAAAGTCAATTAAATCACAAGTTACAAAAGCATAATATTAACTGTCTTCCTGTGTCCATACAGAAAGGACAGTGCTTTAAAATAAACTACTCAAAAGATGGAGAAAAGCAGTATTTAACTTACAATACAAGTTCAGTGTTCTTAGAAGAATCTGACCTTACAATTTAACAGAATCTGATTAGGGAAAAAGGGTGTTTTACTGGTTGGGGAGGAGAACACAGAGAAGGGTTTACAGATAAAGGAATGGGAGTGACTCGGGAGCATGTGACGGGGTATAACCTGATAAACCTAAGTTCCCTGTGGCACGGCTGAGAGGACAAACCCAATGTTTTCCTACACCCTGAGCACAGAGCCCAGAGTTAGCCCTGAGAGCAGCCAGACAGACCCCCCAAACCGAAATACAGATAATAAAATGGAGATACAACATTCCATGAATGAAGCAAGATATCAAATTAATTGAAACAATTAAACTTATTCTAAGTCAACTAGCAAGTTTCCAAGCATTGCCTCTTCCTGCTGCTATTTAAGGCACCCTTTGTCCTTCCTTTTTCGGGGAGACTTTTCCGGCAGTGCTAAGGGGGCCTACGGGCTACTTCCAGTTATAAGGGTCCTGAAGTTCAGTGTGAGGGTTTGAGGAAGTGACACTCTTTGGGCCCAGGGGTACGGGGTGTCCAGAGCCCTGGGGTGCTGGGTGGATTTCACATCCAGTCACATCCAGTGATGCCCAGTGACCATTGGTGCCGAGGATGAAGTTGGGTCAGCCACCCACACCTAACCCGCAACTCCCTCTGTACCCCAACAGAGCTTTGCTTCAGTCAAAAACAGAGCAATTACCGCTTTACTGGGAAAGGCGTCACCACGGACCTGGCCCTGGCACAACCCAGACGCAGTTTTCCACCTTGCTCTTGGCACATGTGGTGCCCACCCCACCCAGCCCGTCACAGTTCACGGGCTTCGTCCCTCCATTCCCACTTCCAGTGTCAGCTCTTTTTCTCAGGACAGACCCCAAGTAGACTTTCTTTTTGAAAAAATGTGTATTTACAATTTCAGAACTGGACCGATAGCACAGCGGGTAGGGCGTTTACCTTGCACGCGGCTGACCCAGGTTCGATTTCTCCATCCCTCTCGGAGAGCCCGGCAAGCTGCCAAGAGTATCCTGCCTGCACGGCAGAGCCTGGCAAGCTACCTGTGGTGTATTCAATATTCCAAAAAAAGTAACAACAAATCTCACAACGGAGACTTTTTTGTTTAGCCACACTCAGCTGTGCTCAGGGCTTACATCTAGCTCTGCACTCAGGGATCACTCCTGATGGGGCTGAGTAGAACCATCTGTGGTGCCAAGAATCAAACCTGGGTCGGCTATGAGACTCAGTGACTTTGTTAACTCTTATTAGTGTAGTCATTGTATTTGGGGGAAATAAGGAAGTAGTAATGATACATTTTGGGGTAAAATGTGGTGATGGGGGAGTCACTTTCAAGATGGCAGAGCAAGATGAATTGATCCAAGTGACATGTGATCACCAAACCTTTGGCATAACATGAAAGTGTACTTTGGGAAGTCTTAGAAATTTCTAGACATGGAGTGCCAGTAGAAATGAGAAAAGAGGGGCTGGAGCAATAGCACAGCGGGTAGGGTGTTTGCCTTGCATGTGGCCAACCCGGGTTCGATTCCCAGCATCCCATATAGTCCCCTGAGCACCCCAGGGGTGATTCCTGAGTGCAGAGCCAGGAAGAACCCCTGTGCATCGCCAGGTATGACCCAAAAAGAAAAATAAAAGAAATGAGAAAAGAAATAGGGACTTCAATGCTTTATATATAAATATATTTATATACAAATATATATTATATATTGGTTTTTGTCTTGGTTTTTGACTTATATCTGTTACTGTCACTGTCATCCTGTTGCTCATCAATTTGCTTTAGCGGGAACCAGTAACATCTCCATTTTGAGACTTGTTGTTACTGTTTTTGGCATATCAAATACACCACGGGTAGCTTGCCAGGCTCTCTGAGAGGGGTGGAGGAATCGAAACCGGGTCGGCCGCGTGCAAGGCAAATGCCCTACCGCTGTGCTATTGCTCCAGCATTAAAAGTAATTTAAAAATGAAAAAAAATTTAAGCATGATTTAAACGTAATTTATATCAGCTCCTAATAAAAGAATCCAAGTTTTTTCAGCTGGCACAAGGGCTGACAGTGTGGCTCAAAACTTCCAGGAGAGGGAAGAAAGATATTATGAGGGGATCCCTTAGCTAGCTCTAAAATTCCCTTAAAATTTACCTGAAAAATGTTCACATCTACAGTGAAAAAGTAAGGCATATCTATATGACCTAAGAAAAAGTAGTGTCATTTTCCAAAAAAAATCAAATAATTACACAGATTCCAGTCTTGCAATATGAGAGAACAGAAAAGTTTATTACAATGATAAAGAAACTAATAAGTCTGGCACTAGTGTAGAGATAAATGCTCAAGCAGTAATAACCAAGGTGTGGGGTGTTGGAGGTGGGGTGGTAACAGTGTCACAGCAAAAAGAGACTGCAAGCTATTAAGCAAATTGGTAGTGAGGTTAGCCACTGAGTTTCTACAGATACACATAATTAACTGAGCACTTCCGCACTGCTCTCTTCCTGTTGACCACACCCCTCCCCCTGCCTCTTCCTCCAGTCACACTCTCCCTGGCATTTGAGTTTAGTAGTATTCTGAGAGGTCACTTTCTAGAAAGAACTTTGTTTACAATGGGTAATAATAAGGAACAATTTGAGCAGTTCTGTAACTATGAATAAAATAAATCTATGGTTATCTAGAGTGAATTCATCTATAGTAGGAACAACTCCATTTCTTAAGATCACTGAATTCAGAGACGTCATTATTTCAAAGATCCATTTGGGAAAGTCATCACAGAGGAGCCAAAGGCAAAAGCATATGAGGGCAAGACTGGGGCGGGGGAGTAAGTGTCTAAAGCAGAAATTCTGTAAGTGTTAAAGAGACAAATGCTGGGTCACCTTGGTTGGCTGTCTGCATGGTCTTTCTCCATGTTTCTGAGAAAGAAGTCATAAGGTGGGGATGTTGAACACAAACCTAGAATATGTCTGCCCTCCTGTTTCATAAATTTGTCTCTTGCCAACTGCCCACAGTCAACTTGTTGACTCCTTAGTCCTGAGATTATCAGTAAAATGAGAGTGCTCTGTCTTTGAGCAAATGAGTCATGTGGAGCGGGGCAGCCAGGGAATGCGCAGGAAACAGAGATTTTCATTTGGTTTTGTCTTTAAACACTTCTGTAAGAACTAAGGAAACTACTTTCAGTACCTCTGTGAGGAATTCAATGATCCGAGTAAGAGTCTCCACTTGTTCTCTGGCATTGTCTCGCTTCGTGACATACACAGATTCCCTTTCTACCAAAGCTCTCTCCATTTCATCCCTTCTTGCTTGCTTCTCCAGAGTATCCTCCAGATTTCTCATTTTCTCTTCATACTCCTTTCTTATCTGGGCTTTCTCTTTCTCCAGCTCTTCTCTGTAATATCCTTGCTTCATGAGGGTTTGTTTTTGAATTTCCCGCTCAACCAATTGATAATACCTATTAGTGTAGTATGTTCCTTCATTCTCTGTCATCACCTTCTCGACCAGAGCGATCAGCTCTGCCTTCTGGGCCTCCTGCTCAGCTCCTGTTGCCTTGTTGTTGAACAGGCAATAGCGATTGTCCAGTCTAGCTATCAGTTCTTGAAGGACTTGAGCGCCCTTTAAGTACTCTGAGAAATCTTGGGTGCCCAACTCATCTTTCCGGGTGAATAAGAGAATCATGTGTCTCTGAGCTCTGCCATCAAACATTTCCAGGATCTTCTCTGTGGCCATCTGCTCCTCTTTGGTGTAACATCCCAGAGGGACCACCAGGATCAGAGCATGAGGACCTGGGGAGGTCAGCAGGAGGCAGCGAACAATCTCACTCTCGGTGGCTGCATCAGGCACTTCGGTGTCAAAAATGCCAGGAGTATCCACAACAACAATTTTTCTCCCCTTCCAATTCAGACTCCCTTTTTCGCAGGATTTGGTGATGGATTTTGCTGCTGTGCTTGACTTAAACACAGTCTTTCCCAGGATGCTGTTTCCTGTAGCACTTTTCCCTGCTCCAGTCTTACCCAGTAAGACAAGTCTCAGTTCTGGAAATCCGGGGTCTTTGTTTGCAAGTCCTGGGGAAACAATAACTGCAGGGTTAGGATAGTTTCCAACAGTTTCCATTGCTGGTGCCCTTCCCTTTGTCCACTAGGCACCTCTTCTGGAGTGCCGACTGTTCTCATCAGAAGTCCGTGGGAACCCTGAAGGCCTGGTGTTCTTCTTGGGGGTTCTGGGGAACCACAAGTACTTTTTCGGATTCCAATGAACTGTTTTTTTTCCTGAAACTTTTGTAACTTATTAGTCTACTGAGTAGGAAAGATAATGATTTAAGAAGAAGAAGAAGAAAAGGTGAAAAAATAAAAAAATAGAAATATGGGCCTGGAGCGATAGCACAGCGGGTAGGGCATTTGCCTTGCATGTGGTCAACCTGGGCTCGATTCCCAGCATCCCATATGGTTCCCTGAGCAGTGCTAGGAGTATTCCTGAGTGCATGAGCCAGGAGTAACCCCTGTGCATTGCCGGGTGTGACCCAAAAAGCAAAAAAAAGAAAAAAAAGAAGAAGAAAATGTGAGCTGTTCTTGTAGCTCTTCTGAGGAGACCCAGTAGGAAGTAATATAAGATCTGAACTAGAACATCCCAGTTGGAGATTCTACCCTACCCCAACTACTTTTTTTAAAATAGATCTTTTCTTCTTCCCTTAAGAAGTCAAATCAGTGCACTGTGTAACCACCCAGGCTGGGAGAGGAGCAGAGAGATAATTGTCCCTCTATAGTTCACATGAGATCCTGAAGGGGACTCAAACCCTCAGGAGAATAGGAATCCTCTAAGTAAAGTTAAAGACATAGTTAACAAGTGAGGAATAGTGGCCAATCCTCACTGCTTACATATTTGTTGCTGAAACATTTACTAACACTGACATAAGAAGAAGCATTCCTAAATCAAAGTTTCACATTTGACAACAAAAGTATTTGGAGGAGCAAAGAAAGTCTCTAAGAGGTGAGAACACAGTAAACAGGATGGCTTAGGTTATTGAGGTGAACATGGTTGGATGTTCAGATCATTATTTGTTAGATCATTTCTTGGTTACCCCACTTGGGACTATTCTGAGATTAATGATTGCCATAGAAAGGGGCACAAACAGCCACCTCCTAACTGTCACAACTTGCTGATGCCCAGAGCATTTGTATGACATTCTATATGATCAATTGAAGATAAGATCTCAATTCACCCCAGTATGCACATAGGACACAGATGATCCCAATCTGCACAGTGGATTTGTAGCTCCTTCTCTCAAGATGCTGAGTCTATTTCTCCAGCCTGTGAATCTGGTGGGCCAGGCGGATTGTGAAACCAAAAAGGCCGAGATTCCAAAAGTGCCTATGTTCAGTACCTTGCCTGTACCTGCTCTTCAGAACCCTTAGCTGCCCTTTGATGAGGTCTGAACTGGTCTACTGGAGGATGAGGGACACAAGGTCCTGTTACACCTGACCCTGGGCTGCTCAGGAGACTGCTAACTACCAAGGACGCCATGAGGCATCCAAGTTCGTTCATACTGAAACATAAGTTAGCTACAGATGAATGAGTGATTCTGAGATTAAACACATGGATCTGAGCCCGCCTCCCAAATTGAGAGACATCTTAATCCTTGATGTTTAAGCTCTACACCCTGGGGTGGCTGAAGTCATATAGTGAAAGCCTGTGGATAAGGGCATATGTCTATGGATATATAGATTTCGTCAGTCATTTGGATTGGTTGGTTATAGTGAGGTCTCCAGGAGCATGGAAACAGGGAATTGTATGAGGAATCCATGATACCCAGGTAGTCCTCCAGACTGGAAAAAGTACAGACAACAAGACCAGCTGGCCCAGCTGCTCTGGTGACTCCACAGCATAGAAAACAGGAAAAAAATACATTTATTCCCTCCAGGATCGGTCAGAATATTGGAACTGCTCTTCCTGGCAGAGTGAGTAGAAGGAGGAAAAAAATATAAAGGGTCAGAGAAATGGGAAAGCAGAGCCTATGAAGAAAGAAAGAGATTGAGTAGAAAATATTTGGCTTTGCTCAGGTGGTGACTGGCTGGAGAAACAGGTCTCTGCCAACTCTTCATGCCCAGCCTGACCTGGGGACCTCCTTGTCCATCTTACCGTGGGTTCTCCAGGGATTGCAGTGGAACTGTGCTTCCATGGTGGTCAGAATTCCTGCAGATAAGAAGATATAAACAGGTTATTTTAGAGAAGTGGACATAACTGAACATTTCACCACTCAGATAGAAAACAGTTCCTTTTCCCATAAACTTTCTGTTTCAATTTTCACATCTCCTTTCTGACATTCCTCTCACTTCCTGTTTTCTGCCTCAGTTTCAAACCATTCCATTTTCTTTGCACAAAGAAGTTCAAAGAAGTGTTCCTTGACTGTAAATCCCAATCCTTCTCCCCTCTCTAGTCAGTGGAGTAGAGACTCTATCTTAGATCCTAGAAATCCCAACTGTTTTTACCCCGTTTATCTTTTTTTCCACTTGGAAGTGTTATGGGAATTTCCAGTAGAATCAGCAAAACTGCACCCCTTGAGCTGCAGCCCGCCTGCACTGCTCCATCATGTCGTTCCGTGAATGTGATAGCTCTCATCAGAGCTATTGACTCCCGGGAAATCTTGGTTCGTCCCAGCTCTTCTTTCCTCATTTCCTCATTGTCCATCTCCAAATCCTTTTGGCTGACTCTACTTACAAAGTTCACAGAATGATATATTCTTTTTAATTTTTATATTGTTATTTGTTTGCAATGAAAACAGATCCTTCATTACTTCAGTTTAAATCTCCTTTTCTCGGGGCTGGAGCGATAGCACAGCGGCTAGGGCGTTTGCTTTGCACGCAGCCGACCCGGGTTCGATTCCCAGCATCCCATATGGTCCCCCAGCACTGCCAGGAGTAATTCCTGAGTGCAGAGCCAGGAGTAACCCCTGTGTGCTTCTGGGTGTGACCCCAAAAAGAAAAAAAAAACTCCTTTTCTCTCTTATAATCAAATGCTTTGTTCTGCTTTTGTTTTGAGACCCTACCCAGTGGTGCCCAGGGCTTACTGCTCACTCTGTGCGCAGGGATCACTCCTGGGTAAGATGAGGGGACCATACATGATGCCAGCTATGAAAGCCAGGTCTGTTATGTGCAAGGCAAATGCCTTCACACCTGTACTCTCCCTGGCCCATAATCAGATGCTTTGAAGAAACTGCGAAAATTTCTGGGGGGATGTTGACACTGGAGATAGGTTTGGTGTTAGGATATTGTATGCCTCAAGCTTAACTATGAATAACTTTATAAACCGTGGTGACTTAACAAAAATATATAAAAAAACAAAACTTAGATTTTTTTCTAACTGACATTTCCCAGTAGCTTTTTCCATAAAGAGATAAACATCAATGAGGTGGTTCACAAGATGGTGCTCGAGCAGTTTGTCTCGCTCCAAAAGGGTTTAAAGCTCCCACTCTTGCCCCTCTCTGGACTCCGTGGCATCTTCCCTCTCCCTAGAGCACTCCCAGTCCATTCCACAGCCTGCTCTGTCCCCGCTCCTGAGAAGCCTGGGTCTCAGTATTCTGACCCTCACTGCTCCTGAGAGAGTTTCTCCAGCACCGTGATCCCCAGCTCCACCACCTCGACCAACATTAGCATTGATGCTCCATTTGCTGTTTGCCCCAATAACTCTCCCGGGGGTTCTCAGAGAAACCACTTTACATTAGGTGAGGTCTGATATTTCCCTGGTGCCTCCACAAGACGTTGAGATCTTATGATGATTGGACAATCTGTGTCTCATATTTTAATCTAATCTATGGGTACAATCACAGTCCTGGACAAAGAGATGTGCAAGTGATTTCTAAATAAACAAGTTGATTGAAAAAAAGATCTTGATTCTTGCTTCCTCTCGGACTGATCTTTCTATCTGCTCTTATCTGTGAAATAATTTTTCTTGTTAAATAATAAATGTTATAACAACTTGGTAGTATGTTTTTAATATTTATACAAAGGTTTTGATGGTTTGAAGACCTCTTACATGCAGAAACTTTTCTAGAACAGACTGAAGATGCTGATTGTATACAGAAAGCTCAATAGAAAATCACCAAGTACAAAAGTGCAGCACTGAGAAAGAGGGGCGATTCTTTGAAAGGGAGGCTATTTATTCATCCTTTAGGTGTAGGCAGTAGGAAACAGAGTTTTGTACACTAGGAAGAAAAAAACATCAAGAATTTTTATGAAGCATTTTAGGTCCATTGATAGTGGTAGCGATTGGTATTAAGAGAGGCTGCCCCATCAGAAAACGGGGAGAAGCCATCCTGCAGGTAAACAGGCAATCCCTTGGAGAGCCTTCCTCAGCGCGGAGAAGCCCCCTCCCCGCCCCCTGCCCGCCTCGGCTCAGGGCTTCTCCTGAAGCCCCTGCCTGGCACCTTTCCGCCGCCGCACTCGGATCCTGACCAATCCCCACTCTGCTGCTTAGGGGCGTGTACTCATCTTAGAGGGCGTGGCCTAAAAGTGGGCGTGGCCTCTTTCCGGAGCACAGGCCGCTAACGCGGCCGCGTTCCATGCATTGTCCTTTGGCCACAATTGATTGAACCCATTCCTCCGAAGAACTCCCTCATCATCTTAGTTACTATATGTTAATATTCAACTAACCTAGCCTATCCTAACTTCACAAAAACTGTCAATGAATACATCAACTTGCACAGAAAAGTCCTTTGTCAAAAGAGCATAGCCAAATATCTTCAGTCGAGGTTCCTCCCAAGCTAACGAGAGCTCCAGATAGTAAAGCCCATAACAACATGAAGAAACTAAGAAAATCCCCACCACTAGGAGAGAGCCAAGAAAACATCTCACTAACCTCAGCAGCGACCTCCCAGAAATACACCCTCCTCTCAGATAGAGAATTCAGGGAGGAAATTGTGAGGATGGTTCACGAACTCAACACAACTATGGAACGAACATCCAATAAATTAAGGGAGGATATCGATGCAGCGTTGGAACGCTCCACCAAGATAATCCAGGAAGAAATGAGAGCAGAAATTTCAAAGCTACGAACAAAAGTCACACAACTAAAAGAATCAGTAGATGAAATGAAAAACTCCGTAGGAGCCCTCAATAGTAGAATGACTACAGCCGAAGACAGAATCAGTGAGCTTGAAGATGAGCTGCACAAAGCATATAGACAACAGCAAATAATGGTAAAAGACCTCAAAATGGCTCTAGAGCAAGTTAGAGTCCTAGGAGACGACCTCAGGAGAAACAACATAAGAATCATGGGAGTCCCGGAACTACAGGGAACCAATCCCAATGAAAAAAAACACCATTAAAGACATCATTGCTAAAAAATTCCCAGAGCTAGAGAATGCAGACATCCAGATACAAGGAGTCCGAAGGGTGCCAGCTAAAAGGGACCCAAATAGAAAATCCCCAAGGCATATCATAGTCAGAATGATGGATGCCACAGATAGAGACACAATACTGCAAGCAGCAAGATCAAAGAAGGAGATCATACATGTGCAGATGTTGTTTCGATTGTACTTTTTTGCCTCTCTGGGATATATTCCCAGCAGTGGTATTGCTGGGTCAAATGGGAATTCAATATCTAATTTTTTGAGAGTCGTCCAAATTGTTTTCCAGAAGGGCTGAACCAGTCGGCATTCCCACCAGCAGTGAAGAAGGGTCCCTTTCTCCCCACATCCTCTCCAACAGCGGTTGCTTTTGTTCTTTTGGATGTGTGCTAGTCTCTGTGGTGTGAGGTGGTATCTCAAAGTTGTTTTGATCTGCGTGGATGGGCATGAAAAGTTTCATGCTGAGTGAAATGAGTCAGAAAGAGAGAGACAGACATAGAAAGATTGCACTCATCTATGGTATATAGAATAACAGAGTGGGAGACTAACACCCAAGAACTGTAGAAATAAGTACCAGGAGGTTGACTCCATGGCTTCGAGGCTGGCCTCACGTTCCGGGGAAAGGTCAACTCAGAGAAGCGATCACCAACTACATTGTAGTCGAAGGCCATGTGGGGGAAGGGAGTTGCGGGCTGAATGAGGGCTAGAGACTGAGCACAGCGGCCACTCAACACCTTTATTGCAAACCACAACAGCTAATTAGAGAGAGAAAACAGAAGGGAATGCCTTGCCACAGTGGCAGGGTGGGGTGGGGGGGAGATGGGATTGGGGAGGGTGGGAGGGACACTGGGTTTACGGGTGGTGGAGAATGGGCACTGGTGAAGGGATGGATTCCCAAACTTTGTATGAGGGAAGTATAAGCACAAAAGTGTATAAATCTGTAACTGTACCCTCACGGTGATTCTCTAATTAAAAATAAATAAATTTTAAAAAAAAATAAAAAAAAATGCCAGAAATCCAAAATCAAAAAAAAAAAAAAAAGAAGGAGATCATATACAAAGGCGCACCCCTTAGATTCACAGCAGACCTATCAGAAGAAACCCTCCAAGCCCGAAGACAATGGTGGGATATAGTGAAAAAACTTCATGAAATGAATGCCTCACCAAGAATACTCTACCCGGCTAAACTCTCAGTTAAACTTGAAGGAACCATACATTATTTCATGAACAAGCAACAGCTCAGGAACTTCATAGACTCAAGACCAAATTTAAAAGAGGGACTCAAAGGGCTACTATAAGACAAGGAAAAAGACCTATAAGAACAACAAACCCTACAGAAAAATGGCACAAAATCCCATGACAATAATTTCTCTTAATGTTAACGGGCTAAATGCACCAATCAAGAGGCACAGAGTGGCAAAATGGATTCGGAAACTAAACCCAACTTTCTGCTGCCTACAAGAAACACATCTGAATAGCCAGAACAAACACAGACTCAAAATCAAAGGATGGAAAACAATCCTGCAAGCAAACAGCCCCCTCAAAAAAAAGCGGGGGTGGCCATACTAGTATCCGATAGCATTGATTTCAGGCTGAAAAAGATCAGAAGGGACAGCAAAGGTCATTTTATATTCATCAAGGGATATGTACAACAGGAAGAAATCACACTCTTAAATGTATACGCACCTAATGAACGACCAGCTGAATACTTAAAAGAACTCCTAACAGAATTTAAGGAGGGCATAACTAGCGCCACGATAGTAGTTGGAGATTTCAACACTGCCCTATCACCTCTGGATACATCGACAAGAACAACACTCAGCAAGGAAACGATGGCCCTGAAGGAAGAAATGGAGGAGACAGGGCTAATAGACCTATACAGGGCTATATACCCCAAAAAGAAAGAATACACATTCTTTTCCAGCGCACACGGAACATTTTCCAAAATAGACCATGTTCTGGGCCACAAGTTATACCTTAATAGAATTGGGAAGATAGAAATTGTATCAACTATCTTTTCAGACCATGATGCACTGAAGATGGAAGTTAATCATGCACAGACGCGGAGAACCAAATCAAACACTTGGAAATTAAACAACTCACTATTGAACAATGAGTGGGTCACGGAGGAAATCAAGAAAGAAGTTAAGAGATACCTCGAAACAAATGAGAATGAAGACACAAGCTACCAGAACCTATGGGACGCAGCTAAAGCTGTGTTAAGGGGAAAATTTATAGCTCTGCAAGCCTTCCTCAGAAAGGAAGAAAGGGCCTATATAGATAGTTTGACTTCGCAGCTCAAGATCTTAGAAGAGGACCAGCAAAAGGAACCCAAACCAGATCGAAGGAAAGAAATAATAAAACTTAGAGCAGAAATTAACGATATGGAAACCCGAAAAACAATCCATAAGATCAATGAAACAAAGAGCTGGTTCTTCGAGAAAATAAATAAGATTGATAAACCGCTAGCAAAACTCACAAAGAAAGAAAGAGAGAAAACCCTAATAAACCGAATCAGAAATGAAAAGGGGGACATCACAACAGAAACCAGGAGATTCAAAGGATCATCAGAGACTACTTTGAAAGTCTGTATGCCACGAAACAAGAGAACCTAAAAGAAATGGATGAATTCCTTGACTCCTACAATCTCCCAAGACTGAGCCAAGAAGACGTGAAATACCTGAATAGGCCCATAAGTATCAAGGAAATCGAAACGGTAATCAAAAGTCTCTCCAAAAACAAAAGCCCAGGTCCAGACGGATTCACTGGTGAATTCTTCCAAACATTCAAAGAAGACTTGTTGCCAGTTCTCCTCAAGCTTTTCCAGGAAATCGAAAAGACAGGAACCCTTCCGAACAGTTTCTATGAGGCACATATCTCCCTAATACCAAAAGCAAACAAAGACACCACTAACAAAGAAAACTACAGACCAATATCCTTGATGAATACCGATGCGAAGATTCTCAACAAAATACTAGCAAATAGAATCCAACAACTCATCAAAAAGATCATACACCATGACCCAGTGGGATTCATCCCAGAGATGCAAGGTTGGTTTAACATTCGGAAATCAATCAACATAATCCATCACATCAACAAAAGTAAAGATAAAAACCATATGATCATATCCATAGATGCAGAAAAAGCATTTGACAAGATCCAGCACCCATTCATGATAAAAAAAAAACTCTCACCAAAATGGGTTTTGGAGGAACTTTTCTCAAGATAGTCAAAGCCATCTACCATGAACCTATGGCAAGCATTATCATCAATGGAAAAAACTAAGGGCTTTTCCTCTAAGATCGGGGACAAGACAAGGATGTCCACTCTCACCACTTCTCTTTAATATAGTACTGGAAGTATTAGCAATAGCCATCAGGCAAGAAAAAGATATTAAGGGGATTCAGATTGGAAAGGAAGAAATCAAGCTCTCACTATTCGCAGACGATATGATACTATACCTAGAGAAACCTAAAAGCTCTAGTAAGAAACTCTTAGAAACAATTGACCTATACAGTAAAGTCGCAGGCTATAAAATCAATACCCAAAAATCCATGGCCTTCCTATATGCAAACAATGAGACAGAGGAAAGGGACATGAAAAAAGCAATCCCGTTCACAATTGTGCCCCAGAAAATCAAATACCTTGGAATCAGCTTAACTAAAGAAGTAAAGGACCTCTACAAAGAAAACTATAAAACGCTACTTCATGAAATAAAAGAGGACATGAGGAAATGGAAAAATATCCCCTGCTCATGGATAGGGAGAATAAACATTGTCAAAATGGCAATATTCCCAAAAGCATTATACAGATTTAACCCAATCCCTATAGGGATACCCATGGCATTCTTCAAAGAAACGGAGCAAGCAATCCTGAAATTTATATGGAACAATAAACGCCCAAGGATAGCTAAAACAATTCTTGGGAAAAAGATGATGGGAGGCATCACCTTCCCCAACCTTAAACTCTACTACAAAGCGGTAACAATTAAAATAGCATGGTACTGGAACAAAAGCAGAACTGCAGACCAATGGAACAGGGTGGAATATCCCCACACACAACCTCAAATGTATGATCATCTAATCTTTGATAAAGGTGCAAGAGATGTGAAGTGGAGCAAGGAAAGTCTCTTTAACAAATGGTGCTGGCACAACTGGACAACCACATGCAAAAAAATGGGCTTAGAACTCGATCTGACACCATGCACAAAAGTCAGATCAAAATGGATTAAAGACCTCAACATCAGATCACAGACAATAAGGTACATTGAAGACAAGGTCGGTAAAACCCTCCAGGATATTGAAGATAAAGGTATCTTCAAAGATGACACGGAACTAAGCAATCTAGTAAAAACAGAGATCAACAAATGGGACTACATTAAACTAAAAAGCTTCTGCACCGCAAAAGATACAGTGACCAGAATACAAAGACTATCTACAGAATGGGAAAGGATATTTACACAATACCCATCAGATAAGGGGTTGATATCAAGGGTATATAAAGCACTGGTTGAACTCTACAAGAAGAAAACATCCAACCCCATCAAAAAATGGGGCGAAGAAATGAACAGAAACGTTACCAAGGAAGAGATACGAATGGCCAAAAGACACATGAAAAAGTGCTCTACATCAGTCGTCAGAGAGATGCAGATCAAAACAACCATGAGATACCACCTCACACCACAGAGACTAGCACACATCCAAAAGAACAAAAGCAACCGCTGTTGGAGAGGATGTGGGGAGAAAGGGACCCTTCTACACTGCTGGTGGGAATGCCGACTAGTTCAGCCCTTTTGGAAAACAGTATGGACGATTCTCAAAAAACTAGAGGTTGAGCTCCCATTTGACCCAGCAATACCACTGCTGGGAATATATCCCAGAAAAGCCAAAAAGTATAGTCGAAGTGACATATGCACTTATATGTTCACCGCAGCACTGTTTACAATAGCCAGAATCTGGAAAAAACCCGAGTGCCCTAGAACAGATGACTGGTTGAAGAAACTCTGGTACATCTATACAATGGAATACTATGCAGCTGTTAGAAAAAATGAGGTCATGACGTTTGCATATAAGTGGATCAACATGAAAAGTATCATGCTAAGTGAAATGAGTCAGAAAGAGAGAGACAGACATAGAAAGATTGCACTCATCTGTGGAATATAGAATAATATACTATAAGACTAATGCCCAAGAATAGTAGAAATAAGTACCAGGAGATTGTTTCCATGGCTTGGAGGCTGGTTTCTCATTCTGGGTAACTCAGGGAAGGGACCACCAAGTAAAATGTGGTTGGAGGTCATGTGGGGGAAGGGTGAGGCGGGCCGAATACAGACTAGAGACTGAACACAATGGCCACTCAACACCTTTATTGCAAACCACAACATCTAATCAGAGAGAGAGAACAAAAGGGAATACCCTGCCATAGTGGCAGGGTGGGGTGGCGGGAGACGGGACTGGGGAGGGGGGGAGGGATGTTGGGTTTACGGGTGGTGGAGAATGGGCACTGGTGAAGGGATGGGTTATCGAACTTTGTATGGGGGAAACATGAGCACAAAGATATATGGATCTGTAACTGTACCCTCACGATGACTCTCTAATTAAAAATAAACTAATAAAAAAAATAAAATAAAATAAAATGCTTGATGGGTACCACTAAAAAAAAAGGGAAAAAAAAAGAAAACGGGGAGAAGAGATGAGCAAAAACTTCCTCAAAGAAGAGATATAGAAGACCAAAATGTACGTAAAAACGTGATGCACCATACATCATCAGGGAAATCCAAATCAAAACAATAATAAGATGTCACCTCATACCAGTGAGACTGGCACACAACACAGATTAAAAACAACTATGTCGGCAGGGATGTGGGGAATAAGGAACCGCAGGTGGGAATGTTGATTGGTCCAGCTCTTTTGGAAAACAATATGGATATGTCTAATAAACTAGGAATCTGGGATTAGAGTGACAGGACAGTGTGGAGGACACTTGTCTTGCGTGTGACCAACGCAGGTTTAAACTTCAGCATCCCATATGGTCCCCTGAGTACCACCAGGAGTGATTCATGAGTACAGAACCAGGAGTAAACCGTGAGCATTGCCAGGTGTGTCCCCTCCCCCCAAAACCCCAACAAAACCCAACAAATTAGGAATTAATCTCCCATATTGTGCAGCAAATTCACTCTGGCATTTACTCCAAGGGCCCTAAAACTCTATTTAGATAGGATGCCAGTGGAGAGTTTCACTACAGGACCGAGACACACAACTGTGTCATTGTTCTTGCAACACTATGTTCATTGCAACACTATTCAAAATATTCAAAATACGGAAACAACCTAGGTGTACAAGAACAGATGAGTGGGTAAAGACACAATGGTAGGTACCATTGTGTATATGGTATATATATTCAGTGGAATACTACTTGGCTATAGGAAAAGATGAAATCACACAGTTTGCTGCTAAGTGCATGAATATGGAGAATATCATGCTGAGTGAGGTTAGTAATAAGGAGAGGGATAGATACAGAATGCTCTCCCTCAGATGTGGGTTACAAAGAAACATAATAAGGAACAACCGAAACCCAACCAGGGCCTGAGAACTGAGTGGTCTTTAGTAGGGGGCCCACAGTGAAGGCAGATGGAGCAGCGGGGAAGAGTTGGATAACAAAAACTGGAAAACAAAGTTTTGGGCATTTCTTCTAAAACTTGTACATTCTGTAGCCTTTTAGCCTGCCAATTTATTTTCAGTAAAATTTATATCGAATTACTATTGGTTGACAATACTGCACGCGTTTTGGGAGTAACTCCACACTTGGATGCGTTTCTCTACCTTCCTGCCAGCTCTATGCTGATCCCACTCTCAAACCCACACCCCCTCCTCCTTCCAGCGAACTCTCTGGTCAGAGGTTTCAGCTCTGGACCATTTACCCTGACCCAAGAAGGAACCAAGAGTTGCACTTCTAGGGTGTTCGCATGGCTTAGCTCCCATTCTGCAATTTAAGAACAAGCACCTGCTGACCCCCAGTCTCCCCTGAACCTCCGAGTCACACGGGAGGAATTTCACTCTTCTTGCCTCCTGAAGGTTCCCTTTCCTGACCTGTATGTGACTTGGGACATGCCCAGTTGTGCGTCTCGGTCCTGTAGTGAAACTCCCCACCGGCTCCCAACAGAATTCATTCTGACAGCTCAATACTGTCCCTGGAAGTTTCAGATTAATTGGAACTCCCCAAGAGGCAAAAGAAATAACTTATTTGAATAAATATTTTTATTAATAATTAATACCCCTTGAGAGGTTATGCCTGAAGGAGGCATTTGTTCATAATGAACAGTTTTGAAAATAGTTCACAGTCCAAAATCAGCACAAACAGGAAGCAGGAAACAATGAGAGATACATTTTGAGAACAAGTTTTTTCCCCAGTTTAAGATAGACTCGGGATCGGGCACTCCTTTATCAATTACACGCAGGCACCCTCGTTTCCCACTCACAGATCCCCCATAACCCTTACCTGGAAAATCTGGGTCCAGCTCCCTTCTTGAATTTTACAGTATAAGTGAGTCAGGATATTGAGAAGGAGGAGGAGGAGAGAGGAAGTGAGGGGAGGAGCTGTCGTCGCTGCTCAGGAAGAGGTCTGGCGCCTATTCAAGCATCTAGCAAACCTGAGCTGACTGTCCGCTGCTGGGCTATGAGCGGATTAAGAGTGGCCTGACCCAAGACTGACTTGTTTCTTCTTTTAGTCTCCCAAGCAGCGCTCAGGGGGCCCAGGTGTCATTGCTGAGAGAACTGGGATGAATATTTCACACCTAGGGCCTAAAGATGCAGTGTTGGGGGTGCCCAGGGGTAAGCAGGGCACAACCAGCATTTTTCCTTTTATATAATCACTTTTATGGAGCTACTGGGATTTACAATACTGTTAATCATACTTTTTTTGTACATACATCACTCCGATACTACAGCCATTACTGAGACAGTGGAGAGGCAGCGGGGGCTGGGTCGGGCTAGTCAGGCACGAAGGGGCTGTTGAGGAACGATAGAGCCAAATATCCAAGCCACAGAGTCAGCAGCACTGAAGTGAAGAGACCCAAACTTTAACAACTGAACCTAGAAAGGTGCCTGTCAGGTGTGGGAGGGAACCTTGGAACACTGGAGGAGGGACATTGACACGGGTGGTGGGACTGATGCTGCGATATCACTGTCACTGTCACTGTCATCCCGTTGCTCATCGATTTGTTCGAGCAGGCACCAGTAACGTCTCTCAATGTGAGACTTATTGTTACTGCTTTTGGCATACCAAATACGCCACGGGTAGCTTGCCAGGCTCTGCCATGCGGGTGCAATACTCTCGGTAGCTTGCCGGGCTCTCCGAGAGGGGTGGAGGAATTGAACATGGGTCGGCCGCGTGAAAGGTGAATGCCCTATCCACTGTGCTATCACTCCAGCTCTGCGATATCATGTGTCTAAAACTCAACTCTGAATAACTTTGTAAATCACGGTGCTTAAGAAAAACTACCTACCTCTCTATGTATTATTATCATCTATCTTCACAGATCTATAAATAATAAATAATGTGTAAAAAAATTGGAAAACTGGGCTTGGAAGGTGGTAAAGTACTCGTCTTGTATATGTGAGGCTATTGCTTCAACTTTCAGGACCATAGCACTGTAGCACTGTTGCACTGATGCCCGTTGTTCATCGATCGCTCGAGCGGGCACCAGTGACATCTACATTGTGAGACTTGTTGTTACTGTTTTTGGCATATTGAATATGCCACAGGTAGCTTGCCAAGCTCTGTCGTGCAGGCGGGATACTCTCAGTATCTTGCCGGGCTCTCTGAGAGGAACAGAGGAAACAAACCCGGGTCGGCTGCATGCAAGGCTATCACTCCAGTCCCAGGACCATAAATGAAAATAAACATAAAAATTGAAAAAGGAACACCAAATTGAACACAGAATAAACAGGATTAAGAAAATAACATTGGGGACTGGGAGTTAGCACGTGGATTGGGGTGCATGTACAAAACCCCGGTTTGGTCCTTGATCACCAGATATAGCCCTGGAAGTTTCCAGCCCCTCTGGAATGAGCCCGGTGATGCCCTCGGTTTCCTGAGAACTGCTTTGGAGGATTTGTGTCTCCCACCCTTTCCACCCTCCCCCCAAAAGAAGGAATGAAACAAGGAAGACATCATTGAAACAAATACAATGAAGAAAATATATGAAAACAAAAACAGCTTCTTGGAAAATAAGTAACAAAACCAACAAGCTTCTACCTGCATAAATTTTAAAAAATGGCAAAAGTATATAAATAACCAATATCCGGGACCGGAGAGGGAACATCACTACACTATTTCAATCATTAAGGGCAAATTATAGACTGTAAACTAAAACTTTATGCCAACTAAGTTAACTATATAGATAATATAAGCATGCGCCCTGAATAAAAAACAACTAACCTAAGAAGAACCAGGAAATTTAAAAATACTTATATTCATTAAAAAAATTAGGTTCATAATAGTAAAAATTCCCTCAAGGAAAACTTCACTGTATCACTGTCATCCTATTGTTCGTCTATTTACTTGAGCAGGCACCAGTAACGTCTCCATTCATCCCAGTCCTGAGATTTTAGCAGCCTCTTCTTTTTTTAAAATTTTTTATTTAATTTTATTGAATCACCGTGAGATAGTTACAAGCTTTCATGTTTGGATTACAATCTCACAATGATCAAACATCCATCCCTCCACCAGTGCACATTCTCCACCACTAATATCCCTGGTATACACCCCTTTTCCCACCCTCCCTCTGCCTCTAAAGCAGACAATATTCCCCACACTCTGTCTCTACTTTGGGGCATTATAGCTTGCAACAGAGACACTGAGAGGTCATCATGTTTGGTCCATTATCTAATTCGGCATGCATCTCCCATCCCAACTGGTTCCTCCAGCCATCATTTTCTTAGTGATCCCTTCTCTATTCCATCTGCCTTCTACCCTCCTCTCATGAAGCAGGCTTCTAGTTATGGGTCAATCCCCCTGGCTCTTGTATCTACTGTCCTTTGTTGTCAGCCTCATGTGATGTTATTTTATACTCCACAAATTAGTGCAGTCCCTCTATATCTGTCCCTCTCTTTGTGACTCATTTCACTTAGCATGATACTCTCCATGTTTATCCATTTGTAAGCAAATTTCATGCTTCATCTTTCCTAACAGCTGCACAGTATTCCATTGTAGATGTACCAAAGTTTCTTTAACCAGTCATCTGTTTTAGAGCACTTGGGTTGTTTCCATATTTTGGCTATTGTGAGCAGTGTAGCAGCCTCTTCTTAATCGTCTTTCCCAATGATAGGAGGCACTTTCAGGGTCAGGGGAATGAGACCTGTTATTTTTACTCTATTTGGCATATCAAATACGCCATGGGTAGCTTGTCAGGCTCTTCCGTGCAGGCGGGATACTCTCAATAGTTTGCTGGGCTCTCTGAGAGGTATATATATATTTCCCTTTATGATGATGTGTCCAGGAATATGTTTGCTCATGCGTGAGGCTCGGCCTGAGTGTGTGAAAAGCGTGGAGCGTGGCGGCGGTTGGGTAGTGGAGGACGGCTGCAGGGGCTGGGTCCCTTGAGGCAAGGAGGGCTCTCACCCGCCCCCTTCTGGAGCACCCTGAGTGGAAACAGGCTGGAGTGGAGTCCAGTGGTATGGGTATGGGGGCCTCCTTTTTTCCTCCCTTCCAGGAAGAGCAGTCTGAAAACTTCAGGGAATTAATTGATGTATTTCACTAAATACATCAATCCCAGTATCCCAAATGGTCCCCTGATCACTGCCAGGAATAATTCCTGAGTATAGAGCCAGTAGTAACCGCTGAGCAAGCCAGATGTGGCTCCAAAACAAAACAAAAAAAAACAAATGAAAGACAAATACACTTCTTTCTAACACCTAGGAATTCCACTTCAGCTTGGGTCAGTGGCTATTGGATCTAATAAAGCACTTGTCTAATCTAGTGGCTGGGTTCATGGATTTTCACGTTTCTATAACGTTTCTGAATGTTCTGTTTGTGTTTTGTTTGCTCATTTTGCTTGGGGCCTATACCCCGAAGTGCTCAGGGAATTCTCCCAGGTCTGTGCTTGAGGGTCACTATTGCTTTCGGGACAAGCATGCATTCAGCTGGTAAACTCTGTTGTCATGAATGTTGAGGAAAGGCAACATTTATGTGTGATATACTATAAAAGGACTGGAGCAATAGCAAAGCAAGTAGGGCAAATGCCTTACATGCCGCCGACCCAACTCCATCCCTCTCGAAGAGCACAGCAAGCTACCGAGAGTATCCTGCCTGCATGGCAGAGCCTGGGAAGCCACCCTTGGTATATTTGATATGCAAAAAACAGTATCAACAAGTCTCACAATGGAGACATTACTGGTACCTGCTTGAGCAAATCGATGAAGAACAGGATGACAGTGCTACAGTGCTATTCACTAAATATTTAAGGAAGAAATTATATGATATTAATCTAACAGAAAAGCAGAAAACAGAAAATAAACACATGAGAAAGGTGCTGAACTTGACAAATTTGAGGGAAAGCCACATTAAATTTACAAAAAAAATAACACTACATCCAAATTAATAAGACTAGTTTAAAAAACACTGATAACACACATTGTAAACCACTGACAAGTTAATTAATAAAAGTGGGGAAAATGACAATGCCAAATGAAGTCTTGGCTCTCTTCAATTTCAACAAAAATTTGTAAGGCATTACATTTCAGGGAAAACACTGACAGTATGTCATTTGAGTTCAGCATGCAAACCAGATAACCAACTTCTATATATTTACTTAAAAATAAAACTATACATATGTGTTGATAATTGTTTATTCTGACATTTATTAGCAGTCCACAGTAGAGATGCTCAAATATTCAAAAACCAGTGAATGAATATACAAGTTCTGGTACATCCAAATTATTATGGGTTAAGCTGTTTGTCCCACAACTAAAAAAAATTTATATTGCAGATGTAATTGGTCATAAGGAATGCAGATTGACCCTTAATCTAATATTCATGGTGTTCTAAGGAGGAGAATTCATTTGATGACAGAAGCATTGTCACGGGAGGGACTTTTCTCTATAGGACAGAGGGGAGATGAGAGGCAAAGATAGAAAAGAAGTTGGAACATGATCCCCAGAATCCACGGAGGGAGCCTGGCTCTGCACAGCCCTTGATTTTGGTCTCCATTCCCCGGTGTGGGAGAGCATATATCTGTCTCTGCTGTCCTTGGAGAGTGTTTGGGCAGCTCTGGGAAACAGACACTCACGTGATGGATTTATAGCCATCAATTAACAGGAGCAATTAAAAGGTTATACAACTGTGAATTTAGCAACATTCATAATCTGTGTTTTTAAGACTGATCATTTTTAATGTTAATTATAAATCAACAGTGAAAAGTTATAGTCATTGTGGTATAAGCAGATACCACTAGCAGAATCTCTTGTGGTTGGCTGTGAAACTGTCCCCAGGTCTTTTTTGTCCATGACCTTTCAATATGAACCTAAACTTGCTTTATCTGGTCATGACCCTTCTTTGCATTTCTCTTTTCTTTGGGGAGGCGGTCACATCAGGCAATGCTTAGGGGGTTACTCCTAGTTCTATGCTCAGGAATTACTCCTGGTGGGCTCAGGGGACCATGGGATGCCAGGGATCTAACCCAGTCAGCCATGTACAAGGCAAGCAGCCAATGCATTGCACTATTGCACTGCCATCATTTTTGCTTCTCTTGAAGTTTAAAGAAAAGTTGTTTTATAGTTAGTTTTAAAATTTTTCTTCATTTTTATGTATTCCCTGTTTTTATCTCACAGTTTGGCGCTTGTCCCAACCCCTTCACTATGCTGCCATGCATGTAACCTCTTTGTTATATAATAGAGACCAGAGGATAATTTTGACATCTCGAGACCCTCCCCAGAGAGTCTGTGTTTCATACTGGTGTCACCACACTTCCCAGAAACCCCTCAAAGAGCAATAAAAGCTTTTGCAACTCACCCGTGTGAAGTGATACTTCCTCTCTGTCTCTGCCTCAGCTGCGTCTGCAGCACCGACTCCTTTTTTCCGTTTATTAGTCACACACAATTTGACTTCACGTGACAGAAAGGTGAGGTAGGGGACAAGTTCATGACTCCACTCTGCAGGGAATGGTGCTCCCTCTGGTCCAGAGAAAGAGACCTGAAAAAAAATCACCCAAGGAGATGTCAGACTTCTAATTGGACTCCTTTCTTCAGAATAGCATTGGCTCAAGGACAGGCCAGGATAATATTCCACGAGACTCAAACCAGGGGAGGAGCCTCTTCAGGGCATTCTCTTGTGTTGAGCTGAAGAGAATTCTTGAAGTAGCCAATGGAGGCAAGTGGTTCTCCTTGTCACAGCTTTTGAGATTTTTTTTGGTGATGGAGCTATGTAGAAAACATAGCAGCTTAATTGTTTTTAGTTTACTGCTGCTTGTTATGACTTAATCGCAGCTTTCAATACTTTTTTCTATTTTCAAATTGCAAAAGACCACAAGAGATTCTGTGTAAAATAGACGTGTGAAAATAGCCTACACAATCTCACTTTCATTCTACTTGATAGGAGATTGGGGTTTCGAGGCGGGAGAGCTAATTTGCCAGGTACTGTTGTTTCTATAAAATGGAATAACAAAAACTGCAGACCACAAATGTCCTGTATTTCTAAACATCCTCATAAAAGTATGATGTAATAAGGGAGTTGGGAGTCTGAGAATCAGTGACAAGCGGTTTTAATACATTTATTTAAAGCAGAGGTGAACCGCAGTAGCTGTGAGGGTCACTGGAGCATCTTCCATGGGGGTTGTACAACTTTCAGACTTCAGCTGCAGAAGAATGAGCTGTGGGGCTGAGAGGGAGCCTGAGCTGAGATGGTCTGTGAGTCCATGGATTCCATGACTCCATCAGAATCCCCAAATCCAGAGCCCAGACTTCAGCACATCTTCCCCAGACGAGAGGTCTAGATAGCAAAGCCTCTGCCTGCTGTATCATGGGTTCCCCTGCTCTGAGCAGTCACCGTCAGGGCAAGTCTGTTTTCACCCAATGTGGCTACATGCCCTGTAGCACTGTTATCTCATTGGTCATCGATTTGCTCGAGTGGGCACCAGTAACATCTCCATTATGAGACTTGTTGCTACTATTTTTGGCATATCAAATACGCCATGGGTAGCTTGCCAGGCTCTGCCATGCGGGCGGGATACTCTTGGTAGTTTGCCGGGCTCTCTGAGAGGAACGGATAAATCAAACCCAGGGTTACATGGATATTAAAGATTTATTGGTAATTTATTGAGTAAAGGCCATCAAGGAGAAGTGACACTAAGTAAAAATTGTAGCATGAGAGAGAGAGAGACAGAGGGAAAAGATGAGCAGAATAAACAACCCAAGAGGGAGCTGTTAGTTCCAGAAACAAAGACCAAACTATGAAGATACCAACCCAAGCCGAAACAGACAAAATTAATTATTCCCTCTCTGTTAACTAGTTTATTAGTTCTATCTCTGACATTAACGAGAAAAACTGAAAAAATATTGTGTATTGTTGGAGCCAGACCAGAGTCACGAGGAAGTTCCAGGAACGCTGCCTTGCATACAAGGCCGTGTCATAGCTGCTAACAGCTAGGAACTCTGAGTGAACTGGGTTGGGGTCAGCATGTCCCAATGCAGGCGCTTTCTGTTATAGATGAGCTGTCCTGTGATTGGATGAAAGTTAAACAAATACCTGATTGGGTCATTGTGTAGGTTTGCATAGATTCTGATGTGGAATATATGGGAAGTGGGATGTAAAGATTTACAGGTGGTCTGATTTACTTCATCAGGAACTTTGTGCATCATCAGGCTCCCAAATAATATGTACCTTAAGGTGTTTTGATCTTATGTGCTTTGAACTTATGTACTTCAAGGCATGCTAGATGTTTTGATCCTTAACCCAATAAAAGGGGGCTGTAAAAGCCGATAAGTGCCAAATGGCCTGAGTGAACTTTAGTCCTCCATGCTTTAACATTCCACAGACCTTGCTTATTTCTGCGCCTTGACTGATCACTCCATCGAGAACTAACAGCTGGCACCCAAACTTGGAATCTGAAGGTAAGACATAGGGAATTGGGTGGAACCATGAAGGTTTGGATTGCATTAGGTCTGCGTATTTTTCTAGGATCTGGAGTGAGAGAAGATGGGGAATTTTCCCTCTGCTATAGAAAATTATATTACCACCTTAAAGTCATTACTCGAGCTGCTGGCATGCCTTTTTTTAATTTTTGGGTCACACCTGGCGATGCACAGGGGTTACTCCTGGCTCATGCAGTCAGAAATTGCTCCTGACAGTGCCCATGGGATCATATGGGATTCTGGGAATCTAACCCGGGTCAGCCGCGTGCAAGGCAAATGCCCTACCCGCTGTGCTATTGCTCTAACCCCCTGGCATGCCTTTGAAGAAACAGGTTGTTAGGCATTTGCTAGAATGCATTCAAAAGCATTGTTCTTGGTATACACCTGAAACTAAGGGCCAGTTTAACTTGACACTGGAAGCAGGTAGGGAAGGCTTTGCGCTAAGCACACCAACAGGGGGATTTTATCATAGCGGAAGAACAGGGAGCCTTTGGCATAATCACTTCCGCTCTCCAGCCATTTCAGTCTGATTCTGAAACGTCCTCAGAAGAGGCTGGTGAGTGTGATTACACCAAAGTTGGAAAATGCATGGCTACTGCTTATCTGTACTGTCTAGGGGGAGGCGGAAAAAAAATGCAGGTGAAAAACCAGAAAAACTAGCTTTTCCAGGGAAATGCGCTGGAGGGTTGCTGGTTGGAGAGTGTGGGAGACATCCCCGCTGCCCAGGACACCATTTTTGTAAGCCAAGTTGTGACAGGACTGGCAAGAATAACAGGGTGTGGAGTCGCCCTGGAGGGGCGATGTTGTTGGCTAACTAACGTCTGTGTCTGTCTTCTCCATTTTTGAAATTAAAATTATTAATCTAAATTTTGTATTGGAAAAATGTTAATGGTTATTAGCAGTTGCTTTTTTTTCTTGCTTTTTGGGTCACACCCCGTGATGCACAGGGTTTACTCCTGGCTCATGCACTCAGGAATTACTTCTGGCGGTGCTCAAGGGACCATATGGGATGCTGGGAATCGAACCCGGGTCGGCCGCATGCAAGGCAAACGCTCTACCCACTGTGTAACACGCCAGCCCCAGCAGTTGCGATTTTTTTGAGCTTTAGAATTTGCATTATCTCGAAAAGAGCTGCAGAATTAGAGCCTGAAACAAAAGTGAAATAAAAATTTAGAGAATGCAAGGCTTTATCTTACAAGATTCAGCCAAATTTGACGAAAAATTAGTTTGCTTTTAGAGTTATAAAATTGGCTGCGAAACTCGTACCCCATCAGAGTTTAAAGATATCAGGCTTTTTTTGCTGAAATTTTTGACCAGCTTGAGGTCTTCTTGCTGAAGGAAAAAAGTGAGTCACTTGAAAATCCAAGCTTGCGCATGAAACGGCCCCTCTGTTCCTTAAAGACTGATCCGGGAGGTCTACTAACCGATTTTGGCAACCAGCGGTTTCTTATAGAAATGCATCTAGACTGTGAACTGAGCTAAAACATCAGAAATCCAAAACCGCACGGTCACTGTCTTGCTCATATAATGAGCCAGCTCATATAATCTTCATTCTCAGCAATGGAAAACAAATTATCAAATGATGCCTTTTCAGCAGGTTTGATTGTTGGGGGAAAATTCCAAATAATAATAGTGAGTTTTCTGTTGAAATATTGAATGTATTCAAAGAGAATAAAGTGAAGATCATTAGCCACTCAGGTGGGGGGATGGATGTGGAAGGGGGGTATATTGGGGTTCTTGGTGGTGGAACATGTGCACTGGTGAAGGGATGGGGGTTTGATCATTATATGACTGAGACTTAAACCTGAAAGCTTTGTAACTATTCTCAACAGTAATTCAATAAAATAAAAATCAAAAAGAAAAAAAGAAAATCCAAGCGGTTAAAATCTGCCCCTCTGGCTCTGGAGACTTTGCAGCCAAGGAGAGGTAGCTGCCGTCCGCCCACCCCTTTCTTTCCCCTCCACCGTTTCTTAGCTAAGGCCAAGTCGAGCTGAGAATGGTGATAAGTCACAGCTAATACTGATTCCAGTTTTGAAGTTAAAAAGTCTATATTTGAGTGTAAAAAGTTTTGAATACCTTTTGAATTGAATATCCAGAAAACAAAATATTTATTTTGTAAAAGGTGATTTAAAGTTTAAAGTAGTCTGGCAGAAGAATTTTATTTCAAAATAAAAGGAAAAGAGAGATAAAATGGAAAGCTAGAAGGATTATTTGACCTTCATACTAAGATACACATAGACAATCTGAAATTTTGTCCCCTTTTCCTATACCATGTGGTTTTCAAAGTTGCTTAAAATATAAGCTTAAATTGCATTTATGACTATTTGAGTTGTGTATTGGAGAGAAAATAAAATTGAGGTTAGAGCCATTTAAATAAATAAATAAATAAATTCAAAATGCAATCCATTGGAAGTTATGAAGTGGGCAAAGATTGAAGGGAAGGTTCAAAAATTATAAGTCATGATGGATCCTGGAGCAGATGTGTTAATTATTACCTCACACCACTGACCACAGAGATGAAAAAAAAACGCTCTGTAAATGTTACCTTCACAGGTTTAGGTGTGTTAATGGAAAGTTTTAACCTGTACTGGCCCGGATGACACAGTTTCTAATTTACAACCATATATTGCAGACATTGCCATCACCTTATGGGGGAGAAATTTACTAGAACAATGGGAATTAAAACGTCCAGAAGAAACCTTTTGGATAGGGGCCACTGCTTGTAAAAAAATCTTCTCCCTGAGCCGCTCTTTCCATTACATGGAAGTAGACTGTCTGGGTTTGTGTATTCACGAGATGGCTTGGGAAAGCTCCGATGGTTTTCCCTCTCGCCGCCTGAGTTTGGTGGTCTCGAGCCGCTCTCCCACCCAGGATGGCCAATGCCACAGGTGAATGAAGGAGGAAATGAGGGCCAAGCCAGCTGGTGATCAGCTGCAGTTTATTCCATTCTCCCCACATGCCTATTTGAGTCTCACTGAGCCCCTCATTCTAGTCTCACACTGCCCCTCATTCCTGTTTCCTCCTGTCTCTCCTGCTCATCTCTCCGTGCTCTATCTCATAGCCTTGTCTCTCTCTAGTCTCTCCCTAAACTCCCCCCAAATCCCCTGCATTGAGGGTAGCACAGTCACACCCCTTCATGTAGCAAAATCAGCATATGAGAGCCCTTCTTCCACTCAAGAACAAAATACCACCTAGGGGGGTTTCTCCTCTCCTTAGTCCAATAACTTAATTAACATTTTAATTAACATCTTAATTCTACTTCTTAGTATCAGTTATTTTGTATGGACACAGTAAGACATACATTAAGCTTGTAGGGTAACTCTCCTGGGAACATTCTTTTATAGTGTCAGACTAGAGTACACAGGCCAGATTAGTCTATCCTAAACTTAGCAGGCTCTTAACTTATAGTTATGTATTATGGAACTTTGGCCTTGCCCATTTTGATGCCAGGGTAGCTCACAACTTGCCCTGGGTCCATCAGGTCCCTCGTCGGGACCTTGCTTTGGGGTGCTAGGAAGTAAGGACAACTGAAGCTTAAGTTGAGAGAGAACAGGTGCCCAGGAGTGAATATCAACTGGGATCTTTGGTGGAGGTGAATGGGCACTGGTGGAGGGATGGGTAAGGGATCACTGTATGAATAAAATGCAAACACAAAAGTTCAAAAGTTTGTAACTGTACATCACAGTGATTCTCTAATAAAAAATTTTTAAAAAAATAAAGTTCATATTTAACCTTTCCTTTGTATTTTACCTCTCACTGTTACAGTTCCCCAAGTCAGACTTGATTACCTATGTCAAAATTTTCTGGTAATTCTGAACTTTATATTTGTATTTGAAGTGTTGTCTATTTGTACCTGCTTTTCTTCTTCTCAATAGCCTTTTTATATTTTATTATAGAGCAATGTTCTTTGGTCAAACACAGAGACCATGAATACAATGCTCCTAATATTTGGGAGTTGATTGACCCTGAAATATACCTTCTCCTGGGCATTGGTCATAATTACTTGACTCAGGCATCAGTTGCTGAAGTTCCCAGCACCCCAATAGGAAGGTCCCATCGTGAGACTGGGGTTGCCCTGGGGCAAGTGGCAAAGATGCCCCAGCACTGAACTCTTGATGAAAGTGGTTATGGCTTAAGAGAGAGGACCCCATGGGGAAGGGGAAGCTGAACTGACCTGAGGAGACTTCGTCTGGGATTTACGGGAAAGCCTTGCTTGATTTCTGAACCCAGAGAACTAAGTGTTAGGATCTTTGTCTCTTACTATGTTTATCCAAAGCACTTCAAGCAATGATAATATAAACAACTAGAAGGAAAGATAAAAACATTGCAGATGTTCGTAAGAGACACAATGTCACCTCGCATCAATCTCCCCAACAAAGAATTTCCTATGTTTATGGAGAGTATCATGCAAAGCGAAATGAGTCAGAAAGAGAGGGACAGACATAGAAGGCCTGCATTCATATTGAATAACAAACCCCCACGAATAGCAAAAGCAATTTTGGGGAAAAAGAAGATGGGAGGCATCAACTTCCTCAACCTCAAGCTCTACTCCAAAGCAGTTATAATTAAAACTACATGGTACTGGAACAAAGGCAGGGCAGCAGAACAATGGAACAGGGTGTAACATGCCTACACAGAACCCCAAATGTATGATCATCTAGTCTTTGATAAGGGAGCAAGAAATGTGAAATGGAGCAAGGAAAGCCTCTTTAACAAATGGTGCTGGCATAACTGGACAACCACATGCAAATGAAACGGCTTAGACCTCAACCTGACACCATGCAAAAATGTCAGATCAAAATGATTAAATACCTCAACATCAGACCACAATCCATAGGGTACATTGAAGACAAGGTCCGCAAAACCCTCCACGATATTGAAGCTAAAGGCATCTTCAGAGATGACACACAACTGATCAATCAAATGGAAACAGAGATAAACAAATGGGATTATATTAAACTAAGAAGCTTCTGCACCACAAAAGATACAGTGACCAGAATACAATCTACAGAATGGGAAAGGATATTCACCCAATACCCATCTGATTTGGGGTTGATATCAAGTGTATATAATGCACTGGTTGAACTTTACAAGAAGAAAATATCCAACCCCATAAGAAAATGGGGCGAAGAAATTGACAGAAACTTTCCCAAGGAAGAGATACGAATGGCCAAAAGGCACATGAAAAAATTTTCTGCAACAGTAATCATCAGGGAGATGCAAATCAAAACAACTATGAGATACCATCTCACACCACCAAGACTGGCTCACATCCAAAGGAACAAAATCAACCGCTGCTGGCATGGATGTGGGGAGAAAGGAACCCTCCTACTCTGCTGGTGGGAATGCCGATTGGTTCAGCCCTTTTGGAAAACAATATGGACTTTTCTCAAAAAATTAGAAATTGAACTGTCATTTGACCCAGCAATACAACTTCTGGGAATATATCCAGTAGAAGCAAAAAAGTATAGTCGAAATGACATCTGCACTTATATGTTCATCGCAGCGCTGTTTACAATAGCCAGGATCTGGAAAAACACGATTGCCCAAGAACTGATGACTAGTTAAAGAAACTCTGGTACATCTCCACAATTTAACACTATGCAGCTGTCAGAAAAGATGAAATCATGAACTTTTCATATAAGTGGATCAACATGGAAAGCATCATGCTAAGTGAAATGAGTCAGATAGAGACAGACATAGAAAGATTGCACTCATCTGTGGAATATGAAATAACATTAGTTAGTGGGAGACTAACACCCAAGAGTTGTAGAGATAAGTATTAGGAGGTCTGCCCTACAGCTCGGAAACAGGCCTCACATGCTAGGGGTAAAGGCAGCTCAGATAGAGAAGGGAACACCAAGTAGAGGATGTTGGGAGGACCCATTCAGGTTGGAAGATGCAAACTGAAAGTAGACTATAGACTGAAAATGATGGCCACTCAATACCTCTATTGCAATTTACAACACCCAAAAGGAGAGAGAACAAAGGGGAATGCCCTGACTCAGTGGCAGGGTGGGGTGGTGGGGGATGGGTTGGGGGTGGTTAGAGGGATACTGGGATCTTTGGTGGAGGTGAATGGGCACTGCTGGAGGTATGGGTAAGGGATCACTGTATGAGTAAAATGCAAACACAAAAGTTCATAAGATTGTAACTCTACATCACAGTGATTCTCTAATAAAAATATTTTTAAATGAAGGATAGTTAAAATCACATCTGCACTTATATGTTCATTGCAGCACTGTTTACAATAGCCAGAACCTGGAAAAAAAACCCAGTGCCCGAGAACAGATGACTGTTTCAGGAAACTTTGTTACATCTACACAATGGAATACTATACAGCTGTTAGAAAAGATGAAGTCATGAACTTTGCATATAAGTGGATTAACATGTAGAGTATCATGGTAAGTGAAGTAAGTAAGAAAGAGAGGGACAGACATATGAAGACTGGTCTTATTTGTGGAATATAAAGTAAAAGAATGGGAGACTAACACCCAAGAATAGTAGAGATAAGGACCAGAAGAATTGCTCTACGTCTTGGAAGCCGGCCTTACATGCTGGGGGAAAAGGCAGCTCAGACAGTGAAGGGACCACCAAGTAAAAGATACGTGGAGGACCCTCTTGGGATGGGAATTGTATGCTGAAAATAGACTATAGACCAAACATGATGGCCACTTAACACCTGTATTCCAGACCACAACACCCTAAAGGAATGATACAGTAAAAGGGAATCAGCCTGTAAGAGAGGTGTGACGGGGGGCTTTTGAGGGGATGAGTTGGGGGTGGTGGGAAGGATACAGGAAACACTGGTGCTGGAGAATGGGCACTGGTGGAGAGATGGGTACTCAATCATTGTATGACTGAAACGAAAGCACGAAAGTATGTTAAGTCTGTAACTGTATCTCGCGGTGATACATTAAAAAAAATTAATTAAAAAAAACACCTAAAGACTGTAGAGATATGGGCCAGGAGGATTGCTCCACAGTTTGAAAGCTGGAAGCCGGCCTCACATACTGGTAAAAAGGCAGTTAGGATGGAGAAGGAACCATTAAGTCAATTATGGTTGGAGGGATGACCCAGGTTGGGGGATGTGTGCTGACAGTAGACTAAGGACGAAACATGGTGGCCTCTTAGTAACTGTATTGCAAACTATAATGCCCAAAAGGAGAGGGAAAGTAATAAGGAAGGTGCTTGCTGCAGAGGCAGTAGGTTGGATGTGGTGGGGGATGGCAGGAGAGATACTGGGTACATTGGTGATGGAAAATGTGCACTGTTGGAGGGAGGGTTGCTTAATCAGTGTATGACTGAAGCTGAATCATGAAAGTTTGTAACTGTATCTCATGGTGATTCAATAAAAATTAAAACACTCTCACTAAGAATTAAATTCCAAGCCAGATGTGCTTACTAGTGAATTTTTCCAAATCTTCAGAGAATTATTACCTGTACTCCTAGGCAATTCCAAAATATCAAAGAAATGGGAATTCTTATGAAAGCTTGCATGAAGACAACATTGCCCTAATTTCAAAATCAGAGATATTACTGCCAAAGAAAATGACATTTCAATCTCCCCAATAAAGTTTGATGTAAAGATCTTCAACAAAATCTTAGCAAACTAAATCTCAAATTACATTCAAAAGGAACATACAACATGATCAGTGGGATTAATTCCAGGAATGCAGGATGATTCAAAATACCCCAAACAATTAATGTAATGCAATTAATGTAATTGACGAAAAATAAATATCTTATACTATGTTAATATAAGCAGGGAAAGTTTTTTTATAAGATTCAATAGCCATTCATGATTTTTAAAAACCCTCAACAAATTAGAATAGAAGTAACCTCAAGATATAATGACCATATACAGCAAATTAACATCCAACACTCTACTTCTTTTCAATAGTAAAATATATCTCTGAAGGGGCACCTCCATGGCCCACATACATTGGAGGTATTTGGAGCTCTTGAAACTCACACCAGAGTGAGAAGTCTCTCTCTGAAATGACGCATACACGGAATGAACTGCAATCATACTCATAAATTGAAAGTATCAAAAAGACTATTTGAAATGCTTGTGTGCCCTTTCGCTGTGCTTCAAGCTTTGGGTGACAGGGGAAAGCAGCCACAGGTGGTCAGCAGAGCTGCTGAGTGGGGCCCAGCGTGGAAGGAGCCAGGGAAGGAGAAACACAACCATGGCTGACACTTGATGCTGACTCCCAGGTGTCACGAGTGAGAGAAGAGCTCAGCAAAGACAGAGCACAGGGACGAACTCACAGGCCAGGGCCCCCATCACACTCCCAAGGCTGCATATGGGGCTTCCATATAGGGCTTGAACGGGCACCCTTGTGTTCCTCTTGCTTTGAGTCTCCCATTTCACCCCTTCACCCGTTAGTGCTGGACATGGAACAATGTCATTGCAGAGAACAGGAGGGAGACTGTCAGTGATCTTTGAGTCTCTCACTCACCCTAACCTCATCCTGTTTATTCCTCAGCCCATTGCCTCACCCCCTTCCCAGTGTAAACAGAACCCTGCAGAGAGTCACTTCCTTTCTTCCCACTCCCATCTCAGATGTTTTCGTTTTCTCTTATGGGTCATTCAGAGGTTGATGTGTGTGTGTATGTGTGTGTGTGTGTGTTAAAACTTGGGTTTTGAGTGTTTGCCCCAAATGTGAAAACAACAGTTTCTCATCCGCGATCACAAACCACAGAGGCAGGGTTTGCTGCTGCTGCTGCAGAGGCTCTGTCCTCCCAGAGACTGGGGGACTGTCTCTAGTGGCACCTGAAGATCTGTTCTCTGCCCCAACATGCAGCTGCACCTGCTTCCCCAGAGCAATGCTTCCTGTCTCTGAGGAGAGGGTCCACCGGGACAGTGGTCCATCATTGACCATCATTGGCCCATCATTGACCACAGCATACACGCACTTTAGTTTTGGTGGGCTTTTTGGGAATGATAGTTTAAATCCAAACATGCACTAATTTAGAGGGATTGGGCGGAGGGCGCACACCCAGCAGTACTCTGGGCTTACTCCTGGCTCTGCATTCACCCATCACTCCAGGAGGGACTCAGGGCACCCTATGTGGTGCTGAGGATCAAATCTGGGCCAGCTAACTGCAAGGCAAGGGCCACACCCACTGTCCTGTCAAAATACCAACATGCATTTCCGTTTTAGGAAACTGCTCTTTCTCTGAAGGCTCCCACCAGCCGTCAATGTTTTGACTTCCAGACGGGGCAGCAGGGGTGTGTCTGGAGGTGATGGACTCTGCCAAACTTCTGGCCACCCCCTGCCCTCCCGGGCCTCTCAGTTCTGCTGGTGATCCGGCTGCACCTCTCACAGATGAGAATCACCAGGCTGCCGCGTACCCCAGGAGCTGCTCAGGGTGAGGGCGCTGGTCCACACCAGCTGGTGTCCACCCTCAGGCAAGACCCATGTGGGGGTCCACAGATGAGCGCCAAGGAGACTGCATGAAGTTTATAGATAGTTTTCTCCCAAGAGTCAAAAATCAAAAGGACTCACCTTGAATTTGGGCCAAAAATAAAATATCCTAGATTGGTGCACAATGAAGTAAAAGTGTTGTTATTAATGAGAGGTTGAAAACAATGATTGCTCTGATAATGAAGATTCATAAAGAAATTTTAAGAAAACACTAAAGCTTTTTTCTATATGACACACGTAAAAACACTTCTTTGAAGGCATCAAACAAGTGTTTAGTGAACACAAGTATTCAGAGATAAACTGGTTAAAATTTTTCATAATCATTTGCAATGTTCTTTGGTGTGAGCTGAGATGCTCCTAAAATAGTTTCCAAATCTATGAGATAATGCAAAATAATCACTGTCACTGTCACTGTCATCCCATTGTTCATCGATTTGCTTGAGCAGGCACCAGTAACGTCTCCATTGTGAGAGTGTTGTTACTGTTTTTGGCATATCGAATATGGCACGGGTAGCTTGCCAGGCTCCGATGTATGGGTGAGATATTCTCGGTAGCTTCCCGGGCACTCCAAGAGGGATGGAGGAATGGAACCTGGGTCAGCCGCATGGAAGGCAAAAGCCCTACCTGCTGTGCTGCCGATCCAGCCTCTGTAATGCAAATTAATAGCCCAAATAATTAGATATAAATATATTTTAATTATTTTTTATTCATTTCAAGAACCATGATTTGCAAAGTTATTGATAGTGATTTTAGGTATAGAATATTTCGGCACCAATCCCACCACTGATGCTAACTTCCCTCCACTAGTGTTCCCACATTCCCTCCCACCCCACCCTGCCTCACCCCTGCCTGCTATCTTGACAGGAACATTACAAAGGGCCCCTAGTTGCAGCTGGAATCTCATGTTTTCTGTGTTGTTGACATACGACTCTCCCCCATCACCAGTGTAAGTGAATCCCCTCCCTACCCCTGTTTACCTTTTGCTTCCCTTTCTTTTTTTTTTAATTTTTTTTTAATTTTTATTAAATCACCATGTGGAAAGTTACAAAGTTCTCAGGTTTATATGTCAGTTATACAATATTCAAACACCCATCCCTTCACCAGCGCCCATATTCCACCACCAGACACCCCGGTATACCCCCCGCCCCCACCCCCTACCCCCTACTGTATATCTAATGAATTTCACTTCATTTTTTCTTTACCTTGATTATATTCCATAATTCAACACAAAACTCACTATAGTTGACATAACTCTCTCTCTCTCTTTTTTTTTCTCTTTTTCCTTTTCCCTTTTTTTTTTCTTTTTCCCCCTCATCCCCCTTCCTGCGCCTCATAGTATGGTGTACGCCACGCCACGTCGGCCAGCGTGGGGCTTTTGCTTAGTTCACAGTCCAGAGGTGGCTGCTACATTAAAAACCTTCAATATTTTCAACAAAAACTTACTGTTATTATTTGGAGTTTCCCCCCCAAGTCAGACCTGTTCAAATGGAACCGATTCACATTGCTGACAATTATAAATTGCACGACACTCAGAGCTGAGTCACAGGGACCCGAGGCCAAAGCTGAGTTCTCCACTCTTCTCCCCCAATAAATAAATTTTGGGGTATGAAAAGAGTTAGACAGCCATTCAAACACTTCTTACTATTGTTTCACATTTTAAAAACCGGAAGCAGATGCAGCCAAGATCAGTTCTCTCTGGGGTCAGTCGAAGCCAGTTTGACTTTGTCTCGTCAGAGATAATTCAATTCCAACACTTTTGGTTTCGTCTTACAGGCAAACACGCAAGTTTTCTTCCTTCCTTTTAGATTTTTTATTTTTCACTAATTTGTCATTAGCTGACAATACACCATTATGAAATTTCAGAGATTCTTTTCATATCTCTCAGTGCCTAACCCTTTTTAAAATTTTGATTTAGACACCATGATTTACAAAGCTGTTGACAATAGGGTTTCAGGCATATTATGTTCCCAACTCTAATCCCACCACCCCATCCTCTGCTAATGACCCTAGGTTCCCTCTCACCCCAACCTTTCTCCTTGACAGACATGATTTTTAAGTTTAATGATGGTACCTTGGGTCCATGTTTACTTAGTGTTGGTTCCAGTGGTTTAGATAGCGACAGACACATCACCTCTCACCTCAGGTGAACCTGTGGCCTCTGAACCTCACCCTCTGGGACTTCCAGACTAACTCTTCTGGCTTCCTGCTCCATCTCTCTCCTTACCTGACATTTATTTTCAATAATCTACAGCCAGTAATTTAACCACATTTTAGTCTTCTACAGCCTAGTTCTTAACCATTTTTTCCACCCAAGATACAGGACCACCTCACGAATAAAAAGACTGCTCTATTTGACCCTCCCTCCTTTTCTCTTTCTAACAAGCAAGTATCCAATACTGATGTTAAATTGTTTTCACAATCGGTTTTCCTCTAATTATGTTCCATCTGAATGAAACTGCCAGGTAAATGTTTTTTGGATATTAACCCCAAGTGTTTTAGTCTTCTTCAATGAATTGCCCCTTTATCTCCTCTCAAAGAGCTGTAGTTAACTTCCCCAATTTAGTTAAAGTTTATTTTTAACCTTTCCTTTGTATTTTACTGCTCATTGTCACAGTTCCCCAAGTCAGTCTTGATTATGTATAAGAGAAACTTTATGGAGATTTTGAACTTTGTACTACTTTGTATTTGAAGTGCTGTGTATTTGTACCTGCTTTTCTATTTCCCAATAGCCTTTTTATAGTTTACTCTAGATCTATGTTCTTTGGTTAAACACAGAAAGACCATGAATGCTATGCTCCTAATATTTGGGAATTGATTGACTCTGAAGTATACCTGCTCCTGGGCATTGGTCATACTTACTTAACTCAGGCTTCAGTTGCTGTAGTTCCCAGCACCCCCAAAAGGGAGGTCCCCCCGTGGGACTGGGATGGACTTTGGGTGAGCAGCAAAGCTACGCCAGCATTGAAATGACACAGTCTAGAAAGCATAAATGCAAGGTCTTGATGCAAGCTGTTATGACACAAGAGACAGGACCCCCAGGGCGAAGGACAAGCTGATCTGGCCTGAGGAGATTTAGTCTGATATTTACAGGAAAAGCCTTGCTTGTTCTTTGAGCCCAGAGAACTAAGTGTTAAAAGCCTTCCTTGGTCTCAGAGCCCAGAAAATTGAGTGTTGGCATCTTCTTCCCTTACTGTGTTTATACAAACAACTATAAGTATTAATAACATATATACCTAGAGGGAAAGATAAAGGCCACGTAGATGAAGCTGGGGGACAGAGTGTAGCCTTGCATTCATCTCTCCTTAGAGAATTTCTTATGGTATTTTATTAGTGAATCACCGTGACATACAGTTATATACTTACAAACTTTTGTACTTGCAAAAGTACATACATACAATGTCATACAATGATTGAGTACCCATTCCCCCACTAGTGTCCATTCTCCACCACCAAGGATCCCAGTATTCCTCCCACCAGCCCCATCCCATTCTCCACCCCACCCTGCCTCTGTGGCAGGGCATCCCTTTTGTTCTCTCTTTCCTTTTTGGGTGTTGTAGTTTGCAATAGAAGCATTGAGTAGCCATTGTGTGTTTGATCTATAGTCTAAATTCGGCACGCATCTCCCAACCCGAGGGGTCCTCCACACACCCTTTACTTGGTGTTTACTTCTCTATCTGAGCTACTTTTTCTATGTTTTATCTATGTAAATGATCTTTGTAAATTTCCAGATGTTTTACCTATACAAATGATCAATCACACCTAGGTCTTATACCTCAACCCCCCTCAGATAATCTATAATTATGCCAGAAGTTTTTCATTAAATGGGCCATTTTCACCATCGGGCTTGGTTTCCCATCTCCCTGTCTCCTGTTTCTCTGCTGGGGAAGCCTGGGGAGGAGGGGAGGCAGCTCTGGGCCACTGAGCGCAGATGCATCATCAGAGCATCCAGACAATTTTGTGAACCCACAAATGTTCTTCAAGAAAGTCATCCAGGCAGCTTCCCCTTAGCCCTGCTGCTCTGGCTTCCTCTCCCAGCTGTGCTCCACTTCCCTTTCGGTCAAAGCTCTCCTTTACTGGGGGAGAAGAATGGAGAATTCAGCTTGGGCCTTGGGTCCCTGCAACAGTCTCCAGCTTTACTAAGGGGTGACAGATCTTTGATTAAAATATGCCACTGAATCAATAGCCAGAATCTGGAAAAAACTCAAGTGCCCGAGAATAGATGATTGGCTAAGGAAACTTTGGCACATCTACACAATGGAATACTATGCAGCTGTAAGAAAAGATAAAGTCATGAAAATTGCATATAGGTAGATCAACATGAAAAGTATCATGTTAAGTGAAATGAGTCAGAAAGAGAGGGACAGACATAGAAAGATCACACATATGTGGAATATAAAGTAACAGAATGGGAGACTAACACCCAAGAATAGTAGAGATAAATATCAAGAGGAGTACTCCACAGCTTGGAAGCTGACCTCACATGCTAGGTGAGGAAGCAACTCTGATAGAGAAGGGATCACCAAGCAAAGGGTGCTAGGCGGGCCCACTAAGGATGGGAGATACAGGCTGAAAATAAACTATAGAACAAACAAGAGGCCTAATTAATACCTCTGTAGCAAACCACAACACCCCAAAAGAGAGTGATCAAATGGGAATGCCCTGCCACAGAGGCAGGGTGGGGTGAAGGAGACAGGGTGGGGGTGGTGGGAGGGATGCTGGGACCATTGGTGATGGAAAATGGGCACTGGTGGAGAGATGGACACTCGATCATTGTATGACTGAAACGTAATCATGAAAACCTGTAAGTCTGTAACTTTGTCTCACGGTGATTCACTAATAAAAAAGAAATGCCGCTGACAAATCCAGGCTTCAAGGAATAGGGGATAGGCCGGTCCCTCTCATTCCCCCACCCCCACCCCATGAGACCCTGGAGGTCATGCCTAAAAACTGTCTCCAGCTGCTACTTAAACTCCCTAATGGCCATGATCCAGAGAGACACATTAAAAAATCTCCAAACTGAGCAGCTCTCTGCTGAGATGCCTCCGGAATTTCAGCCAGCCCAACTTCACTGGGTGCCTCAGACAGGAGCAGGTGTTGTCTTACCTGCCCCCTAAAAACCCTGGTGGCCGTCAATTTCCAGAACCCAATGAGAAGTGCAGTACACAGGTTCAGTGATGGCAAACTCCAGGCCTCAAATGATAGTATATGGGGCAGTCCTCATCATCCCCTGGTCAATTTCTGTTTATCAAGGGATATGTACAACAGGAAGAAATCACACTCTTAAACGTATATGCTCCTAACGAACGACCGGCTAAATATTTAAAACAACTCCTAACAGACTTCAAAGAGGACATCACTAACAGCACAATTGTAGTCGGAGACTTCAATACGGCCTTATCGCCTCTAGATAGATCCACAAGAACAAAACTCAACAAGGAAACACTGACTCTGAAAGAAGAAATTGAAGAGAGAGGCCTAATAGACCTATACAGGGCCTTACACCCCAAAAAGAAAGAATACACATTCTTTTCCAGTGCACATGGAACATTTTCTAAAATAGACCATGTACTGGGCCCCAGAACATATCTCAATAGAATCTGAAAAATAGAAATTGTATAAACCATCTTTTCAGACCACGATGCGCTGAAGATAAAAGCTAACCACTCACAAACACGGAAAATCAAATCAAACACCTGGAAATTAAACAATTCAATGTTGAACAATGAGTGGGTCAGGAAGGAAATCAAAGAAGAAATCAAAAGATACTTAGAAACAAATGAGAATGAAGACACGAGCTACCAAAACCTATGGGACGCAGCTAAAGCCGTGTTAAGGGGAAAATTTATAGCTCTCCAAGCATTCCTCAGGAAGGAAGAAAGGACCCACATAGATAGCTTGACTTCACGACTCAAGACCTTAGAAAAGGACCAGAAAAAGGACTCCAAACCAGACCGAAGGAAAGAAATAATAAAAATTAGAGCAGAAATTAATGACATCGAAACAAAAAAAAAACAATCCGAAAGATCAATGAAACAAAGAGTTGGTTCTTTGAGAAAATAAATAAGATTGATAAACCGCTAGCAAGACTCACAAAGAAAGAAAGAGAGAAAACACTAATAAATCGAATCAGAAATGAAAAGGGGGACATCATAACAGAAACCAGTGAGATTCAAAAGATCATTAGAGACTACTTTGAAGGTCTTTACGCCACAAAAAAGGAGAACCTAAAAGAAATGGATGGATTCCTTGATTCCTACAATCTCCCAACACTGAAGAAAGAAGACCTGGAATACCTGAATAGACCCATCAATGTTAAGGAAATTGAAACTGTAATCAAAAACCTCCCCAAAAACAAAAGCCCAGGCCCAGATGGTTTCACTGGCGAATTCTTCCAAACATTTAAAGAAGACCTATTGCCTGTTTTCCTCAAACTTTTCCAGGAAATTGAATAAACAGGAACTCTCCCAAACAGTTTCTATGAAGCACGTATCTCCCTAATACCAAAAGCAAACAAAGACACCACTAAGAAAGAAAATTACAGACCAATCTCCCTGATGAACACCGATGCGAAGATCCTCAACAAAATACTAGCAAATAGGATCCAACAACTCATCAAAAAGATCATACATCACGACCAAGTGGGATTCATCCCAGGGATGCAAGGATGGTTTAACATTCGGAAATCAATCAACATAATCCACCATATCAACAAAAGTAAAGACAAAAACCATATGATCATATCAATAGATGCAGAGAAAGCATTTGACAAGATTCAACATCCTTTCATGATGAAAACCCTCGCCAAAATGGGGTTTGGAGGAACTTTCCTCAAGATAGTCGAAGCCATCTATCACAAGCCTACGGCAAGCATTATCCTCAACGGGGAAAAACTAAGGGCCTTTCCTCTGAGATCGGGCACAAGACAAGGATGCCCACTCTCACCACTCCTCTTCAATATAGTACTGGAAGTACTTGCGATAGCTATTAGACAAGAAAAAGAGATTAAGGGGATCCAGATAGGAAGGGAAGAAATCAAACTCTCACTATTTGCAGATGACATGATACTATATCTAGAGAAGCCTAAAACCTCTACTAAGAAACTCTTAGAAACAATAGACTTATACAGTAAAGTTGCAGGCTACAAAATCAATACCCAAAAATCCATGGCCTTCATATATGCAAACAATGAGGCAGAGGAAAGGGACATGAAAAAAGCAATCCCATTCACAATCGTGCCCCAGAAAATCAAGTACCTTGGAATCAGAGGTACAAACCAAAGAAGTAAAAGACCTTTACAAAGAAAACTACAAAACGCTATTCCATGAAACCAAAGAGGACATGAGGAAATGGAAACATATACCCTGCTCGTGGATAGGGAGAATCAATGTTGTCAAAATGGCAATACTCCCTAAAGCATTATACAGATTCATTGCGATCCCTATAAGTATACCCATGACATTCTTCAAAGAAATGGATCAAGCAATCCTAAAATTCGTATGGAATAACAAACGTCCAAGGATAGCTAAAACAATTCTTGGGAAAAAGATGATGGGAGGCATCACCCTCCCCAACCTCAAACTTTACTACAAAGCAGTAACAATTAAAACAGCATGGTACTGGAACAAAGGCAGAGCTGTAGACCAATGGAACAGGGTGGAATATCCTTACACACAACCCCAAATGTATGATCATCTAATCTTTGATAAGGGAGCAAGAGATGTGAAGTGGAGCAAGGAAAGCCTCTTTAACAAATGGTGCTGGCACAACTGGACAACCACATGAAAAAAATGGGTTTAGACCTTGACCTGACACCATGCACAAAAGTCAGATCAAAATGGATTAAAGACCTCAACATTAGACCACAAACCATAAGGTACATTGAAGACAAGGTCGGCAAAACCCTCCACGATATTGAAGATAAAGGTATCTTCAAAGGTGACACGGAACTAAGCAATCTAGTAAAAACAGAGATCAACAAATGGGACTACATTAAACTAAAAAGCTTCTGCACCGCAAGAGATACAGTGACCAGAATCCAAAGACTATCCACAGAATGGGAAAGGATATTTACATAATACCCATCAGATAAGGGGTTGATATCAATGGTATATAAAGCACTGGTTGAACTCTACAAGAAGAAAACATCCAACCCCATCAAAAAATGGGGCGAAGAAATGAACAGAAACTTTACCAAGGAAGAAATACGAATGGCCAAAAGGCACATGAAAAAGTGCTCTGCATCACTAATCATCAGAGAGATGCAAATCAAAACAACCATGAGATACCACCTCACACCACAGAGACTAGCACACATCCAAAAGAACAAAAGCAACCGCTGTTGGAGAGGATGTGGGGAGAAAGGGACCCTTCTTCACTGCTGGTGGGAATGCCGACTGGTTCAGCCCTTCTGGAAAACAATTTGGACTATTCTCAAAAAATTAGATATTGAATTCCCATTTGACCCAGCAATACCACTGCTGGGAATATATCCCAGAGAGGCAAAAAAGTACAATCGAAACAACATCTGCACATGTATGTTCATCGCAGCACTGTTTACAATAGCCAGAATCTGGAAAAAACCCGAATGCCCCAAAACGGATGACTGGTTGAGGAAACTTTGGTACATCTATACAATGGAATACTATGCAGCTGTTAGAAAAACGGAAGTCAAGAATTTTGTAGTTAAGTGGATGGGCATGAAAAGTTTCATGCTGAGTGAAATGAGTCAGAAAGAGAGAGACAGACATATAAAGACTGCACCCATCTATGGTATATAGAATATCAGAGTGGGAGACTAATACCCAAGAACTGTAGAAATAAGTACCAGGAGGTTGACCCCATGGCTTCGAAGCTGGCCTCATGTTCCGGGGAAAGGGCAACTCAGAGAAGTGATCACCAACTACATTGTATTCGAAGGCCATGTGGGGGAAGGGAGTTGCGGGCTGAATGAGGGCTAGAGACTGAGCACAGCGGCCACTCAACACCTTTATTGCAAACCACAACAGCTAATTAGAGAGAGAGAACAGAAGGGAATGCCTTGCCACAGTGGCAGGGTGGGGTGGGGGGGAGATGGGATTGGGGAGGGTGGGAGGGACGCTGGGTTTACGGGTGGTGGAGAATGGGCACTGGTGAAGGGATGGGTTCCCGAACTTTGTATGAGGGAAGTATAAGCACAAAAGTGTATAAATCTGTAACTGTACCCTCACGGTGATTCTCTAATTAAAAATAAATAAATTATATAAAAAAATAAAAATAAAAATAATGCTGCAATGAGCCTTAAAAAAATAAATAAATACATTGTTTTTAATTTATTAATTTTTTTTTAGTGAGTCACAGTGAGGGTACAGTTACAGATTCACACCTTTTCATGCTTGTTTTTCCCTCATGCAACGTTTGAGAGCCAATCCCTCCACCAGTGTCCATTCTCCACCACCAATGAACCCAGCATCCTTCCTACCTCCCGATCCCATACCCCCTCCCCACCCCGCCTCTGTGGCTGGGCATTCCAATTTGTTCTCTCTCTCCTTTTGGGTGTTGCGGTTTGCAGTAGGGGCACTGAGTGGCCATCATATTCAGTCTCTAGTCTACTTTCAGCACGCATCTCCCTCCCCGCGCAGGATCTCCAATCACATTTTACTTGGTGTTCCCTTCTCTATCTGGGATGACTTTCCACCAACATGTGAGGCCCGCTTCCAAGCTATGGAGCCAACCTTCTGGCATTATATACTACCATTCTTGGGTGTAAGTCTCCTACTCTGTTATTTTATATTCCACAGATGAGTGCAATCTTTCTATGCCTGTCCATCTCTTTCTGGCTCATTTCACGTAGCATGATACTTTCCATGTAGATCCACTTATATGAAAAGTTCATGACTTCATATTTCTAACAGCTGAATAGTATTCCATTGTATAGATGTACCAAAGTTTCTTTAACCAGTCATCTGTTCTCGGGCAACTCGGGTTTTTTCCAGACTCTGGCTATTGTAAACAGTGCCGCGATGAACATATAAGTGCAAATGTCATTTCGACTATACTTTTTTGTTTCTCCAGGATATATTCCCAGAAGTAGTATTGCTGGATCAAATGGAAGCTCAATTTCTAATTTTTTGAGTAGTGTCCATATTGTTTTCCAAAGTGGCTGGACCAGTCGGCATTCCCACCAGCAGTGTAGAAGGTTCCCTTTCTCTCCACGTCCTCTCCAACAGCGGTTCCTTTTGTTCTTTTGGATATGTGCCATTCTCTGTGGTGTGAGGTGGTATCTCATGGTAGTTTTGATCTGCATCTCCCTGATGATTAGTGATGCAGAGCATTTTTTCACGTACCTTTTAGCCATTCTTATCTCTTTCTTGGAGAAGTTTCTGTTCATTTCTTCACCCCATTTTCTGATGGGGTTGGATGTTTTCTTCTTGTAGAGTTCAACCAATGCTTTGTATACCCTTGATATCAATCCTTTATTGGATGGATATTGGGTGAATACCCTTTCCCATTCTGTATATTGCCTTTTTATTCTGGTCCCTGTGTCTTTTGCGGTGCAGAAGCTTCTTAGTTTAATGTAGTCCCACTTGTTTAACTCTGTTTTTAATTGATTGCTTAGTTCCATGTCATCTTTGAAGATGCCTTTAGCTTCAATATCGTGAAGGGTTTTGTCGACCTTGTCTTCGATGTACCTTAGTACCTTATGGATTGTGGTCTGATGTTGAGGTCTTTAATCCATTTTGATCTGACTTTTGTGCATGGTGTCAAGTCGAGGTCTAAGCCCATTTTTTTGCATGTGGTTGTCCAGTTATGCCAGCACCATTGGTTGAAGAGGCTTTCTTGGCTCCACTTCACATTTCTTGCCCCCTTATTAAAGATTAGATGATCATACATTTGGGGTTGTGGTAGGGATATTCCACTCTGTTCCATTGGTCTGCGGTTCTGCCTTTGCTCTAGTACCATGCTGTTTTAATTGTTACAGCTTTGTAGTAAAGTTTAAGGGTGGGGAGGGTGATGTCTCCCATCATCTTTTTCCCAAGAATTGTTTTAGCTATCCGTGGGCATTTATTATCCCATATAAATTTCAAGATTGCTTGATCCATTTCTTTGAAGAATGTCATGGGTATCCTTATAGGGATCACATTGAATCTGTATAATGCTTTGGGGAGTATTGCCATTTTTACAATGTTGATTCTCCCTATCCATGTGTAGGGGATATGTTTCCATTTCCTCATGTCCTCTTTTATTTCATGGAGTAGCGTTTTATAGTTTTCTTTGTAGAGTCCTTTACTTCCTTGGTTAAGCTGATTCTGAGGTATTTGATTTTCTGGGGCGCGACTGTGAACGGGATTGCTTTTTTCATGTCCCTTTCCTCTGTCTCATTGTTTGCATATAGGAAGTCCATGGTTTTTTGGGTATTGATTTATAGCCTGCAACCTTACTGTACAGGTCAATTGTTTCTAAGAGTTTCTTAGTAGAGGTTTTAGGCTTCTCTAGATATAGTATCATATCGTCTGCGAATAGTGAGAGTTTGATTTCTTCCTTTCCTACCTGGATGCCCTTAATATCTTTTTCTTGCCTAATGGCTATTGCTAGTACTTCCAGTACTATATTGAAGAGAAGTGGTGAGAGTGGGTATCCTTGTCTTGTCCCCGATCTTAGAGGAAAGGCCCTTAGTTTTTCCCCATTGATGATAATGCTTGCCATAGACTTGTGGTAGATGGCTTTGACTATCTTGAAGAAAGTCTCTTCTATGCCCATTTTGGCAAGAGTTTCCATCATAAACGGATGCTGGACCTTGTCAAATGCTTTCTCTGCATCTATTGATATGATTATATGGTTTTTATCTTTACTTTTGTTGATATGAAGGATTATGTTCATTGATTTCCGAATGTTAAACCATCCTTGCATCCCCGGGATGAATCCCACTTGGTTATGGTATATGATCTTTTTGATGAGTTGTTGGATCCTATTTGCTAGCATTTTGTTGAGGATCTTCACATCGGTGTTCATCAGGGATATTGGTCTAAAGTTTTTTTTTGTTAGTGGTGTCTTTGTTTGCTTTTGGTATTAGGGAGATATGTGCCTCATATAGACTGTTTGGGAGGGTTCCTGTCTTTTCATTTTCCTGAAAAGCTTGAAGAGAACTGGCAACAAATTTTCTTTAAACGTTTGGAAGAATTCGCCAGTGAATCTATCTGGACCTGGGATTTTGTTTTGGGGGAGACTTTTGTTTACAGTCTCGATTTCCTTGATATTTATGGGCCTATTCAGGTATTCCAAGTCTTCTTGGTTCAGTCTTGGGAGATTGTAGGAATCAAGGAATTCGTCCATTTCTTTTAGGTTCTCTTGTTTCGTGGCATACAGACTTTCAAAGTAGTCTCTGATGATCTTTTGAATCTCCTTGGTTTCTGTTGTGATCTCCCCTTTTCTTTTCTGATTCGGTTTATTAGGGTTCTCTCTCTCTCTCTCTTTCTTTGTGAGTCTTGCTAGCGGTTTATCGATATTATTTATTTTCTCAAAGTAACAGCTCTTTGTTTCATTGATCTTTCGGATTATTTTTTGGGTTTCCATATTGTAGGATAACATGAGGTTTGGTCCTTTTAGCCTTGCCTTAGGGAACATAGTTTATCTTAAAGCAATGTCTTTTCTGTATGGACACAGGAAGACAATATTATGATTGTAACTTGGGAGTTGATTGACTCCAATAATATTTACTCCTGGGCATCTGCTTTCTCAACTCAGTTGCCCTTAGCTCCTAACACCCCCCAAAACAGAGTCCCGACGAGGGACAGGACGGATCCAGGGCAAGCGGTGAGTTATGTGGTACCCTGGCATCAAAATGGGCCAGGCCAAAGTGCCACAATACTCAACTATAAGTTGAGGGCATGATCATGGACAATGCTGTCATGATCCAAAAGAAATGATGAGATTAGGATCTTGCTGGGGTTAGGAAGACTAACCTGGCCTGAGGACTGTGGTCTGGATTATATAGTGAATGTCCTCAGGAAAAACCAAACTTTATATCTCTTACTGTGCTCATACAGAATGAGATTGCTAGAAATATTAGAAGTAGATTTACTATAACTATTTAAGTAGATTACTAGCTCACACCCTGACACACCCTTGTTTGGAATCACACTCTTGAGTGGATCTCCTTAGATGATATTTCCTTAGATGAGATTTTGTTAATCTCCTCGAGAAATGGTTTTACCCTTCTTTGTTGATTTGTTGATGATAAACTCACCTTTGTGTCACCACCCTATGTAATTTGCTATAAAAAATAAGACTGTGGGGCACTGAGGGGGAGAAAGAAGACAAGGGAGACAGAGGAGCTAGAGGAGACAGTAGAGGGAGACAGATGAAAAAGACAAGGAGATAGAAGAGACAGAGAGGCAGAGGAAGAAGACAGAAGAAGAAGACAGAAGACGCAGAGAGACAGACGCAGAGAGACAGACGCAGAGAGACAGACGAAGAGAGACAGACAAAGAGAGCACAGTGGCACACACATAAGCAGAGCACAAGGTGAAAGAAGTGAGAGTGAGCAGGACAGAAAGGGGAATATTAGAAGATCCGGAGAGAGATCGAGAACAAGGAGGATGCAGCGAGAGAGACGGGAGTGTATAGAGAGGAGATTGGAATAAACTGCGATTGAGACCAACCAGCTTGGCTCCATTCCTTCCTTCGCCTGCCTCATCATCGCCATCAACCTCCCCGGGGTGGGGGAAGCGGCTGGAGACTACTGAACACCGGCAGTGGGAGAGATAGAGCCCCGCTGGGCCCCCTCTTCTTTTTTGTGTTTTTACACACCATATCATTAATTTCTGCTCTAAGTTTTATTATTTCTTTCCTTTGATCTGGTTTAGGTTCCTTCTGCTGGTCCTCTTCTAAGATCTTGAGCTGCGAAGTCAAGCTATCTATATGTTTTAAAATTTTTTAAGTTGTATATTCACTGAGAATTTCAAAAGGATTCATGAGATATCTATAAATGCAATATTTATGAGATAAAAAACTCAGCACTAACTGACAATTCTCCATAAATTCAAGTTATTTTTATTTTCCTTATCACAGAGCCTTTAAAAGAAATTCCTACGCTGATTAAAAATTTTGCCTGGAAAGTCTGAAAATAATAGTTGTTCAAAAAGAGTTTAGAAAAAAATAAAGAGATAAAATATCGCATATCATGAATTACCATAAATCAATAATAATATGAACAATATTTTACATGCGTACAAATAAAATAGAGATCAATGGACTTTGAGTCCAAAAAATATTGTATGAAAATCATCATTAATTTTCACAAATAACTCAACTAATACAGCTGAGGAATAGTAGTTCTTTCAACATTGTTAAGATAGCACATCTGTATGGAGATCCTGCGTGGTGCTGGGGCTTGAATCCAGGTCAGTCACGTGCAAGGCAAGTGCATTCCCCACTGTATCCTGACTCCAGCCCAGATCCCTTGAATTTTTAACCTTAGAGCCTCATGATGTGCTTTAAATAGATCAAAGGTGATTGCAGATGCAACTGGTTGAGGAAAGATCATACAGAGGATGGCTAGTATTTCATCCAAAATGCACAACGTGCAAATGTGAAGAGAATACTATGATAAAAGATTTAGTTTGGGAACCACAGAAACACTGGCCACACCAGAGTGAAGGCAAAGAAAGAAGCTGGAAGAGGGTCGTCCAAAGCCCACGGAGGGATCCTGGCCCTAAACACAGCTTGACTTGAGTCCTCCAGTCTTTAACAGAGTTGAAGAGAATAATTCTGTTGTTTAAGTCATTCCATTTGTTAAGCATTTGGCATTTCTGAAACAGTGTGGATAATATAAATAGAATGGGTAGTATGAATCTATAGTCATCAATAATAGGGAAGAAATTAGGACATGGCAGTATGAATGAACCCTCAAAGAAAAGCTGAGAAATGGTATCTCCCATGAAGACCACGTCTGATCCCTTTCATTCCTGTGTAGCCAAGAGCAGGCTACTGCAATGAGATAAGCTGATCCTGGGGTGCTGGACAGTCAGGAGGAAAGGGGTGATTGCCTCCAGAAGGTGAAGGAACTAACTCCTGATTTCTGAGGAAGCTGGTGTCTGTACAACTGTGCAAATATTAATCAAACTCTCTACTTAAATAGATGAATTTTGGTATGTATCAATTATAAATTCAATAGTAAAATGTCACAGTCATTGAGAAATCAGCAGAGAGCCAACTCTGTTGTGAAGGATCGTGAAATTGGTTCCCAGGTCTTCACACATTCTTGTGGTCATCAGCTTTATCCAAGGAATCTGTATCTGCTCCATTCAGTAATGGACTCCTCTCTGTGCCTCTTAAATTATAAAATAAAAGTCATTTGCAGATAGTTTTCAACAATATCCGCCTTAAAGTGCATCTGCTTCACAACCCCAGACGTTTTTAATCTTTCTACTACTTTGTCATGCATTTAGAAATATAGTTATTGTCTAGAGAGGTTCTATGACAGAGAGCAGAGAGCCGTTCCCACACCATCTCTTACCCACCTCCGAAGGTCTATGACCACATATCAACCCATTTCCTAAAACCTTTTCAAAGAACAAAAATACAGATCTGTAATTCTCCATGCTCAAAGAAGCTCCTTCTATCTCTGCAACAACCACTTCCTGCAGCAGCTCCTTCTCATTTTAGCTAACCTGTGACATGCAGTGTGGTCACTTCTAGAACAGAAAGCTGAAGTCCATTACTTCTCTCTACATGAATGGTGCTTGTGATGGACCAAAGTGAGCACCTGGGAAGAGCAGCAGCTGGAGAACACTGATCAAGTTCTCCCAGGAATTCCTCATTTCATTCCCCGTGCCCTCTGCAGCATCTAAATCCCAGATGCGGCCTGACATGGTTTGAGGTTCGAGGAAACAACCCCACTGGGCAGGGCACAGACAAGTCACTGTGAGGCCTCCCTTATTGTCTCATAGTTACCTAGAGATCCCCTGGTTTACCTGGTTTGTTTGTTCTGTGGATGAGACATGAGAGTTTTCCGATGATAAGGGTCATTCTCCTTATGCTAGCTTGGTCCTCATTTCAGAAGTCCTTTGCTTCTTGCCTTTTTAATAGCAGGTGAATCACACCTGGAGAGGACTGGCCGCCATATGTGGTACTAGGGAATGAATCCTGATTGGTCCCTGCAAGGCAGATGTCCTGCCCACTGTACTATTTCTCCAGCCTCTAAATTTCCTGTTTCTAAAAAGAAGCTAGTCACCATTCTATTCACCCATATAAGATGTATTAACACGTCCTCCATGGCAGACATGAATGCTTCTTCAAATCTCTTTTCTTTTAAATTTTAGTCTTAATGGATTAAAGAACCTGGGTGACAGGGTACTGAAGGGACCGAAAATTCATTTTAATGCCAATACCCTGAACTTGGCTGATTGGATCAGAAAAATTAGCCTAATGCCCTGCTGCTCACAAGAGACCAATATGAATCATCAAAATAAACACAAATTCAAAGTAAAAGACTGGAATATTATCATACAGGCAAGTATCACTGTCACTATCTTCCCGTGAATCATCGAGTTGCTCGAGCGGGCGCCAGTAGCGTCTCCATTTGTCCCAGCCCTGATATTTTAGCATCCTGAACTTTATACTTTCTCTCCACGGATGCGGCACACCAGCTGGTTGTCCTTGGGCATAAAGGTGACACGCTTGGCAGGGAATGCGCAGACGGTGGTGTCCTGGAAGAGTGCCACTAGGTGGGCCTGAAACGCCTCCTGCAGCTTCATGATGGCAGAGTTCTGGAAGCACAGTTCGATCTTGAAGTCCTACGTGATCTCGCGCACCAGCTACTGGATGGCAGCTGGCGGATCTCGCGCAGTGCCACAGTGCTGGGCAGTAGCGGTGCGGCTTCTTCACGCCGCCCGTGGCTGGTGCGCTCTTGCCGGCTGCCTTGGTGGCCAACTACTTGCAGGGCGCCTTCCCACCTGTTGACTTGTGCACCGTCTGCTTGGTATAAGCCCTCTCGTTCTTCCCAACTCAGCTGGAGACTCCTTCAGGGTTAGGGAAATAAGACCCATTTTAGCTACTGTTGTTGGCATATTTAGTACGTCACAGGTGGCTTGCCAGGCTCTGCTTTGTGGGCTGGATACCCTCGGTAGCTTGCCAGGCTCTCCGGGGAGAAGGTGAAGGCTTTTGGGGAGATCTCTAGTCATCACTGCAGGTGTTCCCAGTCTACCTGGTAGACAGGTAAATATAGACTTTAAAAACTGGGATAGTCATATTTATATCAGTGAGCGACGTTTCAAACTTAAAAAGGTTATGAAAGATAAAGATGGTCAATATATAATAATCAAGGGATGTACACATCAAAAAGACGTAATGCTTATCAGTAATGCACACCAAGATATAAAGAAACTACTATCAGCCCTAAGGGAAAATATAGACAGTACTAGACTCACCTTGGGAAAAAGGAGAAACACATCAGTTGAACGAGCGGAGGGTGAAAAATTATGTCAGAACCAGAAATCCAAATGATCATATAAAATTACTAGGAACAACTTTGTCATTAAATTGAAAAATATGCAAGAAATAGATAAATTTCTAGTGTCTAACAATCTTCCAAGACTAAGTCAGTAGGAAGTAGAAAACTTGTATAGAGCTATTACTATCAAGGAAAGAGTAACCAAAAATCTCCCCTAAGACAAAAGCTCAGGACCAGGTTGGTTTGGTAATGAGTTCTTCCAAAACTTTGAGGAGGACGTTACTACATTTCTCACACTCTTCTAGAAAGTAGAAAAAATAGAAATACTCTCAAACAATTTCTAGCAGACTGACATTACATTGACACCAAAAGCAGAACGGTCCTACTGGTTCCTAGTGGAAAACCAGTCGGACCGTTCTTTTGTACAAGAAGGTAGACATCCACGACATCGGCAACTATCGCCCAATCTGTCTGCTGTCTGTCGTCTACAAGTTGTTCATTTGAGTCGTCCTGAATAGAATAGGCAGAACACTAGACGAAGGACAACCATGTGAGCAAGCTGGGTTCCGAAGAGGATTCAGCACAATAGACCATATGCACACAGTGACCAAACTCATTGAAGTTTCGAGAGAGTTCAAGATGCCGCTCTGTGTAACATACATCGACTTAAAGAAGGCGTTCGATTCTGTTGAGACTGAGGTGGTCATCGAAGCCCTAGCCAAACAGGGCGTTCAAAGTCAGTATACCAAAATCCTCTGCGAGCTGGATTGTGGATTCACCACCAGGATCTCACCATTCTACAAGGAAGTGATCATTGATGTAAAGAAAGGGGTGCAGCAGGGTGATACCATTTCACCGAAACTCTTCAGTGCCTCCCTTGAGAACATCATGCATTGACTGGAATGGGAAGAAATGGGAGTGAAGATAGATGGTCAGCAATTACACCACCTCCGCTTCGCTGATGACATTGTTCTCATTACACCAAACATTAGCCAAGCGGCACAAATGTTGACAGACTTCGACCACGAGTGTGGAAAGGTCGGATTGCAGCTGAATCTCAACAAGATGATGTTCATGAAAAACGAACTGGTCCTGAAGCTCCATTTGCTCTCAATGGAACGAACATCTCGGAATGCAGCAGCTATTGTACCTGGGTCGAGAAATCAACATGAAGAACAACTTGGTACCAGAACTGCACAGGAGGAAGAGAGCAGCGTGGAATGCCTTCAAGAGCGTCGAAGAGGTGGTTAAGAGAACAAAGAACCTCCAACTCCAGGCACATCTTTTTGATTCCACCGTTCTTCCTGCACTAACATATGCCTCAGAGACCTGGGCCCTTCGCAAACAGAATGAGAATGCTATTAGGGTATCCCAAAGAGGAATCGAAAGAACTATGCTGTGAGGTATAGTTACAGACTTACAAAATTTTGTACTTACACTTCAGTCATTCAATGGTCAAGTATCCATCCCTCCACCAGTAACCATTTTCCACAACCAATGGTCCAGTATATCTCTCACCATCCCCAAAGCAAATGGAACATCAGGGACTAGTTTGTTTTTCATGAACACTGTCTCGGTGAGATTCAGCTGCAGTCCAGCCTTTGCACACTCACGGTCGAAGTCGGCCAGCATTTCTGGTGCTTGGCTAATGTTCAGTGTTATTAGAATGATGTCATCAGCGAAGTGGAGGTGGTGTAGTTGCTGACCGTCTATCTTCATTCCCATTCCTTCCCATTCCAGTCATTGCATGACATTCTCGAGGGTGGCACTGAAGAGTTTCGGTGAAATAGTATCACCCTGCCGTACCCCTCTCTTTATGTCAATGATCACTTCCTTGTAGAATGGTGAGATCCTGGTGGTGAATCCATAGTAATACATAGTACAACATTTGGAGGATCTTGATGTACTGAACGCCCAGTTTGGCTAGGGCTTCGATGACTGCTTCAGTCTCAACAGAATCAAAGGCCTTCTTTAAATCGATGAACATTAGACAATGTGGCATCTTGAACTCTCGCGAAACCTCAATGAGCTTGGTCACCATGTGAATATGGTCTATCATGCTGAATCCTTGTCAAAACCTGGCTTGCTCACATGGTTGTCCTTCATATAGTGTTCTGCCTATTCTATTCAGGATGACTCGAGGGATCAACTTGTAGACGACGGACAATAGGCAGATTCGGCAATAATTGCTGATGTCATAGATATCTCCCTTCTTGTACAACAGAACTGTCCTGCTGTGTGTGTTCATAAAAGAGACCAGCAGGGCAGCAGGGCTCTATCTCTCCCGCCGCCCGTGTTTGGTAGTCTCACACCGCTTCCCCCACCCCAGGGAGGCTAATGGAGATGGGCAGGTGAAGGAAGGAACGAGTGCCAGGCTCGTCGGTATCAGTTGCAGTTTATTCCAATCTCCATTCCCGTTCTGCTTCTCCTCCCATGTTTTGTGTATTTCCCCTACTTCTGTGTCTTCCCCCGTGTTTCTGTGTGTTCTCTCTACTTCTCCTACAGTCTTAATTTATATAGTAATAACATAGGGTGGTAACACGAAGGTGGATCGGAACATTAATACATCGACAAAGAGGTAAGACCACTCCTCAAGGACAAAATCTCATCTAAGAATATTACTAGGAGATCTGCTCAAGGATGGGGTCCAAACAAGGGTGTGTCACTTTCTTCTTTCCTCAACTAGTAATCCACTTACATAGTTGTAGTAAATCTACTTCTAATATTTCTAGCAATGTCATCAAATGCTTCCTTGACAGTAGGACTGTCTTTTCTTTTTGGGGGGGAAACCCTAGCAACAATAGTAAGTTATGTGTTGAAACATGGAATGTAACCAGAATAAAGCGTAAATGAAGTGAAATTTTTCACTTTCAAGGGCGGGGACTGGGGAGTCGGGAGGGGGCGGGAGGTATAATGGGGTGGTTGGTGATGGAATATGGGCACTGGTGAAGGGAAGGGTGTTTGAGTATTGTATAACTGACATAATCCTGAGAGAACTATGTAACCCTCCACATGGTGATTCAATAAAATTTATTAAAAAATATTTCTAGCAATGTCATTCTGTATGAGCACAGTAAGAGATATAAACTTAAGGTTTCGTTATTTCTGAGGACATCTCACTATACATTCCAGACCACAGTCCTCAGACCAGGTTAGTCTTCCTAGACCCAGCAGGGTCCTAGTCTCATCGTTACTTTTGGATCATGACAGCATTTGTCTATGACCATACCCTCAACTTATAGTTTAGTATTGTGGCACTTTGACCTGGCCCATTTCGATGCCAGGGTAGCTCACAGCTTGCCCTGGGTCCTTTCAGTTCCTCATTGGGCCCCCGCTTTGGGAGTGCTAGGAACTAAGGGCAATTGAGTTGAGAAAGCATATGCCCAGGAGTAAATATTATTCGGAGTCAATCAACTCCCAAGTTACAAGAGCATAATATTAACTGTCTTCCTGTGTCCATACAGAAAGGACATTGCTTTAAGGTAAACTATGCAAAAAAGACACTAACTTACAATACAAGTTCAGAGTCCTTAGAAGGATCTGATCTTACAAGATAACAGAATCTGATTAGGGAAAAGGTGATTAATTGAGAAGGTGGGTTCAGAGAAGAGTTTACAGATAAACAAAGGAATGGGAGTCTCTCAGGAGCACTGTGATGGGTGTAACCAATAAAACCTAAGTTCCCTGCAGCAAGGCTGAAAGGACAAACCCAATGTTTTCCTACACTGCTGGTTTTCCATTGGGATGGAAGCTTGCATTCAGACAGGTAGTGTGTGAAGAGCCGAGCCAGGTATTCATGAATACTGGCGGCAGATTTTTCAGGTGTTCGGGTCTGACCTTGTCTGCAAAGGGTGCTGTATGTTTCATTACGGACAAAATGGCATGTTGGATTTCATGAGGGAGAATGTTGGTAACAACATATCCATCCTGCGGAATTTGGTATGTGGGCAGATGGATGTGGCTAACGAAGAGATATTGTGAGAAACATGGGAAACAAACACA